>NC_137686.1:3436117-3903617 GCF_963989245.1 Nansenia antarctica | reverse complement strand
AAATGATTTGGAAACATTTGAGTCTTTTGTCTTGTTAAGCCTAAGTATCATGATCAAAATCAATGTCCTTTTTCTCAATATCTCCATCACTTTCGGTTGTGTTATATTGTATAGATTGCACATCAATTTGATCAGTATTTGGTTTTGTATTTCGATAATACTTATGTTTTAGAAATTGCATTTCTCATTCGAAACATCAACTTTTGGAAGTGTTTTAACTTCCTCTTCCTTATTTTCCAACATGTTTTCACCTAATGGCCTTCAGGTAGACCCCCACTCCACTTTAACCAACCATTTGATTTGCTGGTCCAGTAAAGGCGTTTGTCTACTACCAAACAGAGTTCAGTGCTCATTGGACAATGAAAATGTATAATTCCTCCACATTCATCCAGTGTAGTGTTCCTTTAGTGAAGTGGTGATATTGAGAGGACTCCCCGTCTCCTAGAGTATAGTGAGCTTGTTGGCTTCTCTACAAGTTTAATCACAGCATGTTGTCTTTCCCTCCGGATCATTCATTCAATGTCCTACTATGTGGAAATCATTACTCTCCATGTCAATACAAGCTCAGCGCAGAGAACACAACATCTCATTATGGGACTTAAACAGATCCAGTTGCATTCTGGGCTCTGTCAAGCTGCTCCTCTTTTCTTCAATATATAGTTACTTCTTCTTTTCATGGAGTGGACAAATTCTCAACGTTCCAACGCCGGACAACCAAACAGTTGCCTGTTTGAAATGAGAAAGGGAGAAAGGATGGAAAATGGAACGGAGGATTAGAGGACCTAAACAGGATAAAAGGATAAGAGATTCTCGGTGTGATCCAGTTTAGTTTGAAAGATGGAGGGTCTTAACAAGGATTTGAGACTTTAGACTGCTTTGTGCCATTATTTCCCTCCAATGCAGTTTCATCTAAATTGTCTGCAGTTTGGTGGTCCATACAAGCCTGCTTCACACACACATACACACACACACACGCACACACACACACACACGCACACACACACGCACGCACACACACACACACACGCATGCACGCACGCATGCACACACACACACACACACATACATACACACACACACACACACACACACACAGCAAGCAGCACGCAGCATCTTGTTGTACCTGTTAATTAGTTGCTCATTTCATTACAACCCTCAACCCTAAAAAAAACACACACACACAAAAAAGCACAATTGCAAATACGTTTGCATTGGACTTAGGTTTCTTTCCATTTGTTGTTTTTAATGTTTAAAGTGTATTGAGATGCAATTAAAAGGCTGAACACAATTCGAATAATACAGAAGTGCTGTGTTCCATTTCTCTATTTCCTCTGTTCAAATAGTGAAAATACCACCGCTCATCCGCTCATCCGTCATCAGACTCTGCTGAGGTGCTGGAACTGAGGAGTATCAACAGAGTGCAAAATAACAGCATCCGCACACTCAAACACTGTGCAAAAAAAACATTGTTCATCGCGATAAAGGTCAATGACCGAAAGCTCGCAATAAACGACGTTTCTTTGCACAGTGTTTGAGTGTGCGGATGCTGTTATTTTGCACTCTATTTCCTCATGCCAATGGTGTGATTCTGTCAGATAAAAGGTCGAATAAAACAAAAGAGTGATCAAATGTGATCAACCAAAGTTGTGTACGTCCAGCTTTCCAGACAGCTCTGTGAACCGGCTCCCTAGGGTAACACTGGTAATTCACCTCATTCGTCTATGACGTAATGTGTCCATCCCTCTGTCAGTCAAAGCAGGTTGACACCTCTGACCCTGCCCCAGAGTGTCAAATGGGTTGTCAGAGGGGTTCAATAAAGCACAAATGACAAGCCCTCTAATGCATTACCGCACGAGCTCCAGCCAGCAATGAGAGGCTGTGGCCCTACATAGCCTGGAGGTGGACAGGTGCTCTCTGGAACAACACACAGGACAAAAATGCATCAGAGAGCTTACCAGGAGTACAGGTGTTAAAGAGAAGCTCCCCTCCGTTGACTAAAGAGAAGCTCCGTCATTGACTCGATAGAGTAGACACGTTAGATTAAAAACTTGATCATTCATAATGATGCTTGGAAAATGACGTCAAAGGTAATAATAACAAACTGTGGTGGTTTCTGTGGTGTCGATTGCATTCGATACACTGGAGAATGTGAGAAAACGTAGCTAATTCAACTTCACGTTCCCGAAGATAAATACGGGTGTATCTGCACTACCACAACGACATAGACCGCTTCGGTCTGAAGCCGTCGTGACAATGCCGTCACGGTGTGATACTCAAGTCGATTATCAAGTCGACATACCGTGTCTACTTTGTATAAGGGCAAAAATAGCTAACCCGTGGGACACGGCGTAGATGAACGTACACGAACAAGAAGCGATGACTCGGAGAGAGACTGAGAGAGGTGTCAGTGACAACAAAGAGTCAGAGCCAGACCACCTCAGAGAATACGCTCCGAGCGTGTTGGCTCTGTCAACGGTCGACCTCGTAAGGCACCCACAGGGGCCGCTGGGAGTTAACCTGTCAGCCTCTGCCCTGAGACGCCTGAACTCAACGTGCCAGAGACAAGAGGAATGAGGGTGGGTTCGCTACAAATCATTTGGCATCGGCATGACAATGGCAGATGCCGTGCCTGCCTAACCAACGCATCTTTTGATGCCACCGGTTTCTCAATTGGCGCTGGGTCTCTCTCTCTCTCTCTCTCTCTCTCTCTCTCTCTCTCTCTCTCTCTCTCTCTCTCTCTCGCTCTCCCTCTCTCTGTCCTCCAGTCTCTGCTCCGACATGCTGCGCATTCCAACCAATTATCTAGCCCAAGGTGGAACAGGTTAACACTTTTACCCTTTGATGTCTTCCTTAGTGGGGATACAGAGGTTTGATTGAATCAAGGAACAAAACAGGGTGGGGCCATCTTTTACTCACGGCGCATACAACAGGCTGAGACTTCAAACAGAGACTTGATGAGGAAAGAAATAATATGTTTCTATTTTGGGAAGACAGGGGGCCACAGATGAGAGGATGGAAGTAAGGATAAGCAGCCTTGGGATTGTGTTCTCCTGCCTGTAGGGGGCGATGTGTGGACCGTACGGGACGGCACGAGACAGCACTAGACAGCACTAGACAGCACTAGCCACTGGACCAAGTTTGGGTAGATGTTGATTGCATCGTGATGGGAGTCGAAGCAAATGCTCAATACAAAATATCAGCAAAGATTGAGGTCAGGAGGTCAGGAGCCTAACACGTGTCCATGTGAAGTTGGAACGTGTGAATAAAGGGTGGATAAAATAGAGCAAAATTAGGTTATGGAAGGGTGTGTGTGTGTGTGGGGGGGGGGGTATATGCAATCTACTGAAGATAAAACAATTACTGTCTCAATAATCCATTTGCTCAGAAGTGCAACTACTGTATTTCCTCTTCGTAGACTCACACACAGCGTCGTTGTTTCACCAGCCAAGCTCTACCGTTCACTGGACAGGCCCTCAACCGAGTGATTACCAGCTACGAACAACAAGTTCCAGGACACTGTCCAGGATGTACAGTATTTATATGTGAAAACGGACTATTGAATATTATTGCAAAACTAGGTCCTTTGCGATTTACAATAAAAGCTATGTGCAGTCCAGGCTTGTCAAAAATGGAGCCGCTACAAAACATTGTTTGACGCTCATCTGAGAATATTTCTGGCATGTTATTTCAACAATCCAAAATGAGATTTCATACATTGTCATGATAGCACTGAGCAATTGGTTCAAAAATGTCTTCCGGTTTTCTTAGAAAAACCTCAAGATGTAAGGACACGGAGAACCTTCAATGTGGTAGAACACATTTCCTTACTGCACCCAAAGCGGACGTGCAGAATGGTATGTAAATCCTCTTAACGACCTTTTCAGGGACCTGACAATCGCCGCACAAAGGTGATTGGCAGCCGACACCATGGTGCACATGAATCCTTTGGCCCGTCTCTCACTCTCTCTATAGCGCCCCCTACTGTGAGAGGCATGGGGTATGGTGCCCAGTGGCAGTCGCTGCCAATAGGTAAAGCCAACATGGATCCTCTCATGGCGACCCATGTGGAGCGTTGGAAATAATGTATGGTTTGTTTCCTGCCCCCGCACCTCCTTCAGGAGTTGGCGCCGTGGAGCGATATTAGAGGGAGGGGTCCATATGCCTGTCTGTCTGTGTTCTAGCATGGCTTGGCCCTCTCTCGCCCATTGGACGGCTCACAGGATATGTCTGCCTGCCAAATAGTGTCCGTCTGATGTAGTCAATGCGGGTGCTCCGTAATGCCTCTATATCACAAATGTACATTTGTAACTAAGCTAGCTAAATAAGTAAGCTAACTAGCTATGATTGGAAACAAAGTAGTATCCCAGTCATGGAATTATATTCATCAATACTTTGGCTGATAAAACTAGCCAACTCCGTAACGTTAGCGGAGCGCATTACATGTGAAATTAGCATGCTAGCAGGTGTTTTAATCTAAAATGGCCATGCCAACATAAAATCTATAGCTGACTAGTGAGCCTGCATCAACCTTAATGCTATTCGAGTGGAAGAAGATGCAAGTGCATAGCAACGACATAGCAACGGCATAGCAACGGCATAGCAACGGCGTTCGAAAGACATTGATTATATCAGACTATCAGTATTTGGCTGGCGGACATAAACTGGCATGACAGTATGACATAATGTGTCCATTGTCATCATTATTTTGATTATTGTTATTTGCCCCCCCCCCCCCCCCCCCCCCCCCCCGGCCTCAAACTCTGTCTACCCCCACCCAGGAAAAACCCATGGTCTCCATCATTACACACACTGTCTCTCTCATGTATCAAACTCTTCAGGGCTTGGCATCTGCGACGATGACAAAATCCCCCATTGACAGACACACACACACACACACACAGTAACACACACACACACACACACACACACACACACACTGTTGTCCCCCAAGAGGCCACTGTTCCCAAGCCTCTTACTGAGCGGTTTTATCCTGTCCAGGCCTTGTCTCAGGGGGGGGGAATGCAGCCGGCCCCCCTACTGAGTCTCACAGTCACTTCCTACAGCGAGGCCTGTTCAGCCTGCTGGCGGCTGTCCTCCATTCAGCCATTGCCGACTAGCCCTACTCCCTCCCTGGTCACCCATACACTAGCCCTACTCCCTCCCTGGTCACACATACATACACTAGCCCTACTCCCTCCCTGGTCACCCATACACTAGCCCTACTCCCTCCCTGGTCACCCATACATACACTAGCCCTACTCCCTCCCAGGTCACCCATACACTAGCCCTACTCCCTCCCTGGTCACCCATACACTAGCCCTACTCCCTCTCTGGTCACCCATACATACACTAGCCCTACTCCCTCCCTGGTCACACATACACTAGCCCTACTCCCTCCCTGGTCACACATACATACACTAGCCCTACTCCCTCCCTGGTCACCCATACACTAGCCCTACTCCCTCTCTGGTCACCCATACACTAGCCCTACTCCCTCCCTGGTCACCCATACACTAGCCCTACTCCCTCTCTGGTCACCCATACATACACTAGCCCTACTCCCTCCCTGGTCACACATACACTAGCCCTACTCCCTCCCTGGTCACACATACATACACTAGCCCTACTCCCTCCCTGGTCACCCATACACTAGCCCTACTCCCTCTCTGGTCACCCATACACTAGCCCTACTCCCTCCCTGGTCACCCATACACTAGCCCTACTCCCTCTCTGGTCACCCATACATACACTAGCCCTACTCCCTCTCTGGTCATATATACACTAGCCCTACTCCCTCCCTGGTCACCCATACATACACTAGCCCTACTCCCTCCCTGGTCAGCCATACGCTAGCCCTACTCCCTCCCTGGTCACCCATACACTAGCCCTACTCCCTCCCTGGTCATACATACACTAGCCCTACTCCCTCCCTGGTCATACATACACTAGCCCTACTCCCTCCCTGGTCACCCATACACTAGCCCTACATAAGACGTACACCCCCTACTGTCAGTAGCTATCGTCTGTCCACCAATCAGAACTGTCACTCCAGAGAGATGAGAAGCAGAGAGGAAGAACCACATCATACTGATTCTCTTGCGCTGATCACCCCCGACGACGGAAGGGTGGATTTAACAGGGCAGAACCTCTCCTTCTGAGCCCAACATGGTATGTTGCCAATGTGCATTATGATATTATAATGATAATCAACTTGTTTTTATGATCTCTGTCCTCTATATACTGCACAGTACACAGTGGTTTTAATCCTATATCATTTACAGTTCACTTAGGATTATGATAAATGTTCTCCATCGATAAGCTTTTTTTTGTTAGTTTTTTTTACAAAACACAGCGTTTATCTGGAAAATATGTTAGAAAAGTTGGAAAGGTTTTCATCTTTAAACCTAATGACTTAGAATGCAAATACCCATGATCGTAATGCCTGTGTTATGTTGTTTAAGGCGTAATCACCTTAAACAACATATTCCACATTTACAAAGAGTTTAGAATTGTTGACAGTTTGTTATTCTAAAGTTGTGTCAAGCTTCTTTTTTTTTTTTCTTGTGGCACAACATTTCTTGGGGTGAGGAAACACAAATAAAGTGTAGATTTGACAGGATGTCATTGCAGGTGTTTTCCCCTAACCCAACCTGTCAAACCTCATCACCTGCACCTGTGCTCTACTCTTGTCTGTGGGGCTGAGATCTGTGGGGGGTTCCACTGTCATTGGTTCCAGTTGGAAGTGAGTTAACTCTCCACGTCAAACAGCGCTTTGTTGCTGGATTTGCTCCATTTGGTCTTGTTAACTGCATTTATTTAGTGTGGCCCTCGGGCATGGGTTGGGATGTAAGGTAGGAAATCACCCAAACTCTTAGTGGCTGGGAGTCACAGAGCGTGCATTGTTAAGGAGCTCTCTTCACTGCTATCTAGTATTCACGCTCCAGCACGCGAACTCAGAGGACCACACAGTAGTAGGCTAACTCACTGTCTCATCTTCAGATTGTTTCAACTGTTTCATCCTCTTGGTAATTTTGACACCCTTGTATTCACTATATGACATTGTGGCATGATGAATAAGCTTAGCTGAGACCTGAAGACATGCTTTAGCTCCCCAAGCCAATGCCTAGACTTAAACTCAGTGAGATTTCACATCTTCCATACAGTAGACCTCGGTTTGATTCTTACCATATATATCATACCAATATATCATTGGTACGCTATATGGTATTACCAAGGCAGTGTGATATTTCAAGAGTGGCATAGCCTCCTGCATTATGAACTTGTGGATTTGCATAAACAGTTTTGGTTTTTGTAAAGAGGAATCTTGGATGCTTTTGATGTCTTCAAATATAGCCTCATAGCATGGTTGAACAACCTCACAAATTGTTACTATTATTATTAAAATGTTATGCTTTTATTATTTTCATTTAAAATAAATGTTCTTAATACAGCTACAACAGTGGCCAATTGACAGCACTGAATAGCTTGCAGTCTGCAGACACATTTGGGTGGAGTTGAATCACCGAAATAATACACACTTTAATTCTAAAATTGTATCTGAAGCTGATGAAAGGTGATTGAAGACTGTAATGAACGCTATCAACCATCTATGGTTTGAAAAGAGATAGGACACTCTAGAAGCATCACCAGAGGTTATTCAGTCAATGAAGCTAGGTCCCAGACACCTTTTAGCAAATAGGCCTAATTACCAATGCCTTCTGTACTTCACCTGTAGAGGGCGATACGTTACTATCACTGCTACTGATTTGCCTAGGAGAGAGGGAATCTCCAAGCACTTTGCACAAGGTTACATAGGCAAAAGCAGATGAGCTTATCCAATGAAATGTGTTTTTATAGTGGAGATCTTTGAATGTTTTCCAGTGTCACCGCCAAAACGTGTTACTGTGAAAAACAGTTACACTCTAAGTATATACATCTGTGTGTGTTACAGTGTTTTTCTGAATGCTTACCTTTTCAACTATTTTTGCAAAAATCTACACACTAACCACAAAGCCTTAGACCAAACCAGCAAAACATTATACATCTCTTGCAAAAGCAAACCATTCTAGCAAAACTCTTCAAACTCTTGTCTCTATATACAGTACATACAAACCATAATTTGAATAAGCACACAGGGCACCAACTACGCACTGATAGTATAAATGAAAAACACTTGTGGCTATTGCTTTTTCTGTGTGCAGAGCATAGCAGTTTCCAATAACATTTTGTCATACATGTAGTGAACACACATACACACAGGTATCCAAGTGTGTAAAGTATGGATGTGTATTCCGAACACACTATCAATACAAATAAGGGGGAACGTTTTTTTTTTTTCTCTCAAGGAGGAATGTCATCGGACACTGTGCCATCATCAATGTCCCGGGGACAACGTGGTGGCAACATAACAATGTGTGTGGCTATTCATCAAAACAGCGTCATGCAATCCTAGGCCCATACAACACTGCAGACATCACATTTCTGGACACCCTCCACAACAGACTCCCAATTCCCAATGACCAGGGGCCAGAGCAGCCCAGGTACGTTATAATCTGGGACAATGTTAGTTTCCCCCGGGATTGGATACTGCCTGATGAGGCCAAGCAACATACTTACATTTCTTTTTTATACTCAGGAATTGCTTTGGTCAGCAATTGGTTCACAGATCAGATCACCCACTTTTCATCGCACTCAATCTCCCTCCATACTCTTACGTTCTTGAATCCTATTGAATCCTTCTTTGAATTCAGGATCCAATTCCAAATCCTACTCACCACTTACAAAGCCATCAACAATCTGGCCCCCTCCTACCTTGCCGACCTCGTCCCCCTCATGTGTCCCCAGCACTACCTTAATTGGCCCCTATACTTTCTTTTATTTATTTTTTGTTTCTTTTTATTATTACTACTCGATCTTTTCAGTTTGTAAAGCGTCTTTGAGCGTCTAGAAAAGCGCTATATAAGTCTAATGTATTATTATTATTATTATTATTATTAATAAGAATTCTTCTCTGCGTGGCTTTGGAAGGTGTGTGATCGCCAGCCCCACCAAAGCATAGCCCTTAGAGGCAAGGGAGGAGGCTTGTGGAGACATCGATCAGGGGTTATGGCCAGACCCACAAAAAAGGCGAGATTTATTATATTACAATTATTAATTATTTTTCTGTTCTTTTTTTTCCTCTTTTTTTTAAAATCAAAAATGTGTTTGCTTTCTTTTACTGTGCTTTTGTTGTTTGAGGAGTGTTTGAAAATGTTGAGAAAAAAACAAAACATATTTGTATTGATAGTGTGTTCGGAATACACATCCATACTTTACACATTTGGATACCTGTGTGTATGTGTTTACTATGTGTATGACAAAACGTTATTGCAAACTGCTACGCCCTGCACACAGAAGAATCAAAAGCCACAAGTGTTTTTCATGAATAGCCTATTATCAGTGCGTAGTTGGTGCTTCATGTACTTATTTAAATGATGGTTTGATACGTTTTTCAAAAGAGTTTGAAGAGCTTTGCAAGATCTCTTGCTTTTGCAAGAAATGTATAATGTTTGCTGGTTTGGTGTAAGGCTTTGTGGTTAGTGTGTAGATCTTTGCAAAAATAGTTTCAAAGATAAGGTAAGCATTCACAAAAAACTAACCATTGAAATCATCATGTTTGTTTTTGCTGTTGAAATGTTCCAGATTACAAATCTTACAATTACAAAATTGTCCAGATAGAGATTCAATGCAAGTGGAAGGCAAGTAGATATAGATACCCTTATGTCCCAATATAAAGACATCCATAGATGAAAAGGTCACGCACCCTGCCATTAATAGTGATACTCTTGCCCCGTCAAATGTAGCCTACAATAGTAGTGTGCAGGGGAAATGAGGACATAGTAAAAGGCAAATGAGAAAAAGATTAGATTCATTTGGCACGGGCTGCATAATTAGACGGTGAAACCACAACCATTCAAAAGAAAAAGAAACATCTTGCTGAGAACACACAGCACTCCTTACAAGTGAGGACAACAGTCGCTGCAAAAATATGCTGAAAGCTTTCCCCCGGGCGTCTGGCAGGGCAAAACCACAAATTACGGTTCCGTAGTGAGACGGCATTATGAGCCTTCGCTGTGTGGTCCTCCACCAACCAAAGACCCATCTACCCTCCTGCTGTTCCACCAACCCAAGACCCATCTACCCCCCTCATCTACCCCCCTCATCTACCCCCCTGCCTTTCCCTCCATGTGCTGCCCCCTCTGCTGGAGGGTTGCAGACAACACAGTTGACTCTAGTTCAAATTCGACTTGTTTCACATTTCATATGGTTCCATGTTTCACATTTCATATGGTTAGATGTTTCATGTTTTTTTATAGTTAGATTTTTTTTTTTTTTTTTACAGTTAGCTGTTTTATATGGTTACATATTTTTCTATTACATGATCTTGAATCAGGGGTGGAATTAATCTATCATATTTTAAGGACAAATTATTTCATTGCACATAAATAGACACAGTTACATTTATCCCCTATATTTTCTCATCCATATAGGCATACATCTAGTAAATATACTTTCTGTATCGTTTTGTCTCCAAGCTAAAGCAAACATGTACAGTGGGATATTAGGTCATCTATAACCAAACATGCATATCCTCATACATTACATCTTGATATCGTTCTTCTCTTTTTGTCAAACAACACCTGTTATACTGGGGCTAGCACTCACACAGAGCATCTTGTGTTGTGGTATGGGCCTAGTAAACGGTCTTAGAGGATGCAGGGTCAGCTAGGTCTTTGCCCTCCACCCCCATAGTGGCAGCATAGCTATCCAGAGATCGTGAGAAGACATGATGAAAAGCCAGCTCTGGCTGCCAGTTGCCACCCCGATTGCCCTCAGCTGGCACTGGATATCTGCTCTTATGAATATGTGCCATTGTAATATCAAGGGGCATAGGCAACTCTTAACTCTCTTAACACCTAGGAGGCCAGACACAGCAACCATGTGTAGACAGAAACAATGTTTTGTAGTGAAGGCCTTTCTGAAAACCTGTACGTAAGTAGGCCTACTAGAATCAGGAAAGGGACTGGATTCATATTGTATTTGTTATGATCGTCATGCTTTAGAAACAGTGCACAGTCTTGGTTGTATTACCGCATCTTTCAAGCTGTGACTCTCCTGTTCTACCACATCCTAAAGGTGTTCTATTGGATTCAGATCCGGTGACTGGGAAGGCCACTGAAGAACACTGAACTCACTGTCATGTTCGTGAAACCAGTTTGAGACAACCTTTGCTTTGTGACATGGTGCATCATCATGCTAGAAGTGGCCATTAGAGATTGGGTAAATTGTGGCCATGAAGGGATGCACATGGTCAGCAACAATACTCAAATAAGCTGTGGCATCCAAGCGATGATTGATATTATTGGTATTAACAAGCCCAAAGTGTGACAAGAAAACATTCCCCACACCGTTACACCACCTGAATAAATGACACTAATAAAGTGTTCGGTGAGTGTACATGCTCTTTGGAACCAAACGTACGTCATTTCCATGTCTTCTTTGATTTGATCCGCCTCTTTTGAATGTGTGTTAAATTGAGCTTTATCTTGACAATTCTCAGCAGTCTAGCAGTGTTCTACAATTCTATTGGGGTCTAACGGGTTAACAAGGCATTTTGAGAACTTTTACTGGTTTACTGGATTCTGTTCAGGTGACTCCATCATTACTCTGTGTCGGATGCAATCAACAATGGCCCGGGCGATGACTGGGAGGAGGAGAGGAGCACCCTTTAGATATTCTTCGTCAGTGGTGACGGGGTGGGGGGCCTCCACTCAGCTCTCCCCTCTGCAAGGCCCTCAGCATCAGCTGGTGCATCGGGGTGCTGATGGACAGCACAATGGCTTTGTTGTCGATGGGTAAGTCAGAGGTGGTAGGCTACTGGTAGACGATGCTTGTGACATTGGAACAATGCAAAACTATTTTTGGTAAAACACATAGGCCCACAGATGATCTCGATGACTACTTTTGTACTTCCTTGGTATTACCATTAGCTACAATGAAGTCTGATGCGTACTGAAGACCTCCATCTCTTCAGGCTACATCTTGACTGTCCCTCCTAAAGACAGCTTCAGCCCCCACTACTGAGTATAACAAAATACATATAATGATGTCGCTTGGCTTCATCAGACAGTATCCAAGCGAAGAGCTTTGCAGTCGAGAATGGCATGATGGCCCTACGACTGACACTGTTGGATAGGACCATATGCACCATTATACTTCAACTGATCTTGGTCTTGTCTGGTTCGTGGTGCAACATGACGTTTGGTATTGGTCTGGGTTAGTAGAATTTAAATTATTTAATTAAATTAATTAAATTAAAATTAAAAATTAGAACTCCCTCTACTTTTTGTATCACTGCCATCACATTCCAGCCAATCCTGGTGGATTCTGACGTAACTACGTATAGGCTCTATATGGCGATTGAAACCATGGGCTACGTTCGTAAACACGCTCTGGAAATGTGATCAGCACACATGGAATGCCTTTTGTCCAATCAAATCACTCGGTCGCTGTATGATGGTGAAACCCAGCGTGCGCTCCGGCGCGCTCAGAGCACATTGACGAACACAGCCCGCCTTCTCACCCCGGCCACTCACGAGGCTCCTTCTCCCGGAAGTAAAGACGGACGTTCTGACGTGGCCGAACAACAACCGCCATCTTGAGGAAGGAAACGCCTTGGAGAGGAAAGCTCAGCGCACTATTGTAAGCTGTTAAACCTATAAACACTCGTCGTTACGTCTGCGACACTGAATGAAGTGACTTGTTGTGAAACTGAACATCTGACGCAGTCTTTGTTACGTGAGGTCTAGTTTAGAGGGACGGAGGAAAACATGCAAGGTGGTTCGCTAGGCTAATTTGAGCTAACACGCTAACGGTCCATTAGCTGTCTGTCTGTCTGTCTGTCTGTCTCTCTCTCACACACCCGAACGTTCCATTAGACTGTCTGTCTGTCTGTCTCTCTCTCACACACCCGAACGTTCCATTAGACTGTCTGTCTGTCTGTCTCTCTCTCACACACCCGAACGTTCCATTAGACTGTCTGTCTGTCTCTCACACACCCGAACGTTCCATTAGACTGTCTGTCTGTCTGTCTGTCTCTCTCTCTCTCACACACCCGAACGTTCCATTAGACTGCCTGTCTGTCTGTCTGTCTCTCTCACACACCCTAACGTTCCATTAGACTGACTGTCTGTCTGTCTGTCTGTCTCTCACACACCCTAACGTTCCATTAGACTGTCTGTCTGTCTGTCTCTCTCTCACACACCCTAACGTTCCATTAGACTGTCTGTCTGTCTGTCTGTCTCTCTCACACACCCTAACGTTCCATTAGACTGTCTGTCTGTCTGTCTCTCACACACCCTAACGTTCCATTAGACTGTCTCACACCCTAACGCTGTCTCACACCCTAACCCTGGGAGACTGTCTCACACACACCCTAACCCTGTCTCACACACCCTAACCCTAACTAACTCAGCAGAGAGGAGACAAGAGGCTTGCTTTAGGATACAGGAGGTTTGTATCCTCTTTGCTAGTAGTGACCTGGTCAGCTAGCTAGTAACCATAGTTAGTGTGTGTAGCTATAGACTGTCCATCAGTGGTAATGACAACTTCTGTCCTTCTGACCAGCCAGACAACGTCCCGAAGGAAGCTCAGGGTTGGTGTGTGTAGCTGGAGACTGAAGGAAGCTCAGGGTTGGTGTGTGTAGCTATAGAAGGAAGCTCAGGGTTGGTGTGTGTAGCTGCTAGCTGGAGACTGTCCAGTAGAGCAGTCATGTAACTGTCCTAAAGCTTGACTTCTGACCAGCAGGACAGCCTCCCCAAGGAAGCTCAGTGTCAAACTGAGCATGTCTATAGGTTTTCGAAAGTGTCAAGAAAATTAAAATAGATTCAAGTACAGTGTAAAGCTATGGTTATTAGAGTGCAATACATGCATTTCTCTTGATTCAGGACATACCAATTATTCACTTTTAACATGGTTCTTATGCTTTTCCCAATTAAAAATGTCATTAGGTATAACAATGGTTGTTTTAAAAAAAACAATATTTATAAGCCCATTTGATAAGATATTCATAGCTACACACCTCTCTGAAAATCTCAATTTCAATCACCGTCCCTGTTAGCAGTAGAGGTCTGCATCTCAGGAATGATTTGTCTGACCGTCTGTTTTCTTAGGCAGCTAAACCCAATAATGATACCGGTCAGAACCATGCTACTGCGATGTATGCTATGAAAACCTGGATTAAGACTCTTGCCAACTAGTTTGTCGCATTCACTCAAATTGAAACCCTGTCTTGAGCAGATGGTAGCTAGAAAGCGCATCTAGAAAGATACAAGTTGGCATCTAGAAAGATAAATGTGTCTTTCAGCATCAACATTTGAGGTTTGCAAGAATAGATATGACATTTTAATTTAATATTGTCAGAAATGCTTAAATACCCTTAACAACAAAGAATAAAGTAGGCCTAACTTGTCATTCAGTGTAACAGAAATTGTAATTCATTTTAAAGCATTTTTGTTATAACAAATGATAGAAAAAACCAACAGGCAATTGCTCAACTACCTATGTAAACGATATCTTTTTCTTTAACCTTTACTGTCATTGCTTACATCAAATATAACATTTTAAAATAAAATTGTAATAGCTTTTTCGGTTGTTTTAATGAATGACATTTGACAAATGGTTTTGTGACAGTTGGTAGGGGAGTGTGAAAAGGTGGAATTATCAACATCAGTGCTTCACAGCCTTCCTTGTCATGTTATAGTCTAGGGACATTTCCGGGTAGTTAAACGAGCAAGGGTTAAACAAACTAATGCAATTTTGACCCACATTTATATTTGTATATGAAATACATCATTTTGGGACACAAAAACACAACAACGATCAATCTTAAATTAGGAGCCCTGGCATCATCAGAGTTTTACATTGACACGTTCTTCTGTTCTTCTTCAGTTTCTCCCTAGCCAAAGTTGTCTCCACCACCCGTCACTATGGGGAATATGTTTGCAAACATTTTTAAAATGTTTGGCAAGAAGGAGATGAGGATCCTCATGGTGGGTCTTGATGCTGCTGGTAAAACAACTATTTTGTACAAGCTCAAACTTGGAGAAATTGTAACTACTATTCCAACCATAGGTAAGTACCATAGGTTGTAGCCTCAACGTCTGAGTGTTTATGTGTCTGAATTTAATACTGTGTGTAGTTATTGTGGAAGGGTAGATGCTAAGTGGGATCCTTCCATCATCACCGTAACCTTTTCAAATCTCACCTTCAATTGGATGATGTCAGTCGGATCGTCCCAAGCATCCCACTTAGCATTTAACATTGTGCAATGCTGCTACAAAGTTTATGTTGTTGATGTAATATCATTTGTTGTTGCACATGGATTATGTTCATGTAGTGTCCTTTCAAGTTTTATTTAGGCTTCGGTTCCTGACATTGCAGCATAAGGCAATGGCCAGTTAAGTCAAGATAAATACAGTGACAATAGTACAAGACATATGTGAGACAGTTGAACAAGCGACAGGGTAAGACAGGATACAATTAGCAGTACAAATAGTCAAATAAAATTGTACAAGTAGAATGTCATGAGTATCGCACCCTGTGGCAGTTGGGGGTAAGAGGTAGTATTGAGTAGGGATGTGCATAACTCAACATTTTCATATTCGATTAATCAGTGGGTGGTATGAACGATTATTGGATTTTGTCCCTGAGGCTCTGGAAGAGGCTTCTTGAATAGCTTGCACAGCTCACAACAATGTCTTCCTCTCAGGTTTTAACGTTGAGACAGTGGAGTACAAGAACATCAGTTTTACGGTGTGGGACGTCGGCGGTCAAGACAAAATTCGACCGTTGTGGCGTCACTACTTCCAGAACACACAGGGTGAGTTGTGTTGAGACGTGTTCTGGTGGAAGCTTCACAAAAGCTTTGTAGCCAAATCTAATTCACGTTGCAAACAAGACTAATATGTGGGACGGTCTGGTGGAAGGGGTAACAAGTCGTCAGCCGATTTAATGTTCGGACGTTTATTTAGAAAAATGTAAATACATTTCAGCGTTGAAAATCAATGTCACTCACTAGTCAACTAACACAACTTGTTTTGTGAGCCTGCTAACAATGTAAAGTAGTGTTATAGTTAACTAGTGGGGATTACTCACCCAATCCTCTGCATTGCAATATTTTGGCTTGACTAGCTTGTGTTGTGATTTTCAACAACGTTGAAATGTATTTCTGTGTTTCAGAATAAAAGTCAGAACATTTCGATTTGGTTGCCGACTTACCCCTTTCACCAGACCGTGTCACATATGATGTTAATCTATTGCCATATCAGATGTCATAATGCTTGACAGTAATGCTTTCTCTATATAACTTAAAGCTAGTATAAGCTAAATGTAGTATGCAACATTTAAAGAGGGTTTCAAATGCAGACACCTTCATCTATGACCCCTGCCGTAGGGGTGGTCCACTGGACCGGGAGCGTTCCTCTCTTGACCCGTCTGTCCTTCCAGGTCTCATCTTCGTTGTGGACAGCAATGACAGAGAGCGAGTCAACGAAGCCCGCGAAGAGCTGATGAGAATGTTAGCAGAGGACGAGCTACGAGAGGCGGTGCTATTAGTATTCGCCAACAAACAGGTACGTTTCATATCGGCTGAATCATCCACCCTCTAACGGGGCAATCAGACTCGGCCAGACAATCAGCGGCCTAAGCTACCGGAAGTTCCCATGGGAAGTGGGAGACAACCGGCGGCCATGTGATGTCGATCCCTGATTAGGAGGATACAGAGGGATCAGCCCCCTCCCTGTCTGCAAACCAATCCCCAAACACCAGCCCCTGGAATGAGCAGAGTCACTACCTATCTTCTGTCAGGACTGCAGAGTCACTACCTATCTTCTGTCAGGACTGCAGAGTCTCTACCTAACTGCTGTCAGGACAGCAGAGTCTCTCCCTATCTTCTGTCAGGACAGAGCATTGTGACTGCTGATTAGGGTTGGGTACCGAAAATCGGTACCGGTAGGTACCGGTTACTTTACATTCGGTATGTACCCGTACCGAATCGCAAAGGAGATTTCGGTACCTCATTTCGGTACTTTTCTATCTCGCTCCGGTGTCAACTGGTGACGTCACATCGCCTGTTAAATTTCCACTCAGTGAAAGCAGCGAGTACGGAAGGATAACGAGAAGGTTGCTAATAGCAACTTCCGCTAGCGGGTTGGCATAACGCGACGCTCGACTTATGGGTGCGTTCCGTAAACTCGTTCTGGAATTCTGATCACCACTCGTGGAATGCCTTCTGTCCAATCAAATGACTTGCTCCCCTTATGACGTCGGGCCCAGTGTGCGCTGCGACGCTCTCAGAGCGAGTTTACGAACGCAAGCCTTTGATTGGACAGTGCACTCCAGGATTCGACGCGTCTGTTGATGACGTAGTGCGGATGTGTGGCTGCGTCTCTGCGAGGTGGACAACATGATCGGGGATCTCCTGATATTCGGGTACTGTGTCAGATCATGTATATATCATGTAGATATATCCTTATCCTACTACTGTGTCTGAAAAATCAATCATGTCATGTCATCATGGACCAGAGAGGGGGAGGGGAGTAGTAGTAGCTGAGCGGCAACAGAGTTTGGATTTTGACGAGGTGGAGGGCTCCAGTTCATCAGAGTTATATTTCCTCTCGGCCTTCTTGGTTCTGGGGGCTATGCAGGCCTCTTCACTAGATCCCTTTTCTAAGAATATTCTGATGTCCTTGAGGGGCTGCCGAACAAGTGTGTACTCGTATTCGACATCAGTACCAACGATAGGCACCCCCAGCTTAATGGAGTCCTCAAGGCTCAGGAGTTTTATTTTCATTTATTTTAATTTGAGTGTATATTTAACTAATATATATTGTGCCTCAGCAATAAAAAAGTGAAAAGCTGTTTAATGTTGTCGACCGTGTTATTATTATATATATATATATATATATATATATATATATATATATATATATATATATATATATATATATATATATACTGTATATATATGTCATTTAAAAAAATCAAAAGTACCGAATTAAGTACCGTTTTGGTACCGGTACCGTTTTTAAAGTATCGGTTAGGTACCGGTATCGGATAAAACCCAAACGGTACCCAACCCTACTGCTGATGACACTCTTTCTTATCAATTGTTTTACTTATGATGACTGGTGTGTAGTTGATTCACTTATTTAGATACATGTACCGTATTTTCCGGACTATAAGTCGCGGTTTTTTTCATACTTTGGCTGGTCCTGCGACTTATAGTCAGGTGCGACTTATATATCAATAATTCATAATCTCTGACTGACATGAACTGACATACGGTAATCTCTGACTGACATGAACCAAGGAGTAACTTCCGCTAGCGCCTCATACACGATAGAATAGCCATTATACTTGACAATGTGGACATTAAACACGACAATGTGGACATTAAACATGATGTTATGGACCTTATACACAATGTTATGGACGTTAGAAACGATATTAAAGTCATTTATACCTTCCAGAGGCTATTTAACGTTGCAATGTTGCACCCGCGAGTAGCATTTTGCTACTTTCGGTAGCGCTTCATACGCGATAGAATAGCCATTATACTCGACAATGTGGACATTAAACACGACAATGTGGACATTAAACATGATGTTATGGACCTTATACACAATGTTATGGACGTTAGAAACGATATTAAAGTCATTTATACCTTCCAGAGGCTATTTAACGTTGCAATGTTGCACCCGCGAGTAGCATTTTGCTACTTCCGGTAGCGCTTCATACGCGATAGAATAGCCATTATACTCGACAATGTGGACATTAAACACGACAATGTGGACATTAAGCACTATATTATGGACCTTATACACGATATTATGAACGTTTATACACGACATTAAAGTCATTTATTACCTTTTAGAGGCTGTTCAATGTTACATTGTTTGTAGCATCCTACCTACTTCCGTTTTTCACCAAGCTATCTTTTCCCATGGCCTCATACACGATAAATAGTCGTTACACTCGACAATGTGGACATTAAGCACTATATTATCAACGTTATACACGCTATTATGAACGTTACACACGATGTTAAAGTCATTTATTACCTTTTAGAGGCTGTTCAAAGTTTCATTTTTCCTCCGCGACGCCATGTTGTTAGCCCCGCGCTAGCTAGCGGACTTTACACTCGATAATACAAGTATTCCTTAACCTTTCAGAAGAAGTTTCAACGTGAATTATGTCCTTCCTGGGCTTACAAATCCTCTCATGTCTCTTCACAGTGCCAGACTAGAGTCAAGCTCAACAGGGTCTTCTTTCCCCGCTGATTCCGCCAAGCCCGTTCCCTTGAACCATGCGACTTATAGTCCAGTGCGACTTATATGTGGTTTTTTCCTCTTCATGCCCATTTTTGGTCTGCTGCGACTTATACTCGGGTGCGACTTATAGTCCGGAAAATACGGTACTTATTTTAAGTCGCCTTGGTTAAAAGCATCTGCTAAAATTACATGTAAAATGAAGCCCAGAGAGACTTCAACGGGCGAGACTGCTGATTGTATCACTGGGTCTGAATCCCATGTAAAAATGACACATCATCTCTGAATGCCATGGAATACGGTTCTAATTCGACTCTGCCTGGTTGTCCATCTTTCTCACGATTCCAAATTGTCTCTGTTTTCCAGGACCTCCCGAACGCCATGACCGCAGCTGAGATCACTGACAAGCTGGGCCTGCACTCCCTCCGCCATAGGAACTGGTTCATCCAGGCCACCTGCGCCACCAGCGGGGACGGCCTCTACGAAGGACTGGACTGGTTGTCTAATCAGCTCAAGAACCAGAAATAATCCTCCACGTCCCCAACTCTGCTGTCCCCTAACATACTGTTCTCTGCTCTACCCTTTGCTTTGTACTTCTGATGTTGCAAATTGAACTACTTTGTCAAAACAAGTACTGGAAGCTGCCCTCATTTAAATTGACAACACACACCATGGGCCAGGGTGGATAATCCAATCTGGGAAAAGCTGTCAGGTTTCTTATTTAATGTAAATATTATTGTTTTTTGGGTTACGAGGCAGCTTGTTGCACATTTACAACTACCACCATAGTTACTTCTCTTCTTGGCCCATGGGCAGACATACAAGCATAGTAAATGGAAAGGGGAGGCAAAAAAATGATAACCAGCTATCACGGTCTCAACCTCGAAATTGATTACTTATTTACATTATATGTAAGGTGGTAATTTGTACTGTAAAGAGCATAAGGGGGCAACAATTCTGACGTATACATGTATACTGATGCACTACCTTCAACAATTATGGTTACCTTCAAAACCAACAGTTTACCTGCCCCCCAAAAACCATTTAGCAAACACTGGCATTACCTAGTTGTACTGTGAGAATACTATAAGACGAAGCCCTAAAACAAAGCCTGAGCTTCTAAGATAACTCTTGTCAACACGTACCAGCTTTTGTTTTGTGTCAGATGTTGCTTAAAATAGTGAAAATACCACCGCTCATCCGTGATAAGACTTAGCTGAGGTGCTGGAGCTGAAGAGTATCAAATCGAGTGCAAAAAAGCAGCATCCACACACTCAAATCTGTGCAAAAAAAGAAGTTTTGCTGCTTTTTTGCACTCGTGTGTCAGATGTTGCTTGAATTGAGATGTCGCTGCCCTGCAGAGTGTTCCTCTCATCTCCTCCACTCGCTTTATGATTGACAGATGCTCGTCTGGTCAGCAATCCACTCTTGTGTTTGTATGACAGTGTCTCAGGTTAATCATGTTTTGCCTTCGCAATGAGCCTGAATTAGCAAAAAAAAAAACGCATGATGTGGTTTGTTGGTCTTGTCGGACAAGTAATTGATCGCCTACGGGACTAGCTAATTGATTGTTTACATTTCTCCTGCACAAGCGTTCTGTTCTCCCCACTATCAGCTGGTGACCAAGGGTCGCGGTGCTTTGATTAGGGAGTCTCCTCCACATCAGCGTCACTATTACTTGACTTGGCAACAACCCTATAACACAGCGTGTATGCTATGTGATGAACTTGTAACAAAAGCAGTTGTACATCCTGATGTCCTGCGAGTCCTTTTAATAGCCTCCATCGAGATTGAAAGACATTTTTTCATGCCTTTTTATTGAGAATGATACGTATATTAAGTATATTAATAGTTTTGGAACAAGGCATGTCGATGGCAATACAAAATGTATGTGAGCTCCATATTTTTAACTAGTGCTAGTATTTCTTCCTTTGTAGCTCATGTCTTGGCTCAGTTCTGAGGGGATGCTTCTGTCCTCTGGTCAAACCAGGAATTTGGGGTTCTTATCAAAAGGTTGGGGTGTTATTCCACCCTTTAAAGCAAGGTGGTGCATTCAAAGTGAAACCCTTTTTTGATTGATAACTGATTGCCTGAACCTTTGTTGAAAACAGTATGTTAATCTCTTAGTAAACTTTGTCTAAACATGTTTTTTTATGTAAAGTTATTTCCGCTTTCATTTTGTGAGAAAAGCACTGTAATTAAAGCGATTAGTGAAAAATGCTTGGTCTTTTTTATGTGGTTGTTATCTAGAAATTGAGGGATAGTTATCTGAAAATTCAACCTAATTAAGGAGCTACCAACCAATAATGTGACACCTACCGTGGCTGTAGTTGATTCCCCAGACAGATTTTAGGCTTACTTAGCCTAGATACATGGTATCCTTCTTTTCCAAAAGTCTTATATGGCCAAAACACATGACACTCCAGTCATTATGCATGGGAACATTAACATTTAAAAGTGAATTAAAACTTAGTAATGTTTATTCAAAAACATTATGTGGTCAAGATCTTCAAAAGGGTGACGTGTAGGGGGGCAAATATACCCCCCCCCCTAGAGGAGAACGTCTTGACTCAGTCAAATCTGTGACTGAGTTAAGATCAATAAGATGAGTGGTGATTGGCTGGCCCTTATCAATGGCTCCTGGTTTCGATGCTGTGGTATTCAGGATGGTATAAAGGTGGAGGTGACAGAATTGTTCTGGGAGTTTTTTTGTCCTGGGGTTCTGTGAGTGAGGTATCCTTTGTTCCTAGGTGCTGTCTTCATCTTGTAAGTATGTACGTATCAGTGTTGTAATGATCATTGGTCACATCGATCTATTCTCTATACTAGAGTAACCTTTTTTCTATTAAGTATTTGCCTTGTACTAGATGTACAACTATACATTTTATTAATTAATTATTATACCATGTCCTAATAAGCACTGACTCAACGTTCCTATGCTCAATAGTGAGCATTAACTTGAGTCAGATTATCAGATGTGTTTTGCTATGAAGTAAACAGAGACATCTCTGCCATATTATAATAGACGGAAAAGGATTGTAGTAAAATTCCTCTCTACAGAGTTCAGAATTCGGAATTTCAGTTGTTCACTAAAGGCACCGATCAGTGTAACTTTGTAAATGCTATTCACCCAAGTTTTGTCCAAATTGTCCATTCTGGCTCGGTTTTGCTCCAAAATGACACCTTATCGGAATGCTAATAATTGCCTTGTGCGTTGGCATGTCCGTCTCAGCCCCCCCTCCCCTCGCCCCCTGACCCCAGAGGGAACGGGTAGTCCCCACTTAATGGCAGCCACCCAAAAGTTGCTGTTAAGAAGTGACAAATGGAGATAGCCGGGGCCTGTCTGTTATGTTGAGGTCTGCCCAGGCGCCAGGGTTTGTGTGTGTGTGGGGGGGGGGTTGCAATTTGGGGAGCAATCGAGGACAACGTTCTTTCAGGTTGATTAGGCTGCTATGGTTAACTCAGCCAAGCCTATAAAACATGGCAGGAGAGTATGGTGGTCGTAGGAGGAGGGGAGGGGAGGGGCGGGAGTCTCGGGGTCCCTTACAGGGTGGCTTTGTCTCGGCCCTCCTCTCCTGCTGGTCCGTCAGCTTGGTTTGTGTGTGGCGGTCCTAACGGTACTCGGCCGTATAAAGGAGCAGGCTGGTTTTTTGCACTCTCTTCCTTTGTGAACGCCTTGCTCTTTTTTAGTGCACCCCCAGGTGCCGGCCAGCAGAATGAACCCCTTTCAGACTGATTTTCGAGACAAATGCAAACACACTACACTCCCATTATGACCACTGGAGTGCATTCCAATGGTATCTCACCCAGCCAGGGGAGCTGAACCTAGAACAGAGAGGAGGGGGGACAAAGGAGCTCTGGCATGATAGAGGGAAGAAAGGAAAAAGGAGCAGAGCTGAGTGGTGCGAGAGGCACAGTGGGACGTGGAGGAGAGAGGTGTTTTGGGAGCATCTGAGAGAGGGTTTTCAACTGAGGAGAAAACACTGAGAAACGGGATGAATTGTCCAACCCCCCCCCCCCCCCCCCAAATTCATTGCGGCTGGATTTTTGCAGCTTGATATGGGGGCACGTCATTTGTGCCACACCTGAATCAATAACTCAGTATCAGGAAGCATTTTTTTGGTATTGACAGGAGTTTAATGTATGTACCTCAGCGGTCCCTGGTTTTCTTGAATGAACGCTACAGAAACCAAGCAGTGAGCGTTGAGCATCAAACATCTTGATTTGCCATGACCATACCTCTCAGCAGAAGTGACACTTGTAAACCCAACAACAACAAAAAAATAAAAATTAAAAATACGAACAGTTGGTTTAATAGTGTGTGGATGGTTTCAAATCGTGGAAGTCATATCAAAGTCTTGTGTACCCATGTCATTACAAGTGGCTGTGAAAAAGAGGCTAGTTCAAATAGGGCCAAAAAGCCTGCTGGTAGTTGAGGAGTAGAGATAGACCTGTTCTAAAGCCTGCTGGTAGTTGAGGAGTAGAGATAGACCTGTTCTAAAGCCTGCTGGTAGTTGAGGAGTAGAGATAGACCTGTTCTATAGACCTGTTCTAAAACCACAGTCTTACTGGGCCGCACTCTATTAGGTGTATTACAGTCCCAGACCAGCCAAGTGACCGTGTGGACCTCTCCCCTCCCTCTCCCCTCCCGCGTGTCTCTGATTGGGGGGGGGGGGGACATTAGTCGTCAGAGTCTGTGTCGTGGCGCTGCCTGTGGCTTTGTGAGGAAGCAACAGGGGCCGCCTTGTGGCTGGCACGGTCGCGGGGGACGGGGGACCCCCTGTCGGAGGAGTCTGTGTCATGCCGCTGCTGGCGTCGCTGGGAGGAGGAGGGGGGGCGGCGCTCGGCCTTTGGCCCCCCCCTTGAATGGCTGTCATGGGGTCTGGCTCCGCTCTGACTGCGGCATGATGGATTATGATGATGGTGGTCCTTTCTGCGCCTGAGGAGGATGAAAAAACACACACAAACAATCAATGATCGGGACTAGGTTGGGGGTCGAGTAAGCTGATGTGAGAGTGGCGATAAAGCGGGTTTAAATGACAATGGCGAACCTTGACATCCATATAGGATGCTAACTATCTGGCCTCTGGAACAACAAGTTTTTTTTTTAAGAATAAGGGATCAATTGAAATGACCTGGATGATGCATTGACACACTGGGTCAAATCGGTTCCAACACCTTGGGTGTTACGTTTCGGCCAATTCCTTCCTGTTGTTGAACATCTGCCCTTTTCTCACTACTTATTTTTAGTCCTTCGTTTAATACCAAAGAATTCTGCAGACTGCCGTTAACGTAGCCAAAACATTTTCTAATCAGAAAAAAAACCTGTTCCGTAATCCGACTTGGCATACACAGTCTAATGCTTCTAGACTTCAATTATAGAATGTTTGAGATCCAGAAAGCATGTTGTCTTGCTGGGACGAAATCCAAGAAGCGCTACGATGAAACAACATAACAGTACTTTGGCGCCCTCTAGTGCCAAAGGCAACGCGTAGCATTCTAAACAGCAGCACTGCTGGGAGGTTGGAGTTTCTCTCAGCAATTAGATTTTTCCTTTTTTTTTTTCTCTCTTCTTTTTTTACATAAAGACCTCCTCAAACTAGTACAACAGGACATACAAACCACCTGCAGGTGTACAGGGACAAGCAACAAGCTGACCTTTTACTCTGATCCTCCGATTCGGACGAGGAAGACTCTCTTCTCTCCCGTTTCTTCTTCTTCTCTTTCTTCTTTTTGTCTTTTTTGCTCTTCTTCTCCTTTTTCTTCTTTTTACTCTCGTGCCTATGGAGTCAAGGTACAGTGAGTATTTGTGAGAGTTCTGACAGAGAGTAATCTGAGAGTTCACCCTGTTCTTGATGCATCACCTCTGATCCAGGTCCAGTTGTTCTACCTCCTCAGGTGTCTTTCTGGCGGAGGTTTCCTGACGCCCTTCAGATTTAAGGTGCTGTTAAGAGAACGTGCTTACCGTTAATATTGGCCAATAATCGTACAAAATCTAAACTGTATTTAATACAGCTTCATAGACACAGTATAGATGAAATAGAGAAATAAAGAAGGGACGTACGGTGAAGACTGACAGGCCTATTTTAGCAGCCTCCTTCTCGTGTTGGGAGAGCACCATTTTCCGTGACCCAACACTGGTGACAGAAAACATTGTTAAGAGTTAGAGAACACTCCCAAATTAAAGTGAAAGGGTCAAGAAAATCTGGTTTTGGTTTCTTTTCATAATATGCAACTTGAAGTACCCACTCAATACAACAAACACCAGTTTTAGGATCACTAAATACTTATCATTTGTGAACTGGATTCATTGTCTAGTCTGCAGTAGGCTACTGGTAAGTGATACATGGCTTGTAAACAAACTTGGATGTGTTCAAAAGCAAGGAATCAACAGTTCTTTGCACTGAGTGATAATTACATTGGAGTCAGATTATCAACATTAGATATGCTTAAATACTATTAACAAAATATAGTCAACTCTCTAAAATACTCTCTAAAATATCTACAATTTCAAGTTTCCCCATCAACATTTTCTTCACAGCCTCTGTGGAGCAGTTAGCTAGACCTACGTATATGGAGTCAGAGCCTGACATCTGTGCAACAGCCACGTTCACATAGAGGAGACTGTTACCTAGAGCTTCACATAGAGACTGTTACCTAGAGCTTCACAGAGAGACTGTTACCTAGAGCTTCACAGAGAGACTGTTACCTATAGCTTCACAGAGAGACTGTTACCTTCACAGAGAGTGTTACCTAGAGCTTCACAGATAGACTGTTACCTTCACATAGAGACTGTTACCTATAGCTTCACAGATAGACTGTTACCTTCACAGAGAGTGTTACCTTGAGCTTCACAGAGAGACTGTTACCTAGAGCTTCACATAGAGACTGTTACCTAGAGCTTCACAGAGAGTGTTACCTAGAGCTTCACATAGAGACTGTTACCTAGAGCTTCACAGAGAGTGTTACCTAGACCTAGAGCTTCACATAGAGACTGTTACCTAGAGCTTCACAGAGAGTGTTACATAGAGATTCACAGAGAGTGTTACCTAGACCTACACATAGAGACTGGTACCTTCACATATAGACTGTTACATAGAGCTTCACAGAGAGACTGTTACCTAGAGCTTCACAGAGAGTGTTCCCTAGAGCTTCACAGAGAGACTGTTACCTAGAGCTTCACAGAGAGACTGTTACCTAGAGCTTCACATAGAGACTGTTACCTTCACATAGAGACTGTTACCTTCACAGAGAGACTGTTACCTAGAGCTTCACAGATAGTGTTACCTAGAGCTTCACATAGAGACTGTTACCTTCACATAGAGACTGTTACCTTCACAGAGAGACTGTTACCTAGAGCTTCACAGATAGTGTTACCTAGAGCTTCACAGAGAGACTGTTACCTAGAGCTTCACAGAGAGACTGTTACCTAGAGCTTCACATAGAGACTGTTACCTAGAACTTCACATAGAGACTGTTACCTAGAGCTTCACAGAGAGTGTTACCTAGAGCTTCACATAGAGACTGTTACCTAGAGCTTCACATAGAGACTGTTACCTTCACATAGAGACTGTTACCTTCACATAGAGACTGTTACCTTCACATAGAGACTGTTACCTAGAGCTTCACATAGAGACTGTTACCTTCACATAGAGACGGTTACCTTCACATAGAGACTGGTACCTTCACATAGAGACTGTTACCTTCACATAGAGACTGGTACCTTCACATAGAGACTGGTACCTTCACATAGAGACTGTTACCTAGAGCTTCACATAGAGACTGTTACCTAGAGCTTCACATAGAGACTGTTACCTAGAGCTTCACAGAGAGACTGTTACCTAGAGCTTCACATAGAGACTGTTACCTAGAGCTTCACATAGAGACTGTTACCTTCACATAGAGACTGTTACCTTCACATAGAGACTGTTACCTAGAGCTTCACATAGAGACTGTTACCTTCACATAGAGACTGTTACCTTCACATAGAGACTGTTACCTAGAGCTTCACAGAGAGACTGTTACCTAGAGCTTCACATAGAGACTGTTACCTTCACATAGAGACTGTTACCTTCACATAGAGACTGGTACCTTCACATAGAGACTGTTACCTAGAGCTTCACATAGAGACTGTTACCTAGAGCTTCACATAGAGACTGTTACCTAGAGCTTCACATAGAGACTGTTACCTTCACATAGAGACTGGTACCTTCACATAGAGACTGTTACCTTCACATAGAGACTGTTACCTAGAGCTTCACATAGAGACTGTTACCTAGAGCTTCACATAGAGACTGTTACCTAGAGCTTCACATAGAGACTGTTACCTTCACATAGAGACTGTTACCTTCACATAGAGACTGTTACCTTCACATAGAGACTGTTACCTAGAGCTTCACATAGAGACTGTTACCTTCACATAGAGACTGTTACCTTCACATAGAGACTGTTACCTAGAGCTTCACAGAGAGACTGTTACCTAGAGCTTCACATAGAGACTGTTACCTAGAGCTTCACATAGAGACTGTTACCTTCACATAGAGACTGTTACCTTCACATAGAGACTGTTACCTAGAGCTTCACAGAGAGACTGTTACCTTCACATAGAGACTGTTACCTTCACATAGAGACTGGTACCTTCACATAGAGACTGTTACCTTCACATAGAGACTGTTACCTAGAGCTTCACATAGAGACTGTTACCTAGAGCTTCACATAGAGACTGTTACCTAGAGCTTCACATAGAGACTGTTACCTTCACATAGAGACTGTTACCTTCACATAGAGACTGGTACCTTCACATAGAGACTGTTACCTTCACATAGAGACTGTTACCTAGAGCTTCACATAGAGACTGTTACCTAGAGCTTCACATAGAGACTGTTACCTTCACATAGAGACTGTTACCTTCACATAGAGACTGTTACCTTCACATAGAGACTGTTACCTAGAGCTTCACATAGAGACTGTTACCTAGAGCTTCACATAGAGACTGTTACCTTCACATAGAGACTGTTACCTTCACATAGAGACTGTTACCTTCACATAGAGACTGTTACCTTCACATAGAGACTGTTACCTAGAGCTTCACAGAGAGACTGTTACCTAGAGCTTCACATAGAGACTGTTACCTAGAGCTTCACATAGAGACTGTTACCTTCACATAGAGACTGTTACCTTCACATAGAGACTGTTACCTAGAGCTTCACAGAGAGACTGTTACCTTCACATAGAGACTGTTACCTTCACATAGAGACTGGTACCTTCACATAGAGACTGTTACCTTCACATAGAGACTGTTACCTAGAGCTTCACATAGAGACTGTTACCTTCACATAGAGACTGTTACCTAGAGCTTCACATAGAGACTGTTACCTTCACATAGAGACTGTTACCTTCACAGAGAGACTGTTACCTAGAGCTTCACAGATAGTGTTACCTAGAGCTTCACAGAGAGACTGTTACCTAGAGCTTCACAGAGAGACTGTTACCTAGAGCTTCACATAGAGACTGTTACCTTCACATAGAGACTGTTACCTTCACATAGAGACTGTTACCTAGAGCTTCACATAGAGACTGTTACCTTCACATAGAGACTGTTACCTTCACATAGAGACTGGTACCTTCACATAGAGACTGGTACCTTCACATAGAGATTGTTACCTAGAGCTTCACATAGAGACTGTTACCTAGAGCTTCACATAGAGACTGTTACCTAGAGCTTCACAGAGAGACTGTTACCTAGAGCTTCACATAGAGACTGTTACCTAGAGCTTCACATAGAGACTGTTACCTTCACATAGAGACTGTTACCTTCACATAGAGACTGTTACCTTCACATAGAGACTGTTACCTTCACATAGAGACTGTTACCTAGAGCTTCACATAGAGACTGTTACCTTCACATAGAGACTGTTACCTTCACATAGAGACTGTTACCTAGAGCTTCACAGAGAGACTGTTACCTAGAGCTTCACATAGAGACTGTTACCTAGAGCTTCACATAGAGACTGTTACCTTCACATAGAGACTGTTACCTTCACATAGAGACTGTTACCTTCACATAGAGACTGTTACCTAGAGCTTCACAGAGAGACTGTTACCTTCACATAGAGACTGTTACCTTCACATAGAGACTGGTACCTTCACATAGAGACTGTTACCTTCACATAGAGACTGTTACCTAGAGCTTCACATAGAGACTGTTACCTAGAGCTTCACATAGAGACTGTTACCTTCACATAGAGACTGTTACCTTCACAGAGAGACTGTTACCTAGAGCTTCACAGATAGTGTTACCTAGAGCTTCACAGAGAGACTGTTACCTAGAGCTTCACATAGAGACTGTTACCTTCACATAGAGACTGTTACCTAGAACTTCACATAGAGACTGTTACCTAGAGCTTCACAGAGAGTGTTACCTAGAGCTTCACATAGAGACTGTTACCTAGAGCTTCACATAGAGACTGTTACCTTCACATAGAGACTGTTACCTTCACATAGAGACTGTTACCTTCACATAGAGACTGTTACCTAGAGCTTCACATAGAGACTGTTACCTTCACATAGAGACTGTTACCTTCACATAGAGACGGTTACCTTCACATAGAGACTGGTACCTTCACATTGAGACTGTTACCTTCACATAGAGACTGGTACCTTCACATAGAGACTGGTACCTTCACATAGAGACTGTTACCTAGAGCTTCACATAGAGACTGTTACCTAGAGCTTCACATAGAGACTGTTACCTAGAGCTTCACAGAGAGACTGTTACCTAGAGCTTCACATAGAGACTGTTACCTAGAGCTTCACATAGAGACTGTTACCTTCACATAGAGACTGTTACCTTCACATAGAGACTGGTACCTTCACATAGAGACTGTTACCTAGAGCTTCACATAGAGACTGTTACCTTCACATAGAGACTGTTACCTTCACATAGAGACTGTTACCTAGAGCTTCACAGAGAGACTGTTACCTAGAGCTTCACATAGAGACTGTTACCTTCACATAGAGACTGTTACCTTCACATAGAGACTGGTACCTTCACATAGAGACTGTTACCTTCACATAGAGACTGTTACCTAGAGCTTCACATAGAGACTGTTACCTAGAGCTTCACATAGAGACTGTTACCTAGAGCTTCACATAGAGACTGTTACCTTCACATAGAGACTGGTACCTTCACATAGAGACTGTTACCTTCACATAGAGACTGTTACCTAGAGCTTCACATAGAGACTGTTACCTAGAGCTTCACATAGAGACTGTTACCTAGAGCTTCACATAGAGACTGTTACCTTCACATAGAGACTGTTACCTTCACATAGAGACTGTTACCTTCACATAGAGACTGTTACCTTCACATAGAGACTGTTACCTAGAGCTTCACATAGAGACTGTTACCTTCACATAGAGACTGTTACCTTCACATAGAGACTGTTACCTAGAGCTTCACAGAGAGACTGTTACCTAGAGCTTCACATAGAGACTGTTACCTAGAGCTTCACATAGAGACTGTTACCTTCACATAGAGACTGTTACCTTCACATAGAGACTGTTACCTTCACATAGAGACTGTTACCTAGAGCTTCACAGAGAGACTGTTACCTTCACATAGAGACTGTTACCTTCACATAGAGACTGGTACCTTCACATAGAGACTGTTACCTTCACATAGAGACTGTTACCTAGAGCTTCACATAGAGACTGTTACCTAGAGCTTCACATAGAGACTGTTACCTAGAGCTTCACATAGAGACTGTTACCTTCACATAGAGACTGTTACCTTCACATAGAGACTGGTACCTTCACATAGAGACTGTTACCTTCACATAGAGACTGTTACCTAGAGCTTCACATAGAGACTGTTACCTAGAGCTTCACATAGAGACTGTTACCTTCACATAGAGACTGTTACCTTCACATAGAGACTGGTACCTTCACATAGAGACTGTTACCTTCACATAGAGACTGTTACCTAGAGCTTCACATAGAGACTGTTACCTAGAGCTTCCCAGGCCTGACACGCGGTCCACGTCTCTCTCCTCACCATCCACATCTTCCCTCCTGCACACATCTGCAAGGTCCTGTTAGGCAAACGAGAATGTGTGTGTGTTAGCAGCAACAATACCATTCCTATAGTCATCCATGCTCGTCTACAATCAGATTTCAATTGAGTGCCATCTTTTGTTATGAAGCAACACATTCAGGCTAATCTAAAAAATGTACGATGAACTATGTCTGTGTCTAACTCTAAAAGGGGGGGGGGGAACATGTAAACAGCGAGAAAGTGGACCTCTTTGGTCAGGCCAGTCGGTTGTCTTTTGATGGTCTTGTGGCCTCTGAAAAGAGAGACAATGACAAGTTATGGGGATGTTTAGATCCAACAGTTGTGGGATGTTCTCTGTTGCTGTTGGACCCTCACGTACAGGGCCGCCATCAGGGCCTCCTGCTCTGCCTCCCTCACAGCAGCCAGCTCCTCTTCTCTTGACAAAGGTGCGCCGCTTTTTTTGTCTTTGGCGTACCATGTTAGGTCACGGCCTTTCTGCCATCTTCCCACAGGTGCCATAAGAGAGTTACCTGGTGATATAACAAACACACGTTCACGTTGAGGGTGGGAAGAGAGGAAAACACTGATTCTCAGCCACCTTTTGCCAATTCAAGGTAAGCCAAACTCTAGTGGTCAATTTAAAAATCAACCCTTTCAAAAACGTGTATATAAGTAACTAAGGAGGGGGTAAGGAGTCGATTTGGAGTTGGGCATTAACATTGAAACATTGTCAACGCAACAAAACGTTGCTCTGTTGAATGCAACTCGTTTTTTTGGGCTGCTTTGTGTCACTGCACTGTACAACGACAAAAACATCAAGGAGAAGTAGTTATTGGAATCAGAGCAACAGGGGATTCAACTCCATAAAATCTAAACAGCATAACCTCTCATTCAGTCGCATTGCAACTTCATGTCAAGTATCATCGCTAGCGGACCGTGTCTGCGGTCAGTACGGAGGTCTGGTGCAGGGGCGGGGCTAAGGGGTGGCTACTTGGGCTCAAGCCCCGGATGTTTTCTGAAAAGCCCCGAATGTTTTACTTAAAAAAAAAAAAAACTCATGAGTAACGTGCAGTACCGGAGTCCAACAGAGAGGCAGCAGCTGCGCGACATTAGCCTGCGTACTGCGTAGCCTGCCCTGCCCTGAAGAAGAAGTGATCTCAATCAGTGCCTGACTTGCAAAATTGTAAGGATGGGTATCCGAAAGTTTTTTTCAACAAAACAAGCGCCAAGAACTGTTGCAGCAGCAGTATCAGCAGCTGACAACAATGACATCACCAGCAGTGATGACAAAGATGATGTTTCAGGTTTGTGAATCTTATTAGAAAGGTGACTGACTCACTGACACTACTTTTCCGGTTTGCTAATGCTAGCTGGCTATCATAACATAACGTTATGTTATAATGAAAATGAAACATAGCAAGGTACTGTTACGGTACATGGTAAGAAATCAAACAAAGGATAATACTTATACAAATAAAGTGAATAAGTGGCTGATAGTCTTTGATATCGGCACTCTGGTTGACTGAGTAACAAGTGAAAAATAATGATGTAACGTTAATGTTACAGCTAGTAAACATGGAGTAACCACATTAAGTATGCCCTTATGGTAGTATGTATGTATACAGAACATGACTCAAATCTATCCTAAGATGTAACGCTAACTAAGTTTGTTTAATGTCCCAGGGGAAATTTTATTTCACAGTACTATACACAGGCCAACAATACATGTAATATATCGTCATATAACACAGGACAAGACTCTAAATACAATATAAGTGGTGAGCACAGAGTCTGCCCTGATATACATACTGTAACATAACTAGCCTCAGCCCATCAATTACGTAATTCTATACAAATATAAATGATGGTGACTGACATGTGTGTGTGTGTGTGTGTGTGTTTACTGTCTATTTTGTAATACAGGTCAGCTGCTATCCAATGGCGCGTTCTGGCCTGCAGGGGGAGCTACGTGTGCTGACCTCCCTCTGTGCCCAGAACCACCACAATTAGTTTGCTTCATTAAAGGGTGTGAATGTATATGTGTGGTGGCCTGGGAAAACCCGTCGGATGTCGCTGGCGTTCGTTTGTGGCAAAGAGCAAAAATAGATGGAAATCGCGATTTTGGCGATTTTGATATTATGTGGTATTCTAGTACTTTGAACTCCATACTACATTATGGTGAATAAACATTTTAAGAAAACAAAAGAGAAAGTACTTATTTTTATGTTTTTGTGGTGGGTAGTTTGTCTGCATCACAAGCAGACAAACGAGACCGGCCGATCTGCATAGGCTCCTCCCCCGACCCGGAGGAGAAAGGAGTCGGGGGCAGCATTTATCATCTTTCACTTTTTTTGACATGATACATTAAAATGCTCATAACTTTTTAAAATAAAGGGCTATCTCAGTCATTCAACCAGTTATGAATAGCTGAGAACTTCTAATTTATGGAAATATTAAAAAATGAAAATGTCAAAATGCCACCATGTGAAGGGTTTTCCCAGGCCACCACACATATGTGTTCTCCAGTGCCAGTCTCTTTTGTCCGCTTTAAGGTGGTGGTAAGTTTTGATTGATTGATTGAAAACTTTATTAGAAGATTTGCAGAAGTAGGTACATGAAAGTACATATTACATACAAGGTCATCTAACAGGATAAAAACCCAAGAAAGCCACTGGCTTATTTCAATTGGGGTCCTTGATTCTCAATTCATCGTTACATGTAAGACAGACACAAAAAAAACTAGTACTATCTACAAGATAATACAGACAAATAACTAGTACTATCTACAAGATAAATATACATCCATCATGGGAAGAACAATACAACAAAACATTAGGTATGTACAGCGGGTAGGACAGGTGGGGACATACACCACAGGTGGGGGCGGGGGACAAAACACAAAGTATGTACAGTGTGTAGTTCGGGTCTTTTAATCTGATTTTTGATTTAGAGGGTCCAGTTACGGATTGCAGCCTCCTGTAAATGTTTTTTGAGAGTGGTTTTGAAGGTGGGCAGTGTTTTGCACTCCTTTAAGATTATAGGAAGGGCGTTCCACATTTTTACTGCATAGTTTGCAAACGAGTTTATCCCCTTGTTTGTGGTGCAACGCGGTTGAACGTGGTTCGTGGAGCTTCCTCTGGTATTGTATGTGTGGACGTTGTTCACTTTTTGGAAGTATGTTGACAGGTACTTGGGTGTCTTTGTGGTGTAGCGTATCTTGAAGACCAGGCCCAGTGCAAGCTGCTGCACTCTGTCAACTACTCGTAGCCAATCAAGGCTCAGAAAATGAGCAGCGGTTAGATGTGTCCTAGGGTTGAGGCCTAGTAGAAGCCTAACCAGTTTATTTTGGGCTGTCTGGAGTCTTGTTTTATGGGCCTTTGTGGTTCTATAGTACCATGATGTTACGGCATAGTCGAAGTGACATTAAATGAGAGCTCCTGATAGGGTCCTCAGTGTGTTTTTACTGACAAGTGAGGATATCCTGTACAAGAATCTAGTTCTATGGTTCACTTTTTTGATTACTTTTGCTGCCATTTTATCTCCGGAAAGATTTGCCTCTAAGATGGAGCCCAGGTATGTAATATCCTCTTTTCTTGTGATAATAATGTTACCCACTTTTATTTTAAAATGTTCAGCCTTTCTGAGTTTAGATGGGGATCCGTATAGGATGGTTTCAGTTTTACCTAGGTGTATTGATAGTTTATTGTCAGCTAGCCAGATGCAGATTCTACTCAGTTCAGTGCTTAGCGCTTTTTCCACCTGCAATATGTCCCTGTCAGAGACCAGCAGAGCCGAGTCATCCGCGAACAGGAACAAATTGCAATCACATGCTGATGACATGTCATTCACATATATTAGGAACAGTAAAGGTCCCAATATGCTTCCTTGTGGAACGCCGCAGGTCACTGGGAGGGGGGGGGACAGTGTTCCGTTCACTAAGGCTGCCACGATTAGTCGACTAGTCACGACGACGTCGACTACCAAAATCGTCGCCGACATATTTGGTAATCGCATGTTTTTTTGGAGCTGAAATAAGCGTTTTTTCTTTTGCCTAGCACCAGGGGAGCCCCCCCTCCCAAATGTCGTTGTTTGGTACCTGTACTATATCAATGACAATAAAGACCATTCATTTCATTCGAGAAGCATTCGTTTTTCTTCCCTGAAGCTGCCACTGGCTAGCGTCTCCCAGTGTCTTTGATGTACATGCGCAGTGTCGGTCATCCGGGGCACACGTGACTTCCCCGGAAAAACAAACAGAGAAATGTCTTCCTGTCCTCGTACCTCTAAAGTGTGGGAGCATTTCAACCACAACGTTGAAAAAAAGAATGTAAAATGTAAAATTTGCAAAGCTGAACTCGCTTATCATGGCAGCGAGCATCTAAAAAGGAAGCACGTTGTGGCAGATGACGAGGAAGACGATGGCTCGTCTCGGTAAGCTAGTTAGCTTGTTATTGGCTAACGATATCGTTACGTTAAAAGCCTTCTTACATTATTTTACGTTGTCATCAAAGCGATACTTATCAAATAGCAAAAAATGTTGTCTTAACGTTACAGTGCTAAGAAGGCGCGTTCTACTATGAGATGAGTGAAGCAAAGCAAAACTTTTGTACTCTGTACAAGTATTTATTTTTGTTTTTGTATTCTTTTGGTTGCCTAGTGCCTAGCCTACCTCATTTTACTCAGCAGTTTGCACCCTCTACTACTCTTTACATTACATTACATGCAAGTGATGCCAGAAATAAATCTGCAAAGTTCATTAAAATATCTATTTTTGAGTGAACAATCATTTTAATTGTCTTTATTTTTAGTTAGCACATGCCTACAACAACAACAACTAACAACTTCAAGCTAAATTTAGAAGCTGATTTAGAAGATGATAGCTAAATAAGAGCGATTGAGTAATTGTGCGATAAGCTGTAATTTATGATCTGATTAGTCGACTAATCGTTAAAATAATCGGTGACTAGTCGACTATGAAAATAATCGTTTGTGGCAGCCCTACCGTTCACACTAACCACCTGTTCCCTCCCCTCTAAGTAGGATTGCATCCAGCTCACCGATGTTCTATCGAACCCAATTGCTTTCAGTTTATCTAACAATATGTGGTGATCTACTGTGTCGAAGGCCTTCTGGAGGTCCAGCATGACCATGCCGCAGTACTTGCCCGAGTCCACCTCATGGTTGATGTGGTCGTTCAAATAGAGAAGGCATGTGTCAGTGGAATGGGATGTTCTGAATCCTGATTGAAATTCATACATCAGATTTTTTTCGGTAAGGTACCTATCAACCTGTTCATAAACTATTTTTTCCATAAGTTTCGAGATGGAATTAAGAATAGAAACAGGTCGGTAGTTGCCTGGGTCTAATTTGCTTCCTTTTTTATACAGTGGGGTTACCCTTGCTATTTTAAAGTCAAGGGGGACGTGTCCCTGTTTGATGGAGAGGTTTATTATGTGGGTGATGATTGGGGTAATGGAGGCAGCTGAGTCTTTTAGAAATCTGGCTGGAATATTGTCATGGCCCGTGGCCTTTTCTGAGTGTAGAGCGCCCAGTTTTTTTAAACACCTCATCGTTTGACACCATGGAGAGTTTAAAATCATCTTTGCGTACACCCAGTTTATTGTAGAACGCACGGATGTGCTCTACACCATAACGCCCTGAGTGGGGTGGTAGATTGTTAACTAATTTAGTGGCTATGGTTGTAAAGAAAGTGTTTAAGCACTTAGCCACATCCAGCTTGTCTGTAAAGAGAGAATCTCCAGATTTTATGCTGATGTTTGTAGACCTGGTTTTGAGTTTTTGACTGCAACCTAGTTGGCTATTAAGTAGCTTCCAAAGGTCGCGTGGTTTGTTTAAGTTTTCTTCGATTTTGTTATCGAGTTGAAGGTTGAAGGCAAATTTTTCCTGCACGCTCTGCGCGCACATTATATTCTCCCTCTGGGCTAAGCCCCGGACCTCCTACAATCCTAAATCCGCCCCTGGTCTGATGAATGCTCACCAGCACTGAAACAGCGGCTTCACTCTCACTGACCACCGACACGGTCACCATGTCGGCAAAGTGAACTCATCTGAACTAACAGAAAAGGTGTATTTCAGGCAAGGCACTTTGAGCGTCCGATGTGATGAGGGACTACACCAAGCCTGAGGACAAAGGTAAGAGCTTTCTTTTCGGGTTCCGTATGCGCGTTCAGACCTGGGTGGTAAAACAGCCTTTTTTATTGATGCCCCTAATACATGGAACACTCTGCAGCAAACTGTCCGGTTGGAGGTCCTCCCCTCTGCCTCTACCTTTAAACTCCTGGTGCAAAAACGGTATTCTACCGATTGCAATTGTTTTTAGTTTTTTCTTTTTTCCCTTTAATCCTGTCTTGCTCACTGTTTGTTTGCCCTTGCTCACTGTTCTATTGTACACTCGACGTCACTGTACATGAGGGTGACCTCAGTGCCTATCGAGTTTTAAATAAAGGTTTGAAATGAAATGAAAGAAACGTGGCACGGCGAGGCAATGTTGTTAGCTGCCAGGCTAGCTGTACGACGCCATAACGTCCTCTCTCCACTCACCCAGGTAGTTCTCCCGGTGTTTGTCTCCTTTCACATCATCCCAGTTGAACTGGTCCTGGCCTCCCCTCACACCCCCGGACCTGGAAGAACCGAACATGTCTGCAGCGTCTGAATAATATAATATAATAAGATCTGCGATGATCAACACATCCGGGTGGTTTGTTGTTGACACGTGTGTGCTGGGGCCCTCTGATGGCGGGGTTAGGGTTAATCAATCCGGGGAGTTTCCTGCCACACTCTCCCCGCCCACCTCTCCGCCTGGCCCGGTTTGGCTTTCAAGAGACGACTCTTTAACAACGATGAAGATAGCGAGCGAAGATCGTGAATTCACGTAATTCTTCTGGTGTTTAAAAATAAAATACAAAACCATAGTCCATTGAAAACGAACCAACCCCGCTCTGACCAGTAAGTTTGTTTAGTGCGCTTGGTTGTTGTAGTATATTGCTATGTTTAGCATAGATCTGGGATTGATTGCTATTGCCTCCGTAGCATTACATCTTGACAATGTTATCATCGATCGACTAGTGTGGGCTAGTTGTCGTTGGGATGCTGAATAAAGATGCTCGTTGAACGTTGCTCCAGAGACCAGAGTTATTATTATTATAAAGTGTAAGTAATTAAGAATATTAATAATTAAGTGTATCTTGTAAGTTAGAGAACAACAAGACACAACAGTAACAGATGCTAGGCTAGCTGCCATCTGTGTAGTGACGCGCACGCTGCGCGCCGCCTCGCCGCACTCACTTATCTTCACGTACGCATGCGCACGAATAACATTGTAGACAAAATCTGTTAATGGTTAAATCATGTAGTTTGTAAACCCTTTATTGATTCAGCTGTCGGTTGACAACGACATGTGGGTTTCCTTCAACTCACATCAGATCTGTTTTGTTGTGAATGACGTCAGGGCGCAGTTTAGGACGCTCACCAACGCACCGCTGGTTTGGGGGTGCGCTCGTAAAGTCGCTCTGAGAGCACTGGAGGGCACGCTGGGTTCAACGTCGTAGAGCGACCGAGTCATCTGATTGGACGAGAGGCGTTCCATGAGTGCTGATCAGATTTCCAGAGCGAGTTTACGGACGCACCCTCGATGGTCTCGGGATGATGACGTGTAGAGACGTCTAGAGACATGGCTCTCACTCTGAAGGCGCCTGGGAGACGGTATTGAGATCCAGGACCACCTCACTCACTGCAGATGTCTATGAGATATTTCTCCAGGCTTTTTTCAGGTAGGATGATCATTGGTTTGGTGGCCGTTAGTCTTTGAAATGTGCCAGTAGTAGTGTGTATGCACGGTGTGGACCAGGGTTTAGGACTTGTTTTGACTGTGTAGTCAATTTATTTAGTTGGTTATGAATCAAAGAATCAATTCTGAGTTTAAGACGATTTATTTAAAGTACAAAAATGTTGAGCTGGATTCTGGAGAGAGAGAGAGAGAGAGAGAGAGAGAGAGAGAGAGAGAGAGAGAGAGAGAGAGAGAGAGAGAGAGAGAGAGAGAGAGAGAGAGAGAGAGAGAGAGAGAGAGAGAGAGAGAGAGAGAGAGAGAGAGAGAGAGAGAGAGAGAGAGAGAGAGAGAGAGAGAGAGAGAGAGAGAGAGAGAGAGAGAGAGAGAGAGAGAGAGAGAGAGAGAGAGAGAGAGAGAGAGAGAGAGAGAGAGAGAGAGAGAGAGAGAGAGAGAGAGAGAGAGAGAGAGAGAGAGAGAGCTGCGTGGTCCAGATAAGAGAGAGAGAGGGGGCTCGGGCCCACTCCCTTATTTATAAACAATAGTATGCAAATACAGTCACAAACAATGGCCTATCACCTTCACTGTATAGATGCTTGAGGTGTGAAAAGGAGGAGACCCCAATATGATGTCACCTGGCCTGCGAGTCATTCCAGGTTACAGTTCAGGTCAGATTCACAGGAAGTCATCCTAAAATGCCCATATAAGGACAGCACTTCCTGAGGCAAAAACATATGGCCCTTGAGACAAAGGTTCGTAAAACCCCCTTGTCAGTAGAACAGGCCCATACCATATACCATGCATGTGTGTGTGTTAGTAAAAATATACTACAACTGTCACCTGAACTGCTTTGAATGATCTGGAGCATTGCTGTCTAGTGAGTCCTCATCTGGTCCACTCACACCTAGTCAACTTGTATTAGTGGAGCCTACCTAACCTCATCTGGTCCACTCACACCTAGTCAGCTTGTATTAGTGGAGCCTACCTAACCTGGGATACTTATGAGCTCTGGAGAACAATATGGAGACATTGATTATTTTTACAGGTTGGGGGTTGTCCTGATGTTTTAATGCAGCTTTTAATTTAATGTGGCCTGTCTGTTTTAAACTTTTCCAGGACCACCAGGTGAGGTTTTTGATTAGACATATCATGTGGAACTTGCTGACTGCAATAAGCAGTAGCTAATCAAATGATTAACTCCCCAATTTAACATGATCAAGGTTGGTCAGGGGCAAAGATCACATGTCACATGCATAGCATTACTTACGCTGTCTGTCAAATCTGAAATGGCATTCAAGGCAACGTGTTCTAATTTCTTAAAATAGGGCCTAACTTAAACCCATGCTTGCAGCAAGCTCACATGCCCCTCGTTTTCTATAACACGACACACAAGCCTCTGTGGTATTTGTGAAGTGGAGCCCTGTTGTGCCAGTGACACTGTGAATGTATGCTATTGTTAGAGCCTTCATTTCACTAAAACAAGATTATCTTGTGGGGCTGGGTTGCCAGGGCTTGACATACATTTCTTTCAGGTACTTGTCCTCCGCACTAGTGAATTTACTTGTCCAAGTGTGTGTGTGTGTGTGTGTGTGTGTGTGTGTGTGTGTGTGTGTGTGTGTGTGTGTGTGTGGCATGCATATGTTATTAATCTGTGATCTCTGAAAACATAGGTTGTATAAAAAGAGCTGATGCATAATAAACCTTATGATAATAGTTGAAGTGCCTCTTGCTAAGATGTTTCTGACGATCAATAATACCACAGCGATGGTTTATCAAGTGTAGGCTATTTATAGCACAAGTCTTGTGTTGAATGGTTGGGTCATCTGTTTGTCATTTTCATTCATTCGGTAGTTAATGAAAACTCCCGTAGTGTTATGATATTATATTTTTCTATACAGTTCTTTGTACTAATGAGCACTTATCAGCACCGGCTGCTTGTTAGGAATGTGGAAGTCTCTGTGGCCTTGGAGATTTGAGCCTAGGAGCAGAGGTCACTCCCCTAGAAGCATCAAAGAACACACGCCTGGGGCGTTTAGGTGGTGTAGTGGGTTAAGCGTCGACCACGTAAGCGCAGGGTTCCCGGTTCGATTCCGGCCGCGGACATGTCCTGCATGTCATCCCTCCTCTCTCTCTCACCCATCCTTCCTGTCTAAATCTCTACTGTATCTGTCAATAAAATAATAAATATGAGTGGGACTGCCCCACTCAGAAAAAAATAAACGTAGAAAAAAAAGAACACACGCCTCTGCAACAGACAACAACCACTGTATAGTTTTAATACATCTTGACCTGGTCACGAGTAGTGTTGTTCCGATACCGATACTAGTATCGGCATGGCCACCGATACGCACAAAAATGCTGGTATCGGTATCGGCGAGTACTAACAAATAACACCTGATACCAAACTTGTGATGCGCGTTTTGCACAGGCTGCATTCGTAATTCGCTCTTAGAACGCTGGAGCGCACAGTGGTATCAACGTCATAAAGGGACCAAGCAATTTGATTGGACAAGAGGCATTCCTTGAGTGGTGATCAGATTTCCAGAGCGAATTTACGAACGCACCCACAGCGTCCCGCAACTCGGTGAATGAATTGTCTCCGGTGACGGTGACGGTGTGAAGACACGAGAAACATTCAATTTTTAAAGTTGAGCAAAGTAAATAGGATTTTACAAGTCCCGTTAACTAGTATATCATCACCTGTGATCGGCAAGCATGGCCCCTAAGGATTATGTGGCAGAGAAAGGTACGTTTTGTTTTACCGGCGTTACTCATACAGACAGTGTGTGGTTGAGTTGCTGCTACTGTTCAATGAACAGAACATGCAAAGCGACAGGCACTGCTGGGGATGAAGAGCTATGTAATGTTATACGCGTAACTAATAACTAGCTATCGTTCTTGACTTTTGATTTCAACAATGGTGCCACGTTTGCCCACTTTTCACCAGGGTAACTAATTCTGTTGGCCAATGCATGGTAGCTAAAAAACCAACCCCGTTTCATGAAGCACACACCGGACTGTCAAAGTTATAAAAACCAGTGTCTAGAACTTTTTTTTTTTTTTTTTTATACTTTATTGCAGGACTTTACATTACATTTCACAAGTTCATTTCACACACTTTACAAGTTCTTCACTTGTTTAAGTTCATCCTGCATCATTTTTGTTTGTTTTTTTATTTTTTATAGAGAGAACAAGAAATAAAGAAAATAAAGAATAGAGACTAGAGAGAAAATATAAATTAAAAAAAAGAGAGAAATTATAGGGATAGAAATAGAAAAGTAAGAGACAGAGGGAGGGGGGTGGGAGGGGTGGGATCGGGGAGGGTTGGGGGGGGGGGGCTTCCTTCCTACTCATTCATTCGGTCCATTTACTCCAGTTCATAGTGAATTGCTCTTCACGGCCTCCCACTTTGCAAGTAATTCTTTCCATTTCTTTTATGTCTTCAACAGTTTTTTTCCAATTATTAACGGATGGTGGGTTTAAGTCCAACCATTTACGTGTGATTTGCTTTAAAGCCGCGATACGTAGTATGGTGTACAAATATTTATCTCCCTCTCTGTATATATCTAATGGAATAAGACCGAGTATAATATTGACTAGGATAGGATTTTGTAAGGTAAATGTATTTTTTATTTTTACTTGAACTGCCTCCCAAAACCTTTTCAATTTAGGGCATGTATAGAAAATGTGTGTGTGATTGGCTTCTCGTTCCGTACATTTCCTCCAGCATTCTGCATTGCCTGTTGGCCTATATTTTGACAACATTTTCGGTGTTAGGAAGATCTTCATATTTATTTTCCAAGCAAATTCTTTCCAGAATTTTGATTGTGTTGTCTTAAATATTCTTTTGCATGCTTCTTTCCAATCGTCATCCGTAATTGTTATTGCTAATTCGTTTTCCCATTTTTCTTTAGTGTTATCTTCTTGTATCTTGATTTCTTGCATGATTTTGTAAATTTTTGAGATTTTTGTCTTTTAACTGTTTCTATTTTTGATCAGATATTCCATTAGTATATGTGATCTTTGTTCCTGTCTCCTCTGCTGTGTTATAAGGTAGCTTCTAATTTGTAAGTACTTAAAAAAATGGCTATTACTTAGTATATTAAATTGATTAACTAAGGTTTCAAATGAGTCTATCATGTCATTTGTAACCATCTGTGAGTACACCTGTAGTCCCTTCCTAGCCCATTCTTCTAATATTTTGTCTGTTTTATTAGGTAAAAAGTCTGGGTCACTGGCTATCTCTCTCAAATAAATACATTTGTCATCACATTTATACATTTTACGAATAGTTTTCCAATTTTTGAGGATATTTTCTATGCATCTGTTATTTCCACTATGTTTTTGAATATCCTTTAGACTCAGAAAAGGTAGTGTTCCTATTGCAGGGCTCTACAGTGCGACCATTTCACTCGCATTTGCGACTAAAAATACATCTGTGCGACTAGAGAAATAAATTCACGAGCACACGTGCGAGTACAGATATTTGTAAAAAAAATAAATAAAATAAATAAATAAAAAAAATCTAAAAATAAATCTGCGCGAACCGTGTGGCCACATTTTAAGCCGTCAGCCAGCCCGCTACGACCACGGGAAGTCATGTTAAAAGTGAAGTTACTTCTGTTAAACTGGCGCTAAGCTAACATCGCTAATCGCTAACTCCCTTTTGGGCCTTAAAGAGACAAGCGCCCTTTTCTCATCTCAAGCTTCATTAGCTTCATTAGCTCACCACATCTACAGATTTGGTCCCACACACTCCAGATTTGAACCCAAGGTTACAACCAGGGTTAACTACCCAGGGTAGAAAGTAGAAAGCTCTCAGACCTTCAGAACCCATTGAAAGTAGTGGAGGTACTCCAGAAGTCCAAATGCATCTCTAATCCTAGGAAACCCTAGGAAGCAAGTTGCCTAATGGCATGAAAATGCAACATGTTGTACTTGAGTGTGGCAGAGAGGAGGGACCCCCGGGGATGGTGGTGTGCTAACAGCTAGCCGCCGCAGAGGCACCGTGCTGGGCTGGCCACCTCCACATGTCACCACCCCGGGCAGCATGGGGCTGGGGACTGGTCATCTGGATGTGGGGTAGTTTAATACCCCTAGATGTGGAGTTGTCTGGCCACCGTGTGTGACTGATGTAGCCTGACCCAGCAGCAGGGAGGTGGGCAGCATGGAGACAGACCTCTGCATGGCCTGGCTGGGCTGCTAGCTGACAGACCTAGCCCTAAAGCCTGGCTGGGCTGCTAGCTGCTAGCTGACAGGCATGACATGGATGAATGAATGAACATGCTGCTAACCAGGAGAACTTGACACAGCTAGTTACCATAATACAATGCCATCAACTCTGCGTCTAGTAGGGCTGTAGGCATGGGCCAATGTGTGATTTTGGTGCAAAAATTGCAAAATCACTAATAAAAATGTGTTATAATTACATTTTTCACTGTGCTCCTAAATTTCTTTGTGTGCCCCTAACATTTTTCATTTAGGAGCACATGTGCTCCTAGTGAAAAAGGTTAGCGTAGAGCCCTGTATTGATATTGATATTGCTTGTTTTTCTATGTCTTTCCATTTGGTTTGAACCGAGTTATTCATCCATTTCATTATTGTATCTATTTGAGTTGCATGGACTTGAGTGTCTAGAACTTTTAAGTCTACTTGCGTTTAGCTAGAAACTTTGCTAGGAGTCTCCGACTAGAAGGTTTAAACCCTAGCAGCATTCTTTGCTTGTCAGGCTTCAAAACTACCCGGATGGAATAACTCGGAAGAAGTCCGGGCGTGTCAAACCTAGTCGAATATGGAAGTGATTTCACAAATTCATTGAACTGCACTTTGACAAATCGTGTGCCTTCACATATATTAGTACCTGGCCACATTCTTCTTTTGATGGGCGACACCGCTTTCACTCCCCAGTCCCACAGGCCGGCCCTGCTGTTATGATTAGTTACAGAACCAAATGGTACCTTGATTGAGTTGGTTAATAGATTTTTGTTGATACTTTTCACGATACCAAACACCCGATGCCAGACTAAGTGTTAGCAATAATTTTACATCGAGGTGAGTATGCGGCTCAAAAAACATGTTTTTTTGTTTTGTTTTTTCAAACGCCGTGGTATCGGATCGGTACTCGGTATCGGCAAGTACTGCACGGTCAGGTATCGGTATCGGTATCGGGATCAAAAAATGGTATCGGAACAACACTAGTCACGAGCACAGAGAATGGGTCTGCCGTGACTCATAGTTGGCCAATCAGCATTCTAGGAGCCATCTAGGTACGGGGTGTGCCCAAGCCCAAAGGAGAATGATGTAGGCTATGCAATTGTAACTGAGATAATGGCACTCACTCTGGGGAAACTATCCTGCTGATGCTGTCTCTGATTGAGTCCAGCGCTGCATCCTCTGTAACTCTGCCTGTGATCTTCAATAAACAACCACGTGTGCAATAGAGAACATCTCCTCCAGTCTTCTTTGAGCTGCTCAACAAAAGAACCGGGGGGTCTAACAGTAGTCCCAATCAATCTCCTCTCCACTTACATTACGTCTTCATCCAAGATATGGCATGCATGCATTATTTATTTGTGTACCGTAACGTTTGCTATTCTCTTGTTCAAAGAATAAAACTGGAACATGATGTATCACATGTTTGTTACAATATCAGATCATCGCTGTTTCAGCCAAATCTGGCGCTGTGTAGCCTAGCCCTCAATTATATTTAACCATTTCCTGGGTCTACCAGCACGTGCATGCCCAGTGTACTTGAATGATCCTGTAATACAGGATTCCATGTGGCCAGAGATTCTTTTGAGTGACGGTGTGAAAACGCTTGTGTGGCTAGAGATCAGACCGGCTCCGAAATTGTGTTTCATCGTCGTGTCGCCTGGGAGTCAGTCACACACCTAGGCTACTTGTATTCACATTGCAAGAAAGGAACCGTAAGGCCAGGCTATGTGGCTGGGGGCTCTGATTTGGAAATGGAAAAGGAGCCGTTCAGTTGTTTGTGTTTTAACCAGTCAAGAGGTCTGGGAGAGGAGGAGAATGCCTGTCACTTGCAGCCTGTCACTTGCAGCTGTGGAAGCCTCCGTGCATCAGGGAGACGGGACAGAGAGGTCGGCTCAAGCTGCATTGTCGAGGTCTCATGAGAACATGTCGATACAATAGCGTGATCAGGATACCGGGCTTAATCTCCCATTTAGCTTTTTGTATTGCAATGTAGTGTAACGTGTTTTAGCTACATGAAAGATGATTTTCTTAGTACCACTGCTGATTATATCTTAATTGATTGATGTAGAAAAAAAAATGTAAAGACAAGAGTCTTTATGAGGAATAAACTCTGAACTAGTTGAATCAAATGTTGTGTAGACAGGAACAGAATTCCCTACTGTAATAATCTGCTGATATTACGGTATAACTAGAGGTTAGAGAGGCAGGTAGTCTAGAGGTTAGAGAGGCAGGTAGCCTAGAGGTTAGAAAGGCAGGTAGTCTAGAGGTTAGAGAGGCAGGTAGCCTAGAGGTTAGAAAGGCAGGTAGTCTAGAGGTTAGAGAGGCAGGTAGCCTAGAGGTTAGAAAGGCAGGTAGTCTAGAGGTTAGAGAGGCAGGTAGCCTAGAGGTTAGAAAGGCAGGTAGTCTAGAAGTTAGAGAGGCAGGTAGCCTAGAGGTTAGAGAGGCAGGTAGTCTAGAGGTTAGAGAGGCAGGTAGTCTAGAGGTTAGAGAGGCAGGTAGCCTAGAGGTCAGAGAGGCAGGTAGCCTAGAGGTCAGAGAGGCAGGTAGCCTAGAGGTCAGAGAGACAGGTAGGCATCATATCTAAGGTGCCTACCACTGCCGTTGTGCCCTTGAGCAAGGCACTTAAGCCCAAATCGCTCCAGGGGTCCTGACTCTGGCTGACCCTGTGCCTAGAGCAAAAAAAATACAAAAATATTTAATCTAATTTAATCTAATTCAGACAACCATTAACAGCCTTCAAATGTTCTTGTGTTGGCCACACACACACACACACACACACACACACACACACACACACACACACACACACATCCTATTGATGCTTTTTTATAGGAATATAGATCAAAACCATCTCTGGGACATCCCCCTCTACTTGTACTTAACATTAATATTAGGCTAACGTTGTTTGGGCTGTTGTTGGAGTACACACATGTAGCCTGTATTGTACCAGACAGATAAAAGTAGCCTAAATAATAATAATAATAATACATTAGACTTATATAGCGCTTTTCTAGACACTCAAAGACGCTTTACAAACTGAAAAGATTGAGTAGTAATAATAAAAAGAAACAAAAAATAAATAAAAGAAAGTATAGGGGTCTAATTAATTTTAGATTACTATATAAATCTAAGTGTGTTTGTAGGACAATCTACTCTGGATACTGCAATTACACCTAGATTTCGGGCGGAGAAGCGGCGAACAAGCAACACCAGCGTCCTCTCTCAACCGGCATTTTTTGAAAAGCTCAAATTTGTATCAAGGTTTTATGAAAGTCCTTGGTTATCATTTTTAGATGACTAAATCTAAATCTAAGTGTCTTTGTAGGACAATCTACTCTGGATACTGCAGTTACACCTAGATTTCGGGCGGAGAAGCGGCAAACAAGCAACGCCAGCGTCCTCTCTCAACCGGCATTTGATTCTGTAGGCTAGGCTACATGTTTGATCATTACCATGGTCCTGACTCCTGCCACTGGATGTGGGCTAGTTTTATTGCACAAGATAGCTAGTAGCTAGTAGCTATCTAAGCTAAGATAAAGGAAAGGGATTAAACGTTTGTACAACGAAATGCATATATGCTCTAGAAGGGGCATCTAGGCAACGGGTCACAGCCGTCGAAGGCGACCCCCGGAGCAATTAGGGGTTCAGCGCCTTGCTCAGGGACACTTCGACACGAGGCCCGCCTGTGATTCGAACCGCTGCCAGCTGCCGGCTTTGCGATCATTAGACACCGGCTCTACCGGCTGAGCCACAGCCGCCCCTATAATGGGTAGGTGTCAATGGCATGGCCTAGAAACAACCCCCTTGATGGTCCAAGACGCCTGTGAAGACAGGGTTGGATAGTCGGCTAAGATGGTTACCAAGGAAGATGGTTGTCCTTCCACCATGGCCTCAGGCTAGGTGGAGTTTTCATTGTCATCTTGCTAACCTATCACGTCCTCTCAGATGTAATAATAATAATAATAATTATTATTATTATTATTATACATCATAATAATAATTATAATAATAATACTACTACTAATAACAATACTACTACTACTAATAATAATAATAATAGGCCTAATTATAATAATAGATTTTATTTAAAAGCGCCTTTCTCAAACTCAAGGACACTGTACAGGACAAAAAGAGAAGCAGGACAATAAACAAGAAAAAACTAAAAACAAAAACAGAATAGAGATGCACAAGATCAAATCGTATTTAAAAGGAAAAAAAAGAAGAAGAAAAAAAGTCAGACTGTACAGTATGGGGCGGCTGTGGCTCAGGAGGTAGAGCCGGCGTCTGATGATCGCAAGGTTTTCCGTTCGGCGGTTCGGCTGGCCACATGTCGAGGTGTCCTTGGGCAAGACACCGAACCCCAAATTGCTCCCAATGAGCGGCCCGGCGCCTTGCACGGTAGATTGCTGCCATGGGTGTGTGAATGTGTGTGTGAATGAGAGGCCGTTGTAATTAGCGCTTTGGAATAAGGCTCTATATACTGTATGTGCACTCCTTTTGTACACACAAGTGCCGAGAAGCACCTGCATATGAGTGATCAGAAGGCAGCACTGGAGCAGTATTTCAGGCCACTTCTGTTTGCGCATGCCCCCCCCCCCCCCCCCCCACGCAGCACACACACACACACACACACACACACACACACCCTCCTACATATAATAGGTGTCATTCACTCACTAATCCTGCCCTCCCACATTTGGCTAGCTCAGCGGCCTCCCTCAAACACACTCTGCTGAGCGAAGGTAAGTAGAGAGACGGCCAACATGGCTCAGTATCGTCAGGAAGAAAAGGTTCTGAAACCAAGTAACGTATGACGACCATTAGCCTTGTAGAGACTGTATGTACGTACTGTGTAACAGGGCTCCACTCACAGGACTAGGTTTAATGCTCAGAGGCTATAACTAGCCATTGAGCCGTCGAGCATCGTAGCTAGCTACCGGGTGGAATCGAGTGTCGTCGAGGGACATTGGCGGTCCTGTTGTGTCGCCTGACGCTCAATTATTTTCGTACCCTTTCGCTAGCTTCTTATCCTTCTTTTTGATGTTGTTGTCTAGAAATGTGTATCAAATATGACAAGCGGAGATGTGGATGTGTTGTCATGGAAACCAAATCTTAGACAGCCTAATTAGTTGTGGTGAAAGCTGAATCTAAGTGGCTGCAGTACGTGACCTTACAGTCGGTTTGGCCTCCTCACGCTCTTCTGACTGGTAATCACAGGGCAATCGTCGGCCTCTCCAATTAGGCTCTTGGCTTATTCCCTGATAGGGACTGCTAACCACTCTCTGTGTTGATTGCTTCAACCAGTCTTTATTGGAACATGTTTGAACTGGCAAATGTGCGTGTACCAGCATCTCCCCCCCTCCCCTCTGGAGAATTAATCTGAAAAGGTCAGTGGAATGTTTTGGGTCTAGTGGTGAGGAGAGATGCACGACTACTGTGGTCTTAGTGCCACACACAGATCTAGCCACGGTACCTCCTTTGGCTAATAGCATGTTAACTATCATTACTATATTCTATCCCGAATATGTAACTTAATTGAGTGCGTTAACAGACTCGGCTGGGTCAGCAGAATTATGTTCAAGAGGCCAGAAATGTGTGTTTAGGCTAAAGCTGCCATGAAATTGAAAGGATAATACACATTTTTTTCTGCCCTTGGGCAATGTTTTTGCTCCATTGTGCACATTTACAGAACCATGTTTCTACCAGTTGTGCCATGTGCTCTTGTGTAACATGACTCATACCTTCCTGTGTGTATGTTACCACACCCAGTTCACTGCTGGATCTCACTATGTGACACTCTCTCTCTCCTCTTCTCCTCTCCTTTCCTCTCATCCAGTCTCTATCTCTCCTCCTCTCCTCTCCTCTCCTCTCATCCAGTCTCTATCTCTCCTCCTCTCCTCTCCTCTCCTCTCCTCTCCTCTCATCCAGTCTCTATCTCTCCTCCTCTCCTCTCCTCTCCTCTCATCCAGTCTCTATCTCTCCTCCTCTCCTCTCCTCTCAGTCAGTCTCTCTCTCTCCTCCTCTCCTCTCATCCAGTGTCTCTCTCTCCTCCTCTCCTCCAGTGTCTCTCTCTCTCCTCTCATCCGGTGTCTCTCTCTCCTCCTCCTCTCCTCTCATCCAGTGTCTCTCTCTCCTCTCCTCTCCTCCAGTGTCTCTCTCCTCCTCCTCTCCTCTCCTCCAGTGTCTCTCTCTCTCCTCTCATCCAGTGTCTCTCTCTCTCCTCCTCTCCTCCAGTGTCTCTCTCTCTCCTCTCCTCCAGTGTCTCTCTCTCTCCTCTCCTCCAGTGTCTCTCTCTCTCCTCCTCTCATCCAGTGTCTCTCTCCTCTCCTCTCATCCAGTGTCTCTCTCTCCTCCTCCTCCTCTCCTCTCCTCCAGTGTCTCTCTCTCTCCTCTCCTCCAGTGTCTCTCTCTCTCCTCTCATCCAGTGTCTCTCTCTCCTCCTCCTCTCCTCTCCTCCAGTGTCTCTCTCTCTCCTCCTCTTATCCAGTGTCTCTCTCTCTCCTCTCATCCAGTGTCTCTCTCTCCTCTCCTCTCCTCCAGTGTCTCTCTCTCCTCCTCCTCTCCTCTCCTCCAGTCTCTCTCTCCTCCTCCTCTCCTCTCATCCAGTGTCTCTCTCTCCTCTCCTCTCCTCCAGTGTCTCTCTCCTCTCCTCTCCTCCAGTGTCTCTCTCTCTCCTCTCCTCCAGTGTCTCTCTCTCCTCTCCTCTCCTCCAGTGTCTCTCTCTCCTCTCCTCTCCTCCAGTGTCTCTCTCTCTCCTCTCCTCTCATCCAGTGTCTCTCCTCTCCTCTCCTCTCACCCAGTGTCTCTCTCTCTCCTCCTCTCATCCAGTGTCTCTCTCTCCTCTCATCCAGTGTCTCTCTCTCCTCCTCCTCCTCTCCTCTCCTCCAGTGTCTCTCTCTCTCCTCTCCTCCAGTGTCTCTCTCTCTCCTCTCATCCAGTGTCTCTCTCTCCTCCTCCTCTCCTCTCCTCCAGTGTCTCTCTCTCTCCTCCTCTTATCCAGTGTCTCTCTCTCTCCTCTCATCCAGTGTCTCTCTCTCCTCTCCTCTCCTCCAGTGTCTCTCTCTCCTCCTCCTCTCCTCTCCTCCAGTCTCTCTCTCCTCCTCCTCTCCTCTCATCCAGTGTCTCTCTCTCCTCTCCTCTCCTCCAGTGTCTCTCTCCTCTCCTCTCCTCCAGTGTCTCTCTCTCTCCTCTCCTCCAGTGTCTCTCTCTCCTCTCCTCTCCTCCAGTGTCTCTCTCTCCTCTCCTCTCATCCAGTGTCTCTCCTCTCCTCTCCTCTCACCCAGTGTCTCTCTCTCTCCTCCTCTCATCCAGTGTCTCTCTCTCCTCTCATCCAGTGTCTCTCTCTCCTCCTCTCATCCAGTGTCTCTCTCTCTCCTCTCACCCAGTGTCTCTCTCTCTCTCCTCTCATCCAGTGTCTCTCTCTCCTCCTCTCCTCCAGTGTCTCTCTCTCTCCTCTCATCCAGTGTCTCTCTCTCCTCCTCCTCTCCTCTCATCCAGTGTCTCTCCTCTCCTCTCCTCTCACCCAGTGTCTCTCTCTCTCCTCCTCTCATCCAGTGTCTCTCTCTCCTCTCCTCTCATCCAGTGTCTCTCTCTCTCCTCCTCTCATCCAGTGTTTCTCTCTCTCCTCTCATCCAGTGTCTCTCTCTCTCTCTCCTCTCACCCAGTGTCTCTCTCTCCTCCTCTCATCCAGTGTCTCTCTCTCCTCTCCTCTCATCCAGTGTCTCTCTCTCTCCTCCTCTCATCCAGTGTCTCTCTCTCTCCTCTCATCCAGTGTCTCTCTCTCTCTCTCCTCTCACCCAGTGTCTCTCTCTCCTCTCCTCTCACCCAGTGTCTCTCTCTCTCCTCCTCTCATCCAGTGTCTCTCTCTCTCCTCTCCTCTCATCCAGTGTCTCTCTCTCTCCTCCTCTCATCCAGTGTCTCTCTCTCTCCTCTCATCCAGTGTCTCTCTCTCTCTCTCTCCTCTCACCCAGTGTCTCTCTCTCCTCTCCTCTCACCCAGTGTCTCTCTCTCTCCTCTCACCCAGTGTCTCTCTCTCCTCTCCTCTCACCCAGTGTCTCTCTCTCTCCTCTCATCCAGTGTCTCTCTCTCCTCTCCTCTCACCCAGTGTCTCTCTCTCCTCTCCCTCAGCTATGGCTGGCCCGAGGCCCGTGGTGCTGAGCGGCCCGTCGGGGGCGGGTAAGAGCACGCTGCTGAAGAAGCTCCTGAAGGAGTACGACGGGGTGTTCGGCTTCAGCGTGTCTCGTAAGTGTCACACACACACACACACACACACTCCTACATATATTAGGTGTCATCCTGTCGTCCCACATTTCGCTCACTCAGCACTTTCCCTCACACACACACACACACACACACACACACACCTACCCTGCTGAGATGTATTGACCATTCGATGCTATATGTGACATTGTTAGCCTCATATTGACTATACGTACCGTGTAATAGGACTCCACTCACAGGACTAGGTTTAATGCTCAGGCTGTAACTAGCTCCATTGTGCATCGTAGCTAGCTACCGTGTGGAGCTGAGCTGATTTCAAGGCGTTATTGAGGATCATTTGAGGTCCTGTTGTGTAGCCGACTCCAGATGATTCTGTACTTGTCTAGCGACTTAAAATGTAATTGCAGTATACAGAGTAGATTGTCCTACAAAGACACTTTTTTAGTATCTTTTTTTGATTTAGTGATCAAAAAATTATAATATGATATGATGTATAGATATGATAGATATGATATGACCACTTTTTTAAAAATGCCGGTCGAGAGAGGATGCTGGCGTTGCTTGTTCGCCGCTTCTCCCCTATACTTTCTTTTATCTATTTGTTTGTTTCTTTTTATTTTACTACTCGATCTTTTTCTAGAAAAGTGCTATATAAGTCTAATGTATTATTATTATTATTAATAATAAAATCATGTTTTTCAGATACGACAAGGAACCCCCGTTCCGGTGAAGAGAATGGAAAAGGTAGGTCGTGTTAAAGTCCATGTGCAATCACTACTTAATTACCTTTAGTGTGTTCAGTAAACCACAAGATAACCACAAGAGATGTTCATAATATATGAACATAATAATAATAATAATAATAATAATAACTTTTATTTGTACAGCGCTTTTCCTGCAAACGTTGCAGCTCAAAGTGCTCCAATCATTATATAATCCTAATTTAATGATTTAGTAATTTAAAGGCAATATTAAAAAGATGGGTTTTTAGTCTTGACGTGAACATACAGTACAGGCTAAAAGTTTGGACACACCTTCTCATTCAATGCGTTTCCTTTATTTTCATGACTATTTGGTACATTGTAGATTCTCACTGAAGGCATCAAAACTAAGAATGAACACACAGGAATTATGTATTTAACAATAAAGTGTGAAATAACTCTAAATATGTCTTATATTTTAGATTCCTCAAAGTAGCCACCCTTTGCTTTTTTGTTGTTAATAACATATATAATAATAATATTTAATATAATATGTGTTAATAATAATATGTTATTATATATATATTTAATATTATTATTATATATTTTATTAACAACAACAACACATTTATTTTATTAACAACAAAAAAGCAAAGGGTGGCTACTTTGAGGAATCTAAAATATAAGACATATTTAGAGTTATTTCACACTTTTTTGTTAAGTACATCATTCCACATGTGTTCATTCATAGTTTTGATGCCTTCAGTGAGAATCTACAATGTAAATAGTCATGAAAATAAAGGAAACACATTGAATGAGAAGGTGTGTCCAAACTTTTGGCCTGTACTGTATTTGCTGAGGTTGCATCTCTAATGTAAACTGGCAGTGCATTCCACAATTTGGGTGCATAAAATGAGAATTCAGCCTCACCAAATCTCTTCTTTTGTACATGTGGTACACAGAGAAAACCAGAGTCAGAAGACCTGAGAGCTCTATTGGGCTGATATGCTAGCAGAAGACCTGAGAGCTCTATTGGGCTGATATGCTAGCAGAAGACCTAAGAGCTCTATTGGGCTGATATGCTAGCAGAAGACCTGAGAGCTCTATTGGGCTGATATGCTAGCAGAAGACCTGAGAGCTCTATTGGGCTGATATGCTAGCAGAAGACCTGAGAGCTCTATTGGGCTGATATGCTAGCAGAAGACCTGAGAGCTCTATTGGGCTGATATGCTAGCAGAAGACCTGAGAGCTATATTGGGCTGATATGCTAGCAGAAGACCTGAGAGCTATATTGGGCTGATATGCTAGCAGAAGACCTGAGAGCTCTATTGGGCTGATATGCTAGCAGAAGGTGACAGCATGGCATAATGACAGCACGTGCTTCTGTTTTTGTTATCTAAAACTGCCATTTCTGAACAAGATAGCTAGATGTCCTTGGGTTCCTTGAAAGGCGCTATATAAATCAAATATATTATTATTATTATTATTATTATTATTATTATTATTATTATTATTATTATTATTGTTATAAATGATGGTTAGGTCTGTCAAATAAAAAAAACAGACATGCTTTTGACCAATGACAGCTCTGTAATGCGTTGCGCGTGCTGTCATTGGTCCAAAGCTGACCAAGGCTTTCTAGTCTTCTCACCTTGTTCAGAAAGTCTGGGGAAATTCAAGGCAGAACTGCTGTAACGACCTATCACTAACGACAGCTGTAACCAGTGTTTCCTCTATATGCATTTATTGGTGGTAAATTTCCTGGAGGAAACACTGGCTGTAACGACCTGTCACATGCTCGCCACACTCCCAAACATCCAATAGGCAGCTCAAGACAGAACAGCCAATCATTCTCACTGATCCCCACGTTGGGAGTGTTCCAAAAATAATTCCAAGAAGAATAAAAGCGCTTTAGCAATGTCCATTTTTTTAAATGTAGCTTGCTAGTAAAGTTACCATTTGACTGGCTAACACAGACTAATTTGCTGTTTTCAAGAGTAACGAAAAAGTCAGATGGGTTGTTGTTCTTGAAAGATCGCTTCCTGTCAAAGCCGATCAAAATGTCACCTCTCACTGCGAGTTCTCGGTTCAAACCAAATCCTCCAATAACAATGTCTTCAGACCTTCAAAAGAGGGGGGAGAACAATGTGGCTTGGAGGTATGGCTGTGCAGGGTTAGTCCAAAGCTGGACATTTGATAGATAGATAGGTAGGTAGGTAGGTAGGTAGGTAGGTAGGTCGGTCGGTCAAATATGAAAGCAATTGTATCCCTTGTTATTCTGCAGAATTTATTACATGTAATAAACTGGAATAAAGCAACTCTCTTAAAGTCATGATTTCTCTTTAAGACTTAAAGCAAGACTTCCCCAGACTTTCTGTTCCAGCTGTTGTTGTAGCTTGTACCATGTTTGGCTGATCTAAAGTAGTCCCGAACCATGTGTCTCATGACTCTCATCCTCCTCCCAACGACCCCCTCATTCTGTCATTGCCTCTTTTCAAAAAATGCCGGTCGAGAGAGGACGCTGTCTTTGCTTGTTCGCCACTTCTCCGCCCGAAATCTAGGTGTAATTGCAGTATACAGAGAAATCAATGTATAATTGCAGTATACAGAGAAATCAATGTATAATTGCAGTATACAGAGAAATCAATATATAATTGCAGTATACAGAGTAGATTGTCCTACAAAGACACTTAGATTTAGATTTAGTAATACAAAAATTAATAAGACCCCTATACTTTCTTTTATTTATTTTGTGTTTCTTTTTATTTTACTACTCGATCTTTTCAGTTTGTAAAGCGTATTTGAGTGTCTAGAAAAGCGCTATATAAGTCTAATGTATTATTATTATTCGTATTATTATTCGTATTATTATTATTATATTGTGTTTCAGATTACCATTATGTCACAAGGGAAACCATGCAGGTGGGAATCGACAACGGGGAGTTTATCGAGAACGCAGTGTTTTCTGGGAACATGTACGGAACCAGCAAGGCCTCCGTCCAGGACGTTCAGGCCAGGAACCTCATCTGCATCCTGGACATCGACATGCAGGGGGTGAAGAACATCAAGAGGACGGACCTCAACCCCATCTACGTCTCCATCCAGCCCCCGTCCATGAACGTCCTGGTGAGAGAACCTCATCCTTCAGCACGTTTACAACCCGCTGATACCCTTCAGCTCTGTAGAACCAGGGTCCAGTTCCCCAGAGGTTTACAACCCGCTGATACCCTTCAGCTCTGTAGAACCAGGGTCCAGTTCCCCAGAGGTTTACAACCCGCTGATACCCTTCAGCTCTGTAGAACCAGGGTCCAGTTCCACAGAGGTTTGTCCTCCCTCTGAACAACCCAGCCGCAAGAAAGTTACACCGGTGAAATGTTGAACCGTCAATACTCCAATAAAACGTGGCATGGGTCTGGGTTTTCAAGAGATATAAAGTACCAGGTTCGGCCTACTAAGCTTTTCCGGGAAACAGGGCCCAGACCTCTAATATCCATTCGTGTGAGGTTTGAGGCAAAGATTATTCAGGCTTTAATGTTCCAACCAAGTCTGTATGGGTTGGGTGACAATACGGCTCTTCCATGATAAAAGACTTAAGACGGGGGATTGAGGGGCTGCAGGGTTCCCGGGTTCGATTCCGGCCGAGGACATATCCCGCATGTCATCCCTTCTCTCTCTAACCCTCTCTCACCCAGCCTTCCTGTCAAATCTCTACTGTCTCTATCACAATAAAAAGTAGGACTGCCCCACTCATACATTTATTTGAAAAAGACAGGGAAAAAGACAGGGAATTGAGTTGTGTGTTTAGGTATAAGCCACTCAAGTGAATCTGTTAATCTACTAATGAACGTAGTCGCCCTCGCTCGTCTGCCGACTAACAGGACAATGGTGGTCTAGTGGATAGTGAGTTGGACTGGAGATCGGAAGGTTGCGAGTTCAAATCCCGCCTGAAACAACAACACCACCACAAGTGTTCCCTTGAGTAAGGCACTTAGACCTCAGTTACTCCAGGGGGACTGTCTCTGTCATTTGTATTTGTAAATAGCTTTGGATTAAAAGCGTCTAGCTAAGTGGAAAATGCTCAATTCTGACCTTCCCTTTCGTTTGGCGCTTTCAGGAGGAACGTTTGCGGGACAGAAAGACGGAGTCTGAAGAGAGCCTCCAGAAGCGTCTAGACGCAGCTCAGGTGGACATGGAGCTGAGTGAGTCTGATTCCGGAAAGATCTGAGTCTTCTGTTGAGTCTGATTCCGGAAAGATTTGAGTCTTCTGTTGATCTATTACAATGTCCAAACGTTGTCTAAAACACTTTTTAAACCCCGCATTTTCTTTATCTTTTAGGCAAGGAGCCCGGCATATTCGATGTCGTGATTGTCAACGATAATCTCGACAACGCCTACGGGATGTTAAAAGAAGTCCTTCTTGAGGTGAGTACCTATGCACCGAACACATCTCTGTGGTTGATTGAAACGCATGCATACAAATGTTATTTTAAAACCAATTAATCGTATCCATCCAAACCACGCATCTGGTAATATTAAGCTCATTATGTGTATTGCTTCATCAGGAATAGATCTTTGTGATTTGAGTTAGAGAGACTTGAGTTAGAGAGACTTCAAAATGACATCCTAAACGTTTTGTTGTTGTTTTGCTTTTTCTTACTTCAGGAAATCACAAATGTCCAGAAAACCAACATGTCTTCTTAGGCACCGTGACGTTTGACATCCCTGAACACTCCTTACAACATGGCAGACCTCCATTCCAATGCTGAACATTCCGTTGGTTTGATACCAGTCTGTGACGTTAAGACAACATCCCTCGCCCCCAAACTAGAAATACTCAATATTGCCTTTGAGTGCCCAGGAAAAATCGAGTTATTTCAAGATTCTAACATACTGTAAATAGAGGTGGATTCTTTTTGCTCTATTTATTCCTTGTGGTTGATGGTAGGTTACAACATGTTTGTTTGCATACTCTTGTTAATGGTTACTCTATGACTGAGATGGTCTGTAAGAACTTTTGCCTGGTTATTTTCATTGCTTACGTAGGAGAGGGATATTGCACACATTTTTCTTTTAAGTAATTCTATCCATCTACCAGCCTGCAATTCATTACAACTGTAATCATTCTGACCCTCTACTATGGAAGGTTATAATAAGACGCATTCCTACTTGGATAAGCCAGTCTGCTCAGCTAGGGCGTTACAGTATACTAGTATGTTTGCAAATGTCACTGTATTCTGCATAGACATGCTCCACCGGTCACCTCACACGCCTGAGACCCAACCTGTTCTGTAGGGAACCATTAGATTGTCTAAAAAGTGTTGAGACAGAGCTGAATTGATATTGGATTCGAACATAACCGAAAAAATGGAAAATAACTGATGGAAAAAAAACTGTTACAAGCCAGAAATGTACAGAGGAGAGAAAACATCAATGGTTCTATTTTTTTATGTTGCCTCTTTTATTGTCTTAAGCTCTATACGCACAGGATTAGTATTATGTGGCGACGTCCATCATTTAGAAATCCCCCCCTGACGTCTCGTTTCGTGTGGCGGGATAAGCGAAGTCTGTGTCTTACTGGAATTCACGGACCTTCCCCCAGATATGATGTCATAATGGCTCTGTGTAACATCCCAGATATGATGTCATAATGGCTCTGTGTAACATCCCAGATATGATGTCATAATGGCTCTGTGTAACATCCGCTTCATGAACAACAAGCACAACAGGTATCGGTTAGTTCTACACAAAATTACATGGCCGGACTTAGCCCCCACATGGCCGGAATTATTACAAATCACGGACGTCACCACATAATACTACTCCCGTGAGAATAGGGCTTTAGAGGAATTCTTGACTCACAAGCAGGCATTTCTGTAGTGTGTGAGCAGGGCAGCTAACAAGCACAATGTCAGGGCTTAGGGCACGACACTCAAGCTACTCTGGACCTACCCTAGTCCCATATCGATGACGCGGGTCTGCTTCCCCATCACAACCTCAGGAACGTTGCTGCTGTTCGCTGCCTCGGGATCCATGCAAGTCACTGTGTTAGTGGAAAAGAGCAATGTCTGAACATCACCTGTAAGATTGTACTCTATACAACAGAGTGCACTGGCACGGTGTTACTGTACTGTTGAAACGATTCACTATTCCAATCTTAATTCACAAACATGACGTGGGAGCCATTTTGGATTTACAATCATATTAAATTGCTGTGAAACAGTTTTACTTTCTGAGATCACATTAACAATAAAGCAGTCTCACCCCTAATAGGTACTTCATGTTGTTGACAGTTATATTGTATATTTGTAAAAGTTTTTTTTTTTTTTTTTTTTTTTACTTTAGTCTCACTGTCGTAGTTAGATAAGATATCCAGTTGATCTTATTTCTTTGGACAGGAAAGGAATTTAAATAACTTGAATAAAAGCAAGAGAACCATATGGAGTTAACGATGGTCAATAGATAATGTATATTTATATACATATATATTATTTAGATAATGTAGATTTCATATGAACATTACAGAATAGGCACACAAGGCATCTCCTTTACTTGAAACCGGCTACATTGAATTACATAAAAGAAGAATCCTTACTAAGTAGTGGCAGCCGCTTAAAGCTTCATACTGTCGAACCTCTGTTCATTGTTACATAAGGGTGGACATGTTTAAAAAGGCATTTGTCATTCAAAGCCTATCGTCTTAACTAAATTCAGTAACATAACTATAACTGATATTCATAACCCTGTGTCCCTAACCCCTTAAACATCCTTTTTCATGTGTTATATGTTTTTTTCAACCTCCTATAATATAATATAGGACCTATATAATCCGTCCTTTGCACGAGTAACTTTTTTGTTCAAGGATATTTCAGATATTGTTAATTTCCCGAGCCTTTATAAACAAGTCCATGTTAAACAACTATGTATGTCTTTGTAACATTGTATGTATGTGTGTTTTTTCCTAATGTAGTAAAGTCAAAATAAGGAAACTGTTGCCTGGACATCATTTTGTAAGCTTAGTGATCCTGATCCTGTTTGATATTTAAAGTCACTGCATACGGAACATTACACTCTGAAGTACAGTAGTGGAGGCTGAATGCTGGGGGGGGGGGGGGGGGGGGTTACCAACCTTTAACTATGTTTACATTAGGCAGCCATTGTTTTTCCCGAACTTGTTGCAGAATAGTTCAAGACCACACACTTGACCTGGGATATGAACACAGGGTGAGCCACCATGTTTACCATTTCGTGACGTTAGAATTATAAGGTTCTATCTCCATTTTTGTCAAAATTTAGTTTTTTACATAATCTGATGCATTAGGTGTTTAATTAATGCCTGTGTAGTGTTATTTTTAAAATGTTGAAATTGTTTAGTTAGTGATTAATAAAATACAAAGGTTCCATCTCACAAAACATAATGGAATGTAAAAACTTTGACGCTCAATATCTCTGAACTACCCTCAACGGAGATAGAACCTTATAATTCTAAGATCACGATTTCTATATGAAAACATATGAATGCAGCTACATACTGATGCTATTTCCATGCAAAATACCTCAGAATACGTTGTGTGGCCTGGGGTGGTCCTGTGGTCTAGAACCGTGGTCTACAGTGCACGTGCTCATGTCGGCATGGGTTCAAATCTAGCATATGCCCGGCTGACATGCCCACTTCTTGTTACGTTCCTGTCTATCTTCACTAAAGCCTGGTACACATATAAGGATTTTCTAAATCTTAACAGATTTTTTTTTTCTGAGAGAGACCCCACACATGAAGATAAAAAATAAAGAATCATGGATTGAACAGTTTTGATCGTATTGTGTGTGGTGTGATATTCCCAATACAGCACACCACATACATAAAGATCTGTCGTTACGACTGTCTAGACCAGGGGTCCCCAAACTTTTTTCTGTGAGGGCCACATCATTTTTCCTTTCTGTGATGGGGGGCCTGGGTTGGTCTCTAACATAAAATAATATGGAACGGAGTGGAATGGAGGCGGTTGCGCAAAGCAATTGTGCGCAGGAGAGCACTGGTGGATGCAAACAAAGTCTAAACAGTTGAATTTGGATGGAATTTATACCTATAGTGATATGTCAATGAAATATAATCAGTTTTACAGTCTGATACTTGAGGGAGGACCCTCATCATACACGGGGGGATCCATGAAGCAGGGCTGTCTGGGGGTCCTTAAACGAGCATCAAACACTTAATTTCTTGCATTCTGGTGAATTTAGAATAGAATAGAATAGAATAGACTTTATTGTCGTTGTACAGTTGCCTATACAATGAAATTGTAGTGGCTCTTCCGAAGGTGCAAAAAAACACAAAACATATTCACATATTCACAAACATATACACATTTAAGATAAACATTTATGAACATGTCTTATGTCTACTGTTCAGTGTTCTGATGGTCCATGGGTAGAAACTGTTGGACAGCCTGTTTGTTCTAGCCTTTATGCTCCTGTACCTCACTCCAGAGCGCATCAGGCTGAACAGGTGGTGACCAGGGTGGAGGTGGTCTTTAAGAATCCTTCCTGCTCTGGAGAGGCACCGAGAGCGTGCCACGTCATCCAGGGAGGGCAGGGGACAGCCGATTATTTTTTCCGCTGACTTCACCACTCTCTGCAGTCTCTTTTTGTCCACTACTTTGCAGCCAGCGTACCATGCTGTGATGGAGAATGTCAGCACACTCTCAATGATGGAGTGGTAGAAGGTTACCAGCAAATTTAGATGCAATTTGTGCCCTTTCTGCATCCATTTATGGTGGAAATTTATTTCCAATTATTTGCGAAACAGCGCCCCCGCCACCACGTCGGTGCAATGCCGCAATTGCAGTTAGAAATTACACGTTGTTCAAAGGGCCGGTCCAAGTGTGGGGGTGGGCCGTGTTCGGCCCGCGGGCCGTAGTTTGGGGACCCCTGGTCTAGACTCTAGAGTCTCGTTCCCCAAGCCCGAAATCTCTTGTGATCAAACGTGATCTAACGTAGTACCCTGACTGACCTGTACGAGGCAGCCATGTGCGACAGGGCAAATAAAGTGCAGAAGAACGAAAAGAAGAAGTCAGCTCGCTTCTTGATTGGCTACATTCCATCCTCGTCACAATCGGACTCGGGAGTAGGGTTGCCAGATGGGATTTACACTTTCCAGCCTAAACACAGTCTAAAACCGCTAATTCCACCAATAAGAACGAGCCCATCTGGCAACCCTGCTCGGGCGTTGTCGGGAGTTGCCCACACACATAAGGATCTTTGGTCGAAAATATTGAACACATTTAATATTTACGATTGTCGGCCAAGACCATTTTCCGAGCAGATTGTTGGGAGAAATGGACTCTTAACACACCTCACACCACAGGATAATCTTTAGAGCCTTCCGATAATCGGGCGTTTGCTGTCCTTGGTCGGAAGGGGGAGATCGGGCCAAAATCAGCCAGATTATCTTTATGTGTGCACATGGCTGCCTCGTACAGGTGTACCGGGCTTTACTCTATCCAATAAAATATGAGTGAGACTGCTCCACTCAGAAAAAAATAACTAAAGCCCGGTACACACATAAAGATAATCTAAAGTAAACCCCCCCTCAACCCCCCACCTGGTACCTTGCCATATCTTGGCTTCTGCTGAAATGACACCACTGGTCTTGTAGCCTATTGGAAATTCATTGCGTGTGCGGTTGTGTGTGTGTGTGAATGACAGAGGGAGAGGGAGTGCTATTGGGACCCTGCATGTATGATGTGGCTCTTTGTGGTACCCCAATAATTTTGGGGGGCTCTTAGTCCCCGACTGGTTGGCCACCCCTGCTCTAGACAGTCGTAGGGTTAGGGTTAGTAATATCGGAGCACACCACACACAATACGATCAAAACTGTTCAATCCATGATTTTTTATCTTCATGTGTGGGGTCTCTCTCAGATAAAAAATCTGTTAAGATTTAGAAAATCCTTATATGTGTACCAGGCTTTAGTGTTGTACCCTTCTAAATGTTACCCATTCAGATTAAGACACTTGCTTTAGCCAGGAGTGAATAAAACAGCGATGTTTATCAGTTGCAAATAATTTATTTTGTTCAGATTCAACATTTGAAGTACCTACACATGTCTTTACATAATGTGCAGGCAGTCAAACATGACATTTGAAACACAACAGAAAAAGAAAAGGATAGCACTAACCTTTGAGAAGCATTAATTAACTTTTGAAAACAAGATACAATCTCATCAAAGTTCATAATATCAGTGTGACAAATTCCTCACGCTTAACTACATAACTGTGCTCTCACCTGAACCGTAACATTACACGAGACAAGAATATTATTGAATAAATCAGATCAGAATCTGGGAGAAAAAAACACTCAAATCAGCTTTCAAAAAGCTGACTCATATCATGCTGTCACTTCTCTAAACATTTTCCACAAATACTCTGCGAATTGTCTGCGGTCATTACACTTTCCATTGCTCTGGATGATCAGACATATCTCAAAAGCAAGGAGTAGGCTTTCTATAAAACACATTTCTCTGCCAGATGAAATATCCAAGCTCTATGTTTTCGGGTGTATATATTCCCTGAAGTAAACACGAGACTTGTGTTACACACCATGCCACACCACAAGTGATATACACAAGTGTGCACATTGCACAACTTGTAGCTGCCCATCTAGATATACTTTGCAAAGGATAACCCAAGCTGTGGTTTAACTCACTGACACATTAGTTTTTTCTTCGATAACTCTTTGACAGGTAATCGATGCTAAGCTTCCATAAATCTTACCAACATTGCTCTGTTTTTATAGCATAGTACCCCCAAAAAATCAACACTCCATATCTGACTCGAACATTCCATATCTGACTTCCCTTACTGTAGAATGTCCTTGTTGTTGCTGAAGTCCTTTGTTTGGCAAAAGTGATGCAAACAGTTTTTCCTTTCACAGGAATAATGTACAAACTGATGCCATTGGATATTCCTTGGTCATACTTCCAGTGTTAGACAACACAAAGAGACGTAGACATAGATGGAGACTGATGTCATACAGAAGTTTAACATCGAGACATTGACGTTCAAAACATCTTGCCTGGTGGTTAAACAAATGGACATTGAACTTTACAATGGTGTCAGTCCGTGATGCAACACAACACAGCATATAACGCTTGAATCGTTTTCTCCTTTACGTTTTCTCCTTTACATATTTTTTGTAATGCAAGAATGCATGTTGACGCTTGCATACGATGGCTTTCGGAAGTCATTTAAAACAACATATTACAACCCCTTTTTGATGTTTTGTCTCGATAAAAATATTTGTCTGACCAGTTTCTAACAGAGAGGAGAGTCTTACAGTATCACTTTTCAGACCAGTTGCTTCTAAATGGAATGACAACTTGAAACTTGAGTAAATGAAAGGTTAGAATATGCTTTGTAACATTTAAGTAGAAATATTCCCATTTAAGACTGAAAAGGGCTAATGTACCAAACATCTTCTGCTCTGTTCTACTCACCTCCACTAACTAGTTACACCATTATTGGTTTTGATATGGGTTCTTCTTGCTAATTTGAAGAGTGACCGGCTTGCCCACCGATGTATAGCCGTAGGTCTGCGCCGAGACCTTGGTCTTGTAGCTCTGTTGCCCGCCTTCAACTCGTTGCACCTCGGAGCAGTATGAGGGCTTGACTTCTAGCTTGGCATGGCTCTGTGAGGAAACGCTAGCGACCCCTGCCGGGTAAACGAATGCCCCTGCCCGGCTCACTTGGATGGGGACCTCCCTCTCCCTCTCCCTCCTGGACTGGGCTCCGTTCGGATGGTAGGGGGCGGCTGTGTGGAAGAGGCTGCTGGAGAGGTGCTCCCGGAAACGGCTAAAGAAGCCGGAGCGCTGCCGGCTCGGCGGCTCCTCCGCCACGGGCCGGCCCACGTTGAGGAGCACCGGCTGACCGACGCTGGAGCCCCCGATCTCCCTCTGGAGCATGGAGATCTCGCAGGGCTTCTCGGCGGCGGGGGGGGAGGGATGCCGGGCGTGGCAGGACGACCCGTACGTCTCCCCTTCCCCTGGGACGTAGTCCTCCAGGTCCTCCAGGGTGACCACGCGCCCTCCTTGGATCAAGATCTTCGGCTCCAGCTTCCGGAGAGGGTCCTCGACAACATCGTCGTCGTCAGGTTCCGTGACGATGCCCACTTGCTCCGGGAGCGAGGTCTCGTCCCCTCCGTCCGAGCGACCGTCAGCTGTCAGGACGGAGGCCACCTCGCGGGCTTCTTCTCCGCCGAATCCGGGGACCTCCACCTCGGACTCGGTCATCACGTTGTCCTCGTCCTCGTCCCAGGACAGAAGCTGTCCTTCCCCCTGCAGCCCCTCGGCCCGGCGGGACTCGGTCTTATCCACCAGCTTGTTGTTGGAGTTGTTGGCGTTGGGGTTCTCCGGGGGGGACCTCCTGGGCCTGGCTGCTGCAAAGGAGGAGGATGAGGGCGTATGCGCTCGATCCGACCCCGCCGGAGAGACGCCCCTCCTCCTGGGCGGCTTGGGGGACTTGTTGACCTTGTACTCGATGATCTCCTCCACCTCCACCCACCTCTGCTTCTGTGCCGCCGCACCGCCCTGGGGATCTGTGACGTAGAGGGTGGGGATGGTGGTCCTCCGGGGCTGGGGCGTCAGCCTCCTCCTCGCGGCGGAGGAGTCTGGGGTGGAGGTCTCCGAGCGGTAGGCCGCCGCGGAGGCCCGGGCCGGGGACATATGACGGTGCTTCATACGGGCGTTCTTGACCACGGTGGTTATGGTCTCCTCTCTGGAAATAGGAGAAGAGCAGAGCCCATGAGTGACATCAGAAGGCAGGTCACACTGCTGGATGACATGCTGTAAACACACCGTCTGGCTGTAAACACACAGTGTTAGTGCGCACGCACACAGCAAAGTGAGTATTGTTTATCATACCGCCATTTCCATGGTTGGTACATGCACTGTGACAATGCGTTCAAATCAAATCAAATCAAGTTTTATTTGTATAGGGCATTTCTCACAAGATTGTGACTCAATGCGCTTTACATGATGACAGAGCCGCAAGCAGGCAAAAGGAAAAAACCTGTACACTGTGTAGCCAAGAAAATTCCCTTGCAGCCCTCTACTCATAGAGCGACTACTACCAGTTTGCCTACCAGCACCCAACGGCGGACCCCAAACCCCTCCCCTCCGCCCAGTGTGCGAATTAAATCACGGTGTGCGGGGGAGCCCAAGGATTAAAGGAAAAATATATATAATCTCCTGACGGAAAAAAAAATTCTGGCCAAATCGGGGCCGGTGGCTTTCCGTGCGCAAAGCGCGCGTGCGATTTTCCGTTCTACGTTCTAATGCTTTGACTTTTCTTTCGAAAAATGTGAATACATTTCCGCGTTGTTGAAAATCAATGACAAATCGCTAGTCAACTAACACGGCTTGTTTTGTGAGCCTGCTAACAATGTAAAGTAGTGTTCTAGTTAACTAGGTAACAATGTAAAGTAGTGTTCTAGTTAACTAGGTAACAATGTAAAGTAGTGTTCTAGTTAACTAGGTAACAATGTAAAGTAGTGTTCTAGTTAACTAGGTAACAATGTAAAGTAGTGTTCTAGTTAACTAGGTAGCAGTCCAATCCATTTCGCTGCAGTATTTTGGCTTGACTAGCGAGTTTGTGTTGTGATTCTCAACAACGTAGTTTCACCCTTTTCCATAGTTTTGAATAATAAATGTGTGGACTGACGATGTATCGCAGCCTAACTTATTCTAATAATTATTTAACATAGTTTTATTCTGATAATGATTCCCCCCTCCTCCCAGACTTACAAGGTCACATTATTATTGGATTGGTTGTTTGCGTGCCGGGTGAAGTTAGCTAAACATTGAACCTGCCAGCTAGCAAGAGAAACATCATGTCACTCTCCAAAGGTCTAAAGAGGAAAGTTGACGGTGAAAACAGGGCATTTAAAGAGGAATGGACAGTGAACTATACGTTCATCCTACCTGGTTTCATCAATGCAAAGCCGTTGTGTGAGACTCGCATTTTCCGTGCTCACAATGAATGTTCCCTTTCTATACATGCGAGTCGTCCTTTCGTCAATGAATGTGATAAAGACGGACTAGAGGAATCGATTGGTGCATAAAAACCTTGAGAACTGCCGGATTAAAGTGACGTCCATAATAATAATAAATAATAATAATACATTAGACTTATAGCGCTTTTCTAGACACTCAAAGACGTCCATATCACCAGATAGCCAACCAATGACCGATGGGAGATGCCAGTTTTCTCATTAAGTGAGATTTAATAGCCTAATATTATTTTTTCTATTTTTAATGAATGGCTCATTGTAATTATTATCCCTAGTAATGTAGCGTGTTTGCTCTGTCATTAAATGTTTTTCAGGAGCATATAGGCTAAGCGGATTCAGCTTTTTTTTTTTTTTGCTCCGATTTAGTTGTCAATGTTTTTCATAAAATTAAACTGCATTTGCTTTGTTACTGTTCACATGTGTGGTGCAGTCACATTCACATAGCCTATAAGTAAACATTAAGTTTGAATTATTTACTGAGCTGGCGTTACTTTTTTCAAACCACACACCGCATGTCGGCTATTTCAGCACCACGCATTGTCCACCTACTTGACTAGATCACTACATCACTATGAGGCGTTCAGCGTCAGTGCACCCCGCTGCAAGTTACTGTCGCATAGTTGTAGCCAATAAAGGCCTATATGTAGGCTATATAGGCTATTATATATCATTTATATACCTAATACCAACATCAAAATAGATTGTATGCCTCTACAAATCATATTACACCAGGTAAAATCCGTCACAACTTGGAATAAATCCATCGCAATTTGGAATATTTTAGAGCTCCCCCAAAATTTCACAAACCATGTTTCCAGGGGAGCTCATGTCACCACTAGGGGAGCTATAGCTCCCCGAGCTCCCCCTTATTTCGCACCCTGCCTCCGCCGCCCCACCACCAGCACACCCAGCCCAGCCAAGCAAGCACAGACCATAAAGGCCCCGCACCAGGCTAGCCAAGCAGGTGCCCCAGCGGTGGAACAGACCAAGCACGTGGGACGACCGGGGGCCCCCGAGGAGAGGCCCGAGGACCACCGGCGCATAGCAAGCAAGCAAGGGCGAAAAACCTGTACACCGTGTATCCAGGAAAAGTTCCCTGCATATTATCAGCGTACACACTGTCCATACATTTTGAGTTATTTCTGCATCATTCTGCATTGTGCGTTGGCTCAAATCAAGGTAAGAAACTGATCCAAGCTACCTTGCACCTTTTTGGTGCATTTTTTGTGCAGCAAAGTATTACTTTAAAAATAGGAATTCAACGGAAAGTATGTCAACAATTTTGGGCATTGGCTTTTTCTCCTTGGGCTTTTTCGACATTCTCTAGTTAACATTGTTTGGTGTTCTCTTTTCATTTGAGCTCCTTGCACTCAGGGTTTAAATACTACATGGCCAGGCTGTGGGGAAATACACACACACACACACACACACACACACACACACGCTTCCTCTAGCCTGAATCATCACCTCACACTTACATGATGATGGTTTTCTTTGGTATCTTAGTCTCTTGCTCAGTGACTACAAGGAAAGCAGTATGTTCAGTTCACGGAGTTAACGATAAATGACTTGCTAAATGCTAAAACAACAAATGATTACGAACAGAATGTAAAAATGTCTTCTTTTTGAATTGTGATTCATAAAATTTAAAAAAGGAAATTCTGGAAATAATGTGTGAATGGTAATATTGCTACTGTACCTTCGATGGTAATGGCCTGCCCTCCTGTTCGAGCCACAGCAGAGGGGAGACACAGGTCCGCTGCACATCTGGCACTGCCCAGCCGGTTGGACAACTGGGAATGGCAGAGAAACAGAGGCGTTGTTAGGATCTTCAAACATCGGGGGCTTAGCCCAGCCCACGTTTTGTCAGCGGAGTTTTTGATTGATGGGATGGTTGCTTGCGCTCAATCGTCGGCGATGCGCTAAATCAATGGCGATGTGGTAGATGGTGATTTTTTTGTTGGGAGTTTTTTTGTTTTTCTAGTTGTCTGTGTACCCTAGTTGTCTGTGTACTCTAGTTGTCTGTGTACTCTAGTTGTCTGTGTACTCTAGTTGTCTGTGTACTCTAGTTGTCTGTGTACTCTAGTTGAGGGACGGTGAATTGTACCTCACACTCGTAGTGTCCCAGGTCTCTCTCCGTAGGGCCTTTGACGACTAGCACCAAGACTCCGCTACGGGCCTCGCTGTATGTCTGGTACTTCTCCTGGTCAGTCAGCAGCCGACCCTCCTTAAACCACCTGACCCAGGACCAGGAAGGAACACAGAGGAAAACAGATGGGAGGACAGTTCTTTTTTTTCTGTTTCTTTTCTTTCTGTTTTGTTTTAACTGTGTTTGACACTTCGTCACCTCCACTGTTTTTTTTTAACCTGACTGTCTTTTGCCCTGTGAGGTGTCCTTCGGTGTTATGAAAGGCACCATACAAATAAAATGTTATTATTATTATTATTATTATTATGATTATTATTATTATTATTATTATTATTATTATTATTATTATTATTATTATTATTATGGCTATTCCTTAACAGTCACTCCTGAAACCTCTCCATCTCCCTGTTCAGTTTCTCTACTGTAGGCCTATATTTATATTTTTTTAAAGAAAGAAATCTTCCCCCTGGCACGAGCCGAGATGACTTTTCTCGCTATGACTGATGGATAGATTCACTTGCTTATTCAAATGTATTTGTTCTAAGTTGCTTTGGATAAAGGCGTCTGCTAAATGCCAAAAAAAGTAAATGGAAATGGAATAGGTGAATCCCTAATCAACTCGTAGCCCCACCCCCTACATACTTGTGGGTATCTGAGAGGACCAACATCGGCATGCATCATGACGATCAGAGGCCAAGGTTTAACATATTGCTGATACCTATCAATTCCTCAATTCTTCATGGTTGAAGATGGTGACTTATATAGCACCTTTATCCAAAGCGCTTTACAACGGCCTCTCATTCACCAATTCACACACACATTCACACACCAATGGCGCCAAGCTACCATGCAAGGCGCCGGCCCGCTCACTGGGAGCAATTTGGGGTTCAGTGTCTTCCCCAAGGACACTTCGACACGTGGCCAGCCGGGGCTCGAACCGCCAATCTGCCAACCTTGCGATCATTAGTCGGCGGCTCTACCTCCTGCGCCAGTGTGAGAGACAGGGCTGCTTGCGTACCTGATCTTGGGGCTCGGGGCACTCTGGATGATGCAGGAGAACTGAGCATCCTCACCAGCCGCCAAGGTAGCGTTCCTTATCTTGTTCACAAAACGAGGAGGCACTGCAGGACACATACGATTACTGGTCAATACAATCTACCTTCCTTTGAAGAATACTTCATCCCTGACAGATTAGTATTCTTCCAAGCCAGTAGTACATTGACTCATACTGTACACTACAGACATGATTCTTATGAGAGGACTGCACAACTTGTGAATAACTCGTGAGCTTAGAATGATAAGGTTCTATCTCTGTTCAGGGTAGTTCAGAGATATTGAGCGTCAAAGTTTTTACATTCCATTATGTTTTGTGAGATGGAACCTTTGTATTTTATGAATTACTAACTCAAAACTGTCAACATTTTAAAAATAACACCACACAGGCATTAATAAACACCTGGTGGATCAATTTTGACAAAAATGGAGATAGAACCTTATAATTCTAACGTCACAAACTACCACCGTGACCCGCCCCCCCCGCCCCATGTGACTGACCTTGAACAGTGACCTTGCCCAGAGTGCTGGCGTTGCCGGCTGTGCTGGTGGCGAAGCACATGTACTGGCCGGAGTCCTCCGCTGACATGTTGTCCAGGATGAGGGTGCAGGAACCGTCAGGGTCCTCGATGATGATGTGATGAGGGTCTGCCTCTACTGGACGCCCGTCTGAGGGTCCAAAAAAACAACCGTATTAACACTAGGACAGCCGTGCCTTTTTTACCTACTATTAGAGCCGCCTCTGGGGTCAAATGACCATAGTCTTTACAATGGAAAGCTGTCATGAGGACTACGGACGCAAATGAGCTCACAGCTAAATCCGACATATTTACTGTCACCATACTCTGTATAAGTGACTGTTCATTAATGTGCACTGTCCTGACTAAATAAAGATCTATCTATCTATCTATATATCTATCTATCTATCTATCTATCTATCTACCTACTTACACACAACGACCACTAGTTGGCCGGCTTGTAAATTAGCCTGCTTCCTACACTTCCTACACAGCAAAATAGCTTTATATTAGCTTATCCTGATGTGATTTTGAAAATGTAAGGATACTGGGTGGTAGAACGCACATATCTAGGAAAAGTTAGGAAATGAGGGTCCTGAAATTTGATCGAGTGCACAACATTGCTTCAGCTGTGATACTTGCCTTTATACCAATTCACAACAGGCTTGGGTACTCCAGTCACCTTGCAGGCCAGTTTGACAGTCTGGCCCAGCTCAGCTATGCAGTCTGCCAGAACCTCTACAAAGTCCGGGGGACCTGGGTAGACAGGAGAATGGGAAGATTCCCGTTTCAGTGTGACATTTGCCTGGGTGGGGAGAATGACTACAACTATTCTATTCCCAGAACTACTGTATCCTCCTCCTCCCATAAACAATCCACCAATAGACAAATCAGATTGTACACAGTTTATAACAACGGATTCTGGAAATATAATTCAGATTAAATCGTGATGTTTGAATGAAGAGTATGCTTTTTCCGATACATAGTATTCCTATATTATCTATGTGTGTGTGTATGTTCTGTGTGTGTGTGTGTGTGGGTGTATCTAACTGTGAGTGTGTTTCTAACTGTGTGTGTGTGTGTCTAACTGTGTGTGTGTGTATGTGTGTGTGTGTGTGTGTGTGTGTATCTAACTGTGTGTGTGTGTGTTAGTGTGTCTAACTGTGTGTGTGTTTCTAACTGTGTGTGTGTGTGTGTCTAACTGTGTGTGTGTGTGTGTGTGTGTGTATGTGTGTGTGTGTATGTGTGCGTGTGCATGTGTGTGTGTCTAACTGTGTGTGTGTGCATGTGTGTGTGTGTGTGTGTCTCTAACAGTGTGTGTGTGTGTGTGTGTGTGTGCGTGTGCGTGTGTACATGTGTGTGGGTGTATGTGTGTGTGTATGTGCGTGCGTGTGCATGTGTGTGTGTGTGTGTGTGTGGGTGTGCGTGTGCACATGTGTGTGTGTGAGTGTTAGCGACACACTCACTCCAGGCAGGCATGATGTAGCGCTGCTGCAGGTCCCTCAGGTCCCTCAGCCAGGAGTTCTTGATGACGATGGTGCGCGCCTGCAGCGTGTACTTCCTCACCGAGTCCTCCCGCTCGTGCCAGATCTCAAAGGCGCGGTCGTCCCCCTCCACCGTCTCGTTCACATCGATGTTGTTCAGCTGGGGAAAGTCAACTCAGTTCACTTGATCTGTCCTTAACACTAGACCAGCCGTGCCTTTTTTACCTACTAGAAGAGCCGCCTCGGGGGCCAAATGACCATAGTCTTTACAATGGTACGCTGCTATTTACACACAACGGCCATTAGTTGGCCGCCTTGTAAATTAGCCTGCCTCCTACACAGAAAAACTGCAAAATAGCTTTATTACCGTATCCTGATGTGATTTTGAAAATGTAAGGATACTGGGTGGTAGAACGTACATATCTAGGAAAAGTCATGAAAGGAGGGTCCTGAAATTTGATAGAGTGCAAAGACATAACATTTCTTTACTCACAAGGTCAAATGACCCCCTCGTGGCTGTTCTAGTGTTAAAAGGCTTAGGATGTTAACACACACACAATAAACACAATTACATTTGTAAAAAATTTGGGTAAACATGACTCACCGTTAAAGGTGTGTAAACGGCGTTCACACACTTCTACAGTATTATCTCTTCAGTCCTACCTTCATCATGTTCTTAAACACGTAGGCCTGGGTGTTTAGACCTACCTTCATCATGTTCTTAAACACGTAGGCCTGGGTGTCTGTGTTGCTGTCTCGTTTGGGTTTGCAGATGATGACGTAGTTTTTGAAGAGGAAGGCGTGGCGATGGTGACCTCTGGACGACGTCCTGACCCCGGGAGCCCCCTCCCACACTGTGAAGGGTCCCTGTTACCATAGAAACACTCCATCAGACACTACGGGCCCTATTATGCACTTCATAAGTCTTAAGCAATAAGACGAGGCGGTAGATCTAAACTTAAGACGTGGAGGCGTGGTCAAGGCCACTTTGCTATTATGCGTGCGGTAGTGGGCGCCTAAGACCCGGCGCTAAGCCCAGAAATTAGTCATGGGTGTGTTTTGGGCGTCTTCTCAATCAACCCAATCAGCGTGCCAGGTGCCATTCCCTTTAAGAACCGGCTGCGTAGCCCCGCGGTGGTGTAGCGGTCTACGCACTGGCCGCTAGTGCATGCTGCCCACCGGGGCCGGGGTTCGTATCCCGGCTCGCCAGATCCAGATATGGCCGAGGCACACGGGAAGCGGCATATTGTCCGGCCGCTTCCGAGGGGGGTATAGGAGTATTTCTGGACTAGGATCCGTCGCGCAACACCGCCCCCTGGGGTGCCGGAATAACGGTACTGGGCTCGAGGAGCCAGTCAGCCTAGTCTGCCTGGCGCCCTCCTCTGGGACTGCCGGCCACGGGGTCGGGCGGCGGATCCAATGCAATAGGCAGGGGATAATTGGATGCTAAGTTGGGTTAAATTGGCTACCAAATTGGGTGAAAAAGGGATAAAATCTGAAAAAAAAAAAAAAAAAAAAAAAAAGAACCGGCTGCGTTAAGTCATAAGCGCTATGCTATTATGCAGTTCATAGGCGCTAGACTTCATGCACGTTTTGAAACACGAGCGCGCCTCCGCGGTTTACCGCGGAGGCGCACTCGTGTTTCAAAACGTGCATGAAGTCTAGCGCCTAAGAACTTTTCAAACCACTTCTTAGCGCTAGGCGCAAAGTCAGATCGCATAATAGCAGGGGCGCCTAGCGCACTTCATTAACATATGAACACTCCCACAATGAGTAATATATGCACGGGAGTCTTACGTCTTATGTGTGGGCGCCTAGCGACACCTGCATAATAGCAGTAGCGCGTATGAAGCGCATAATAAGGGTGGCGGTAGGTCTTAACCTGGCGGTGCGTCTTAATTAAGACTTAAGACGGCAAGTTAAGAAGTGCATAATAGGGCCCTACAACTGTTACCATAGAAACATCAAATATTACAACTGTTACCATAGAAACATCAAATACTACAACTGTTACTATAGAAACATCAAATACTACAACTGTTACTATAGAAACATCAAATACTACAACTGTTACTATGGAAACATCAAATACTACGGGCCCTATTATGCACTTCATAAGTCTTAAGCAATAAGACGAGGCGGTAGATCTAAACTTAAGACGTGGAGGCGTGGTCAAGGCCACTTTGCTATTATGCGTGCGGTAGTGGGCGCCTAAAACCCGGCGCTAAGCAAAGAAATTAGTCATGGGTGTGTTTTGGGCGTCTTCTCAATCAACCCAATCAGCGTGCCAGGTGCCATTCCCTTTAAGAACCGGCTGCGTTGAGTCTTTAGCGCTATGCTATTATGGAAGTCCTAAGAAGGAGGTCAGCGCGCTTCTCTGCAGAAGAAAGTAACAAGCTCGTGCATGAGGTCATTGCTGACCAAACGACATATGTCAGTTACTGCCTGACGGGTGAAGCGCAGCTCATACAAGCATTGCTGCTCTGTAAACAGAATAAAAGAATATATATATAGGCTATATTATACATATTTTAATAATAGGCTATAATATAATTGTAATTGCAATATATTATAGCATTATTAACAGTTGGATCACCAATTGAAAGCGCTAAAATGCTTAGATCACGAATCCAGGATGTCCGAGGTAACAAAGTCGTTGCCGGTATATGCGCTCGGCGCGCCGTCTTCGTCTATCATAATTCCTTCCTAGGATATATTCCATTGTTCTCTCTCTCTGGTTTAACATTTGCCAGTGGTGGCATTTATACTGTGACCGTAATTGACGTCTTGCCGTGGAGCCACATGCGTGTTCATGTGTGCCCACATGCATGCGCAAACCGCGGAGGCGCGCTCGTGTTTCAAAACGTGCATGAAGTCTAAACTTAAGAACTTTTCAAACCACTTCTTAGCGCTAGGAGCAAAGTCAGATCGCATAATAGCAGGGGCGCCTAGTGCACTTCATTAACATATGAACACTCCCACAATGAGTAATATATGCACGGGAGTTTTACGTCTTATGTGTGGGCGCCTATCGACACCTGCATAATAGCAGTAGCGCGTATGAAGCGCATAATAAGGGTGGCGGTAGGTCTTAACCTGGCGGTGCGTCTTAATTAAGACTTAAGACGGCAAGTTAAGAAGTGCATAATAGGGCCCTATATCTGTTACTATAGAAACATCAAATACTACAAATGTTACCATAGAAACATCAAATACTACAACTGTGGGGCGCTTAGGTGGCGTAGCGGGTTAAGCGTTGACCATGTAACTGCAGGGTCCCCGGTTTCGGCCGGGGACATATCCTGCATGTCATCCCTCCTCTCTCTCTCACCCATCCTTCCTGTCTAAATCTCTACTGTATCTGTCAATAAAAATTCTAAATATGAGTGGGACTGCCCCACTCATAATTTTTTTTTTTTATATATACTACAACTGTTACTATAGAAACATCAAATACTACAACTGTTACTATAGAAACATCAAATACTACAACTGTTACTATAGAAACATCAAATACTACAACTGTTACTATAGAAACATCAACTACTACAACTGTTACTATAGAAACATCAACTACTACAACTGTTACTATAGAAACATCAACTACTACAACTCTAGAACAGAGGCTTGTTTCCCAGACCCTTTTTTAGTTGTTTGTTAACCCCCAGGTCCATGTCAACCATGGAGCTCTCACAGCCGCCCCCAACAACATAATATCCCAACATCCTCATGATAAGCGCTGGTTAGCTGAGGGGGAGGTACCTGTCTGATGGGCTCTCCTAGCACGTCCAGCGTGGCGGGGTAGTTCTCTATCATGGAGACGTGGTGGGTGTTCTCTGAGCGCTGGGGCAGCGAGGACACCAGGGCGTAGGCCTCCTCCAGCAGGCAGCAGTTCTGCCCGTTCCTGGCCTTGTTCCTGATCAGCTCCTAATCCAGACAAAACTGATCAGCTCCCTAATCCATGCAAAACTGATCGATCAGCTCCTAATCTATACATACATCCATAATCCACACAAAATTGGCAATGTTTTCAGATTTCAGCGATCACATCCAAAAGGAATACACAGTAATTGAACCTCACATGGGATACTCTGTGTGGCAAAAAAAAAAAAAAAGGGTAGAACCTAAATGTAGGTACTGGTACTGGTTTGGTGTATTCATCCAAAGTACTCACAAGGCAATTATGTAGCAACGATCGTACTTCTAGGAAACTCAACACACTTGGTCACTCACTCCCTACAAGTGGTGCTTGTTATAATGATTATAATGATTATAATGATGATGATTATTGGGTAATTATCACTATTTTACAATGTTAACTACTATGTAAAAAACCCTGACATCACTGTACTGTAAAATGCAACTGTAAAAAGACTCCAAATGTTCAACTCTCACCTTGAGCAAGGCCTTGTACTTCTGGATTCTCTCCAGGGGCCTCTGCAGGTAGGCGTTGATGCTCAGGCCGGGGTTGGCAGGGTCTGCGTTGGCCTGCTCTTTGTCAGTGTACTCCTTTGACAAAGAGATAAGTCGCAGGTACACAACAATAGTTCATCAGCACAAAAACATAACTGTATTTACCATTTTGACCATTTAGCAGATACCAAAGCGATTTACAATTAGAGATTACAAGGACAGTCTCCCTGGTGTAATTTAGGGCTAAGTGCCTTACTCAAGGACACACTAGGGGTGGTGTTCCCAGGTGGAATTTGAATGACCTCATGACCTTCTGATCACCAGTCCAACTCACTATCCCCTAGGCCAGCGGTTCCCAACCTTTTTGGAATCAAGGCCCACTTAAAAATCTCAAAAGTATTCGCGGCCCACATAGGCATTTTATGGACGCCTAAAACATTTTCTCTTATTCTTCAATTCTCTTCAATTCTCTCAAGAATTCTCAACAATTCTCTTATTCTTATTGGAGATTCCATATGCATCATCATACAATCATCATACATACAGTGCAGTAGGCCTAGTTAGTATTAGCACACTGATGATGCATTTTTGAAGGTTTTAAAGAAAAAAAAAAATACAGTACCATGCATGTATTTTTTAAATTGAAACGTTAAATTGAAAAAAAAAAAATCATAAAAAAAATATTTTGCCCATGATTTGGCGTCCCACTTGCAGTACTGTCGCGGCCCATAGGTTGGGAATCTCTGCCCTAGGCCACCACTACCCCTATTATTGCCTATTATCACCACCTGTTAGCCGTGGTCAGGGTTCATACGAGCGATATCTAGGTCTGCTCCCTGTCAGATGTCATGTCAAACAACAGAAAGTATTTGAGGTGTGTTTCATTTAGCTTTCAGGTGTGCAGTCTTTTTTTTTTACTATTCCACTGGTTTCATTGTAGGCCTACCAACAACAACAAAACAACAACAACAACATATTTGACATAAGTATTTGACCGAGGTGAAGTCGCCTTACTTTGAAGAACTGGTGGACGTTCTTGTCACTTATAGCCGCCTCTGCCTGAGAGTGACCTACGAGGTACTGCAGGTACTTCTCAAAGCCCTCTGTGTTCCTCAGGAAGCGCATGGCGATGTCGTCATCTGTGTCACACTCACTCAGCTTAGGGAGCATGGACCTGGAAAACACAGTACCACAGAGGAGAATGCATTATTAAAAAAGAAGTATAATATTTTTTTTATAATAAAAAAAAATATATATATATATGCATCAAAACCCCCAAAATGAATTATAGTGCAACAAAGTGACTTTAACAAACTGAATGCAAACAAGCTCTTTAGAAGGGGACACTGTTGTAATTGGGGTTGGATTGGTGTGTCTTGTTGAGGTGTTTTGGACATTTTCAGAATAGCTAAATGACCCCCCCAAAAATACAAGCCTAAAAAAAATGTATGGGGGGTATCAACTACAGCCAAGATAAGCGTAAAATCATATATATATTTTTTTGGGGGACTACCCACTTTAATAGCTTAACAGGTTAATACAAAAGGAGCAGTCTAGATGCACCCACTCGCTATGGAAGGCCTTGATCTCAGCGATGTTTCGGAATATGGCGTCCTTCTGGCCGGTGACGTCAGTCGGAGCGTCAGGGCTGTCCGCCTGCTGGAGGTGGTGGGAGGTGAAGAAGGCCATCTCCTTGACGAAGTCTGCTTCACTATTGATCAGGTCCTGGATCAGCTGACTGCGGAGGGCAGAGCATGATAGTTAGGGGGTGTCACTCAGACCTCTTTTCCACCAATGCGCGTCGCGGAAGATAAATACAGATGCAGTACCTGCAATCTCACACGCCATATCGGGAAGGAGAGCGGTTGAATACAGTTGCAGTATATTTTATCTATATCTTTTTATTCATTGTCTTATTATGTTGTTAAATGTTTATCTATCCATTTTCTATATATATGTATCTATTCTTGCCATTTATTTTTAATTTTTTAATTTTTATTACTATCCTTTTTCTGTATTTCTTTTCATGCTGTATGTAAAGATTTGCCCCTGTTGTATGAAATGTGCTATACAAATAAACTTGCCTTGCCTTGCCTTTTTTTTCCACAGAAGTCTTGGACTAAATAACACTTTCAATGGACAATCTCATAAGAATAATGGGAAACAGTGTTTGTATTAACCATACCGTGACGTGATATATCAAAATGGACATTTGGAATAGTCCCAAAGAAATCCCAAGACAAATCATGTACAAATATTTTCGAGCATCATTATGACCATGTATTTAATCTAGTTGTGGTGTTAGCAGTGATGTAACAGTGATGTAACAGTGATGTAACAGTGGTGTTAACAGTGATGTAACAGTGATGTAACAGTGGTGGTAACAGTGATGTAACAGTGATGTAACAGTGGTGTTAACAGTGGTGTTAACAGTGATGTTAACAGTGATGTAACAGTGATGTAACAGTGGTGTTAACAGTGATGTAACAGTGATGTAACAGTGATGTAACAGTGATGTAACAGTGATGTAGTAGTGTTGTAACAGTGGTGTAACAGTGGTGTAACAGTGGTGTTAACAGTGATGTAACAGTGATGTAACAGTGATGTAACAGTGATGTAACAGTGGTGTTAACAGTGATGTAACAGTGATGTAACAGTGATGTAACAGTGATGTAACAGTGGTGTTAACAGTGATGTAACAGTGATGTAACAGTGGTGTAACATTGATGTAACAGTGATGTAACAGTGATGGAACAGTGGTGTTAACAGTGATGTAACAGTGGTGTTAACAGTGATGTAACAGTGATGTAACAGTGATGTAACAGTGATGTAACAGTGATGTAACAGTGATGTAACCGTGATGTAACAGTGATGTAACAGTGATGTAACCGTGATGTAACAGTGCTCACCAGAGCCTCCTCTTGTATTCTCCCTCTGAGACCTCTTCTCCGCCGGCCTCTGGCAGGTCAGCAGCATCAGCAGACAGCTGGAACACAACCAACCGTTTACCACCAGGGGAATAACTTTACTACCCAGTCAGGTCATTAGAACTAGCAGCAAAGATCGGTGGTGAAGTTACAATGAATACCATGTCAGTGGCTTTGGCTGTTGAGACACACCTTCAGTTTCCTGTCCAGGTAGGCTGGGGAGACCCAGCCTTGGCGTGACGGGGTGGTTTTGGTGGGTTTGGTCCGTACCAGCCATTTCAGAGGATGGTTTGAGTCCAGAACTTCTACATACTGGCCCTCTTTCAGAGAAATCGTTTCTTTGCTGGCGATAATGGGATTGTAGTCCGCCGTGGCCACGTAGACGTCAAACATCTGGAGTCCAACACAAAAAGTACACGAAAAGTAGTTGGTGTATCTATTATTATTTTTAATTTATTTTTAGCACACAGTAAAAAAATAATTCATACACACGATAACCATAATACATTATAGAGATCAGAAGCAGGAAGACAAGAAACCCAGAGGGGCTTCTGGAGCGTCTCCCTTGATCATAGAACGTGATTACAGTTCATGTAAAACAAATCAAAGAAAAATATAAAAATTACAGAACAAAATAAAGAGATCAATAATATCTGACATGCAAACGTGTGCAGACGATGGAACAGGGCCTTGCCAGTCACTATACCACAATTGTTGTGTTTGAAAAGTTTTTTTTAATTGATTCCATTCAATGGAATTGAATATAAACATTTTGATCCAGTGATATATTTGACAGAATTCCATCTGGGCTTGTAAACTGCTTTTTTTTTCTTTTTCGCATTGACCTTAATCCACAATTTGAGTGAAATAATTTTGGCCACAATTCCACAATAACGGCAAAAAGTGTGTCTCTCTGGTTAGGATTGGTCCCTTATGAGGTCCGACTGAAGCGTCTTACCTCTCCCCTAGCATCGCCTTCGTCTGACTCTGAGGAGGAGTCTGCAATAAGGGAGGGGGGGCGGGAGCGGCCGTGATGGGGCGTGGCTGAGGGGGTCTTGGTCTCGTCGTCACTGTCCCCCCCGGGAACACGCAGGGAGGCTGGAGCAGCGAGGGGGGGGGGGGGGGGGTCAGAGAGGGACAAGAGTGCATAGAACACAGACACGCACACGCACACGCACACTCCACAAACATTCACACCTGACAAATGTACACTTGACAAACATACACGCACACACACACACACACACACACCCACACACACACACACACATATTCACAGAAAGGGGGAACTGAAACATCCACAGTCCACCTCAAGTGTGTAGCTTTGCTTAGCAACCCTTGTCACTAGGTGAGGATGGTTTTCAACTGTGTTGGTATTACTGTATCTCTTAACGTCGACATAGTTAATAATCAAGATTACTCTTGAAGGTTAGATACCTACACATTAGTGCCGCTAACAATTTTGCAACTGCACAACAGTCATTACGTTACGATTACAATGCTATTTCCACTATTGTGATCTAGTTAGTATTCTAGAGGCATGCATATGAAAGCTACTGTCCAAATAACATGTGTGGTCTTAGGTGTATCCATACATGTCTGAGTGTAGACATGTATGTCAAAGCCATTTAAATCATATGCACAGGTAACCTGTCGTTACCTGCCTTGACAAGACAGAAAATAATCACTCTAAAAAATGCATCGAATTGAGATCATGAATTGAGATCATGGACCATAGAAAATAAAGAAAGCAATGTTTGACCATACTGACATGGCGCAATGATGGAGACACTTTATCATTGAATCCTGCCTGCTTTGTTTCAGAATGTTTAGAGTCAATGTATTCATCTGTAAAATTCGTCATCTTAGACAAAAGAAATGGCCAGTATATTGTTTCCACAAGTCATCACCTCAGGTGCCTACTTTTCGTGCAACATGGACATACTTGAATGTCATCGTCTAATGTCTAGTGGCATGCTAAGAACTCCTCTTCAAGATATTGATTCCAAACAAACAAATAGGAAAGGATGCTGAGGAGGTCATAGCAAGATGACTACACAAGAAACCAAAGCTTCAAAGTCAAAATCAACAGAGACAAAGCAACAACTGTCTTGTGGAAAGAATCTACGGCTTTTAGTGAGAGTCTGGTGGATGTACTTGTGTATACATACTGGAGGCTTTGGGCCAAGATTTCATCCACTGGAGCACTTGATGGTTCTCTGAGCTGTCTGAATAACAAATTAATGATTCGTATGAGCAACCTGAGTGAATGGATGGATGGCGTGAAGGATGAAATTAAGGAGGAGTGGCTGAGGGAATGAAGGGAGTCCATTAACCACATGTCCGGAGGGGAAGGAGGAAGTTGTAGGAATCCACACATTGCTCCAAAAAACACTCTTGAAAACGAAAGTATCAGTGAGTGCATTGGGATCAGTTCAGATTTGAAAGTCAATCCGTTTGGGGGTGAATTGAAAATTCCAATTCAAGAATTGAAAAGCTGCCTGAATCCCTCGATTACAGACATGAAATTAATTTTAAATCCCCCAATCCCAAACATATACAAAACAATGATGGGTGAGCAGCAAAGGCAATGACAAAAGGCAAAGTTATTTGAGCTGTTCATTCATAAAGCCTGCATAAAGCTCTATTAGTAACGGCCATTCATGACAGTTTGTGCAGCAGTCACAACAACTGACTTGTTAGCTAGCCCATTAGCTGACTACATGTGTGATGACAGTGCCAATTCATTTGTCGTAACATGACATACCGTAAACTGCGATGAATTGTTATGGCAGATAGCTTATAGTGTTTATGACAGCGTTACAAAAGGCAATGAATGTCCAATTCAAATGTCGATGTTATGCCGTTAAAAACATTACACAAACTATTCTGTATCCCCAGCTATATCATCAGACATATCACCAGATATACTGTATACAGACGCAAATTAATCGGATTATTTTTGCTTACAGTAGAAACACACACACAAACTATCCAATACATCAAGACATATTCCACCAATATATCCCTCAACATGCATAGATTATAAAAAGATAAACACCTGGAGTTGCTTCTATCTACTTCATAAGTAACCAGTAGGAAGTCATAGCATATTTTAGGGACACATTATAACATTCATCAACTTATCTGAATCAACATAATGTTGTGGAATATTTTAAATAGAAAATCTTTCAGAGCTATTCTGAAACATTTGTCTCTAACCTTGAGTGAACTTGGCAGACACCATCTCGGTGATCTGGGAGGTGAGCTTCATCAGGAACTCCTCTGTGCCCACGTCACCTAGGAAAGGTACTCTCACCTCCCCTAGCAACCAGAAAACATGTCAGCTATGTTCAAATGGAGGAAACAGCAGTCCTGTGTCAAACCCATCCAGTACATGTGAGGTGTGACTGATTGAGCTTGGAGTTGGGACTTTATCTAAGTCACCAGTTCATCTAAGTATCGGAAAAAAAGGGCAGTGGTCTCAATGAACCTAAAACGGCTGTGTTACTGTGTTACTGTGTTACTGTGTTACTGCCACTCTCACCTTTTCCTCTGCTGACTTCGTCGTCTGGAGGGCTGATAGTAATCCCCAAAACCCTGAATAAAACAGGAAAGCATCATAATTACTCACTGAGCACATACAGTATACAGACAAAATGATGGATGGTGTTATACGGGATGATTGGTATAAATCTGTATCTCCGATGATAACTCACTCTGGGATTTTGGTCTCTTCCTTTGGTCGTGGCACTATGACAGAAAAACATGTTAGGAACATAAACCGTAATGTTCTTCTTTATAAAATCATTTATTATTATTATTAATAATAATAATAATAACTTTTATTTGTATAGCACTTTTCCTGCAAACGTTGGAGGAATTGACACCCTTCAAGGGAGGGAGACCTCTTTGTTATGGTTTGAATCCCAGATTTGCCCTTTAAAGGGCCGATATGGATTCATGGTTTCAGAAATAATTTATTAGCCAATGTCAATGTACAGTATATGCCATTTAAAGTTTCTGGTCTCAATATAGGTATGCATTTTACAGACCCGATGTCACAATTCTCCATCCTTTTTCCTGAAGTGTACACTACCCTACACACATTTAAAAGCATATGTTTGGTGTATGCATAGGCTATTATACCAATCCTATGCTTGTATATCTGTTTTAGTGGAGTGGACAAGTGTACACTTCAGGGAGAAAGGATGGAGAATTGGGACAGGGTTTGTAAAAGGCCTATCCTATTTCCCCGTTCCTCACCCTCCTCCACCTCCAGGTGGGCGGTGCAGATGGACTGGCCCGCTCTGTTGGTGGCGATGCAGGTGTAGGTGCCCTTGTACTCGGCGCCCACATCCATCAGAATGAGGCTGTGCTGGCGTCCAGAGCTGGCCACCTTGTAGCCTTTGGTGTCTGGCTTGATCCACAGCACGTCCGTGGCCGACTCCTCCTTCAGCCAGGAGACCTGGGGCGTGGGAGAACCTGGGGGAGGAGAGAGGGAGTGACACCTCAGTAATGACTATGTCAATGTACAGTCCTGACTATGTCAATGTACAGTCCTGACTATGTCAATGTACAGTCCTGACAATGTCAATGTACAGTCCTGACTATGTCAATGTACAGCGCCATGAAAAAAGTATTCGCCCACTGCACAATTTGTTACTTCAGAGCCTGAAATTAAAATATATGAAATTGGGATTTTTTTTTCTTTTTTTATACGTAGTCTACTGGACACTTTCAAAGTGAAAGGAATGTTCCTAAAAATGTCAATCATTTAAAAGAAATGACAAACAGAGAAGACCTGTGTGAGAGGCCTTTCTATGGCTCTCCTAACATTAGCTCAAATTTCTTTAACAATTTACTCAATATGTGACATGGTCTGGTAAAAAGGAAGGCAAGTTGGCAATCCTCAAGTGGCGCAAATGAGCAAAAACCCAAAAAAAAGTGTTTTAGGACGTGTTCAAAAGCAAGGACAGCATGATCATCTAATTATGTGTAGTTATGTGTTTTTAGCATGTTGAAGTTCTATTAGCATGTTGTGATCTGCTAAACATGCAGTCAGATGTTTGTAGCGATGTTCCTTTTTAGCATTAGCTATTAGCATCTGTTTTGCCTGTGTTTTGTTCTCTGACCATCTCTTGCATGCTAGTTCACGTCTGTCGCAAAACTTTTTTTTAACGTTTTAACAAATGTAAGTTCTATCTACGTTCTCTACTGTACTCTCAATTATTATTATTATTTTTTTTTTACTTTTTACACCTGATGACCTAACTGACTTGAAGCCAGGGGCCGTCATGCTGCCAAAAGGGAGAAGTGGAGAGGAGGATCATGTGACTAACCCAGGTTGTTGAAGCAACAGGATAAGAACCTTCTAATGATAATGACTGAGCCATATGAATCCCAAGTTGTACAGTATATTTATTCACTCATATTGGTACTGTATATATTGTCTTGAGTATTGTTGTGTTGTCGTCTTGTTGTTGTATGTGCTGTAGCTTGTTCAGCATGGAGAATAAGTCATGTTCCTAGTGCACTGCACATGGCGAATAAAGTTGAATTGAATTGAACTGAATTGAATTGACATATCCTATATGTAGCCTAAGAAATATAGTTCTCACAAGATTCACATTCGAGCTATTTCTGAAACTCATTTAGACAATACATTTTATGATGCTACGGTGGAGATACAGAGGGATACAAACTTTAATAGAAAGAACAGGGATATATATGGGGGAGGAGTTGCAATGTCAGAGCCACATCCCGGTTCATCCCAAGAGAAGAGGTATAATGTCATGTGATGTTGAAATGCTATGGTTACAGGTTCACCTGTAAAATACAAATACTGCAAATACTTTTTCACAGCACTGTATGCTAGACCTGGGTGAAATTCAAATTAATGCCCATGGTTTTTGGAATGAGATGTTGAACGCATATGGGTGTGATGTTCGGGTGTCCACATACATTTGGCAATATAATGTACATGAAGTATGTTGAGTTTTGACATACCTTCCACTTTAACAGACAGGGTGATGCTGGCTCCCTGCTTCACCTTCCTGTTGCTGAACCTCTCCAGGAAGCGCGGAGGCACCAGCAGCTCCTTGGAGTCTGTCAAACAAACAAGCACTGATGTTATAATAATAATAATAATAATAATAATAATAACAATAACAACAATAATAATAACAATAATAACAATAATATAATAATAACAATAATAATAATAATAATACTAACAATAATAATAACAATAATAATAATAACAACTTTTATTTGTATAGCACTTTTCCTGCAAACGTTGCAGCTCAAAGTGCTTTAATCATTATATAATCATAATTTAATTATTTAGTCATTTAAAGGCAATATTTAAAAGATGGGTTTTTAGTCTTGACTTGAACATATTTGCTGAGGTTGCATCCCTAATGTAAACTGGCAGTGCATTCCACAATCTGGGTGCATAAAATGAGAATGCAGCCTCACCAAATCTCTTCTTTTGTACATGTGGTACACAGAGAAAACCAGCGTCAGAAGACCTGAGAGCTCTATTGGGCTGATATGCTAGCAAAAGGTCTTTCAGATATTCTGGTGCTGTGCCAGTGAGAGCTTTATGAACAAGCAGAAGGATCTTGGAATCTATTCTGAACTTAACAGGAAGCCAGTGTAGAGTCTCTAAAATAGGAGTTATATGAGCTCTTCTGCTTGTTTTGCTTAACACTCTTGCAGCTGCATTTTGTACACACATAGCAGTAAAGCTAATCACACAGATGTGTAGGTTACAGAGTATGCCGTAAAGAATCAATGGCTTGGCTCACATACTGAAATACTATATGCATGATAAACCTGATATACTGTACCTTTGATCTTTCCAGCATCTTCAGGCATCATCTCTCCTGGACCTATCAACAGACCCATGAACCATTCATTACAAACATGAACCATTCATTACAAACATGAACCATTCATTACAAACATCCATGTTATTGTGTGTCCACTGCCATCACTATGGAAAACCACTTGACACTTGATAGCATGAACCAGTCTGACAGACCTACCATGAACCAGTCTGTCAGACCTACCATGAACCAGTCTGTCAGACCTACCATGAACCAGTCTGACAGACCTACCTTGAACCAGTCAGACCTACCATGAACCAGTCAGACCTACCATGAACCAGTCAGACAGACCTACCATGAACCAGTCAGACAGACCTACCATGAACCAGTCAGACAGACCTACCATGAACCAGTCAGACAGACCTACCATGAACCAGTCTAACCTACCATGAACCAGTCAGTCAGACCTACCATGAACCAGTCTGACCTACCATGAACCAGTCTGACAGACCTACCATGAACCAGTCAGACAGACCAACCATAAACCAGTCTGTCAGACCTACCATGAACCAGTCTGACAGACCTACCATGAACCAGTCTGACAGACCTACCATGAACCAGTCAGACAGACCTACCATGAACCAGTCTGAAAGAACTACCGTAAACCAGTCTGACAGACCTACCATGAACCAGTCAGACCTACCATGAACCAGTCAGACAGACCTACCATGAACCAGTCAGACCTACCATGAACCAGTCTGACAGACCTACCATGAACCAGTCTGACAGACCTACCATGAACCAGTCAGACCTACCATGAACCAGTCTGACCTACCATGAACCAGTCTGACCTACCATGAACCAGTCTGACAGACCTACCATGAACCAGTCAGACAGACCTACCATGAACCAGTCTGACAGACCTACCACGAACCAGTCAGACAGACCTACCATGAACCAGTCTGACAGACCTACCATGAACCAGTCTGACAGACCTACCATGAACCAGTCAGTCAGACCTACCATGAACCAGTCAGACCTACCATGAACCAGTCTGACAGACCTACCATGAACCAGTCAGACCTACCATGAACCAGTCAGACAGACCTACCATGAACCAGTCTATCAGACCTACCATGAACCAGTCAGACCTACCATGAACCAGTCTGACAGACCTACCATGAACCAGTCAGACCTACCATGAACCAGTCAGTCAGACCTAGCATGAACCAGTCAGTCAGACCTACCACGAACCAGTCTGACAGACCTACCATGAACCAGTCAGACAGACCTACCATGAACCAGTCAGATCTACCATGAACCAGTCTGTCAGACCTACCATAAACCAGTCAGACAGACCTACCATGAACCAGTCTGACAGACCTACCATGAACCAGTCAGACAGACCTACCATGAACCAGTCTGACAGACCTACCATGAACCAGTCAGACCTACCATGAACCAGTCAGACCTACCATGAACCAGTCTGACAGACCTACCATGAACCAGTCAGACAGACCTACCATGAACCAGTCTGACAGACCTATCATGAACCAGTCAGACCTACCATGAACCAGTCAGACCCACCATGAACCAGTCAGTCAGACCTACCTTGAACAAGTCAGACAGACCTACCATGAACCAGTCTGACAGACCTACCATGAACCAGTCAGACAGACCTACCATGAACCAGTCTGACAGACCTACCATGAACCAGTCAGACCTACCATGAACCAGTCTGACAGACCTACCATGAACCAGTCAGACAGACCTACCATGAACCAGTCAGACAGACCTACCATGAAGCAGTCTGACAGACCTACCATGAACCAGTCTGACAGACCTACCATGAACCAGTCTGACAGACCTACCATGAACCAGTCTGACAGACCTACCATGAACCAGTCAGACCTACCATGAACCAGTCTGACAGACCTACCATGAACCAGTCTGACAGACCTACCATGAACCAGTCTGACAAGACCTACCATGAACCAGTCAGACCCACCATGAACCAGTCAGACCCACCATGAACCAGTCTGACAGACCTACCATGAACCAGTCAGACAGACCTACCATGAACCAGTCTGACAGACCTACCATGAACCAGTCTGACCTACCATGAACCAGTCAGTCAGATCTACCATGAACCAGTCTGACCTACCATGAACCAGTCTGACAGACCTACCATGAACCAGTCAGACAGACCTACCATGAACCAGTCTGACAGACCTACCATGAACCAGTCTGACAGACCTACCATGAACCAGTCTGACAGACCTACCATGAACCAGTCAGACCTACCATGAACTAGTCTGACAGACCTACCATGAACCAGTCAGACAGACCTACCATGAACCAGTCAGACCTACCATGAACTAGTCTGACAGACCTACCATGAACCAGTCTGACAGACCTACCATAAACCAGTCAAACCTACCATGAACCAGTCAGTCAGACCTACCATGAACCAGTCAGACAGACCTACCATGAACCAGTCTGACAGACCTACCATGAACCAGTCAGTCAGACCTACCATTAACCAGTCAGTCAGACCTACCATGAACCAGTCAGTCAGAGCTACCATGAACCAGTCAGACAGACCTACCATAAACCAGTCAGACCTACCATGAACCAGTCTGACAGACCTACCATGAACCAGTCAGACAGACCTACCATGAACCAGTCAGACCTACCATGAACCAGTCAGACAGACCTACCATGAACCAGTCTGACAGACCTACCATGAACCAGTCAGACCTACCATGAACCAGTCAGTCAGACCTACCTTGAACCAGTCAGACAGACCTACCATGAACCAGTCTGACAGACCTACCATGAACCAGTCTGACAGACCTACCATGAACCAGTCTGACAGACCTACCATAAACCAGTCAGACCTACCATGAACCAGTCTGACAGACCTACCATGAACGAGTCAGACAGACCTACCATGAACCAGTCAGACAGACCTACCATGAACCAGTCTGACAGACCTACCATGAACCAGTCTGAAAGAACTACCATGAACCAGTCTGACAGACCTACCATGAACCAGTCAGACCTACCATGAACCAGTCAGACCTACCATGAACTAGTCTGACAGACCTAGCATGAACCAGTCAGACCTACCATGAACCAGTCAGACAGACCTACCATGAAGCAGTCTGACAGACCTACCATGAACCAGTCTGACAGACCTACCATGAACCAGTCTGACAGACCTACCATGAACCAGTCTGACAGACCTACCATGAACCAGTCTGACAGACCTACCATGAACCAGTCTGACAGACCTACCATGAAGCAGACAGACCTACCATGAACCAGTCTGACAGACCCACCATGAACCAGTCTGAAAGAACTACCATGAACCAGTCAGACCTACCAAGAACCAGTCTGACAGACCTACCATGAACCAGTCAGACCTACCATGAACCAGTCAGACCTACCATGAACCAGTCTGACAGACCTACCATGAACCAGTCTGACAGACCTACCATGAACCAGTCTGACCTACCATGAACCAGTCTGACCTACCATGAACCAGTCAGTCAGACCTACCATGAACCAGTCAGTCAGAGCTACCATGAACCAGTCAGACAGACCTACCATAAACCAGTCAGACCTACCATGAACCAGTCTGACAGACCTACCATGAACCAGTCAGACAGACCTACCATGAACCAGTCTGACAGACCTACCATGAACCAGTCTGACAGACCTACCATGAACCAGTCTGACCTACCATGAACCAGTCAGTCAGACCTACCATGAACCAGTCAGTCAGAGCTACCATGAACCAGTCAGACAGACCTACCATAAACCAGTCAGACCTACCATGAACCAGTCAGACAGACCTACCATGAACCAGTCAGACAGACCTACCATGAACCAGTCTGACAGACCTACCATGAACCAGTCTGACAGACCTACCATGAACCAGTCAGACCCACCATGAACCAGTCAGACCCACCATGAACCAGTCTGACAGACCTACCATGAACCAGTCAGACAGACCTACCATGAACCAGTCTGACAGACCTACCATGAACCAGTCTGACAGACCTACCATGAAGCAGTCTGACAGACCTACCATGAACCAGTCTGACAGACCTACCATGAACTAGTCTGACAGACCTACCATGAACCAGTCTGAAAGAACTACCATGAACCAGTCAGACCTACCATGAACCAGTCTGACAGACCTACCATGAACCAGTCAGACCTACCATGAACCAGTCTGACAGACCTACCATGAACCAGTCTGACAGACCTACCATGAACCAGTCTGACAGACCTACCATGAACCAGTCTGACAGACCTACCATGAACCAGTCTGACAGACCTACCATGAACCAGTCAGACCTACCATGAACCAGTCTGACAGACCTACCATGAACCAGTCAGTCAGACCTACCATGAACCAGTCAGTCAGACCTACCATGAACCAGTCTGACAGACCTACCATGAACCAGTCAGACAGACCTACCATGAACCAGTCAGACCTACCATGAACCAGTCAGACCTATCATGAACCAGTCTGACAGACCTACCATGAACCAGTCAGACAGACCTACCATGAACCAGTCAGACCTACCATGAACCAGTCTGACAGACCTACCATGAACCAGTCAGACAGACCTACCATGAACCAGTCAGACAGACCTACCATGAACCAGTCAGACCTACCATGAACCAGTCTGACAGACCTACCATGAACCAGTCTGACAGACCTACCATGAACCAGTCTGACAGACCTACCATGAAGCAGTCTGACAGACCTACCATAAACCAGTCAGACCTATAATGAACCAGTCAAACCTACCATGAACCAGTCTGACAACCTACCATGAACCAGGCAGACAGACCTACCATGAACCAGTCAGACAGACCTACCATGAACCAGTCTGACAGACCTACCATGAACCAGTCAGACCTACCATGAACCAGTCAGACCTACCATGAACCAGTCAGTCAGACCTACCATGAACCAGTCAGACAGACCTACCATGAACCAGCAGTCTGGCAGAAGAATATGCCGAGCCGGCCACGTTGCTGATGTAGGCAGAGTACTCTCCCGTGTCCTCTCTCTTCACGTTCAGTATCTCCAGGCTGTGGACGTCTCTCCTGTCCAACACCAGGATCCTGTCAGAGGGACGCAGCGGGTGCCCGTCCTTGAACCAGTATACCCTGGGCTTGGGGAATCCTGGGGGGTCGGGGGGTTGTATTAATAATATTATAAATCATTATAGATTTGATCCATTAGATAATGGATTGTATTAATAGGGCTTTTACAGTTGCCAACTGTTTTGTGGCATTCGTGTTGGGGAAGCTACTCCGAAAATGTATTACCGGTACACTAAATGACCAATTACTATTAAGAAGTTGAAGAAAACTAAAGCTACCCCTGACAGAAATATAGTTTGTCAAACTAAAGCTACTTTGTCAAACACAGAGAGTCAGTTACTGACAGATTACCAGTCTGTATGATTTTGCACAACAAAAACAGGTAAGGTGGAGCAAAGAGGGGAGTTGAGAAGCAGTAAGCAGCGTAGACTGGCTTATACATTCCAAAGCACTTTGCAATAATTTAGTCAGTATTTACAATCTTTGAGAATAAATGAATAAATACAATCTTTTACAATAACACACTGTTATAGTTAGCTGAAATTCCTACACAGAGAATCTAGGATTTGGGGCTATTGGTGTCTTAATAGTAATGAGTAAAAGTTACAAACTGACAAACCTTTGATTTTGAGCTGCATTTTAGCAATGGGTGAGCCAGGGCTGACGTGGATGTCATGAAGCTCATCCACCACCTGAGGGAGCTGGTCATCCTCCGCCACAGACTCAAACACATCTGTTTCCCTGGTTGGATAGAAGTCATCGGGTACATTGAGCACAGTCAGAAAATGAATACTATCACATTTGAAATTGTATAAGAAAAAACGCAATCTCTCTTTGAAATACTTGATATTCACACTCACAACAAAATACATAAAGTCTGATCTGCTATAACAATGAAGAATAAAAAGACCCACTGTTCCTGCAGACTTTCACAATCTCAAGCACAGAGTATGAGTATTTCAGTGATATGCTAGTGTGGACATTAGAATATATAAACCCATAGAACATTAAGAATGGACAGCACTCCATGTATTAATATCACATTAATACTGTATATTCAGTGTATTAATATCACATTCATACTGTATATTCAGTGTATTACTGGATGACTGGGAAGGTTCAAAAACTGATCAACGAGAGGGACAACGCCTTCTTCGCAGGGAAGAGCACACCGCTGTACAGCACCACCAGGGCTAACCTAAAGCGCGGAATCAAAGCGGCCAAGGCAGACCACAGAGAGAAGATTGAGGAATGCTTCCTGAGCAACGACTCCAGGCGGATGTGGCAGGGGGTTCAGCACATGACAAACTTCAGAGCCAACAGGCTCACAGCCGCAGAGGACGACCCCCTGCTGGCGGGAAAGCTGAACACCTTCTACGCCCGGTTCGACGAGGGGCGAACGGAGGTAACCACAACACAAACACCACTCTCTCCAGCTCTCAGCAGCCTCACCCTCACAGAGCATGAAGTGAGACGCGTGCTGAAGGCGGTGGACCCCAGGAAAGCCTCGGGGCCGGATGGCGTCCTGGGACGGGTGCTGAGGGACTGCGCCGACCAGCTGGCCGGGGTTTTCACCAACATCTTCAACCAGTCCCTGTCCCAGGCCACCATCCCACCCTGCCTGAAAACCTCAACTATCATCCCAGTCCCGAAGAAAAGCACGGTGAGCTGCCTAAACGACTACCTCCCGGTGGCACTCACACCAATCATCATGAAGTGCTTCGAGAAACTAGTCCGGGCCCACATACTCACACGCCTCCCGCCCAACCTGGATCCATACCAGTTCGCCTACAGAGCCCACAGGTCCACAGAGGACGCCATCGCGACGACTCTCCACGCCACTCTATCCCACCTGGAGAGGGGAAACAGCTACGCGAGACTGCTCTTTGTGGACTTCAGCTCCGCCTTCAACACCATCCTTCCAGACAGGCTAGTGACCAAACTACTAGACCTGGGTCTATCACACTCTATATGTGCATGGATCAAGGACTTCCTGACCGACCGCCCCCAGAGGGTGCGGGTGGGCCCCCACACCTCCACAACCCTCAGACTCAGCACTGGGTCCCCCCAGGGCTGCGTGCTAAGCCCCATCCTCTACAACCTCTACACCTACGACTTCACCCCCGTCCACCCCAGCAACTCCATCGTAAAGTTTGCAGACGACACCACCGTGGTGGGATGCATCTCGGGGGGGGACGAGGCGGCGTACAGGGATGAGGTAGAGCAACTGAGCAAGCTGTGCAAGGTTAACAACCTGCTGCTGAACAAGTCAAAGACCCAGGAAATCATCGTAGACTTCAGGAGGAAAAAGTCTGAGATCCAGCCCCTGCTCATCGACGGAGAGAGCGTGGAGAGAGTCTCAACCCTCCGATTCCTGGGGATGCACATGCGGGATGACCTGACCTGGAAGGACAACACAAAAGCCACCATCAAGAAGGCACAACAGCGGCTATACATCCTGAGAGTCCTCAGGAAGGAACACAGCAAGCAGGAGATACTGGTGACCTTCTACCGCGGCGCAGTGGAGAGCATCCTCACCTACGGCATCTGCAACTGGTTCTCCAGCTGCACAACCGCGGAGAGAAATGCGCTACAGAGAGTCGTGAGAACAGCCCAGAAGATCACCGGCGCCCCCCTCCCCTCTCTGGAAGAGCTGTACAACACACGCTGTCTCAGGAAGGCCTCCAAGATCTCCAGGGACCCAACCCACCCTGGGTACGAACACTTTACCCGGCTGCCCTCGAAAAGGCGGTTCAGGACCATGGCCGCAAGGACAAACAGACTGAAGAACAGCTTCTACCACAGGGCCGTCCAGGCCCTGAACACAGCAAAGACCTAGGTTCTGGGCCCTGGACAGTCTGGACGGATTGATGGCAGCTGCTGGACTGAAAAAATCAGGTGTAGTGCTGAGGCACAAATATGTACATTTCAAGCCTGCAAACTGCGACACTTTAAATAAATGTGCAATAACACTATTGTGCAATATGACAACCCTAGTCGTCTATCTGTACAGTATAGTATAGTGGATAGTGTACATAGCCTTTATTTATGTAAACCAGCTCCTTCCCTTCTTGTGTTTTTTTTTAAGTTTTTTTTTTTTTCTCTTTCCTAACACCAGGGGAGCCACCCCTCCTAAATTTCGTTGTTTGGTACCTGTACTGTAGCAATGACAATAAAGACCATTCATTCATTCATTCATTCATATTAATATCACATTAATACTGTATACTCAGTGTATTAATATCACATTAATACTGTATACTCAGTGTATTAATATCACATTAATACTGTATATTCAGTGTATTAATATCACATTAATACTGTATACTCAGTGTATTAATATCACATTAATACTGTATACTCAGTGTATTAATATCACATTAATACTGTATACTCAGTGTATTAATATCACATTAATACTGTATATTCAGTGTATTAATATCACATTAATACTGTATATCACATTAATACTGTATACTCAGTGTATTAATATCACATTAATACTGTATATTCAGTGTATTGATATCACATTAATACTGTATACTCAGTGTATTAATATCACATTAATACTGTATATTCAGTGTATTAATATCACATTAATACTGTATATTCAGTGTATTAATATCACATTAATACTGTATACTCAGTGTATTAATATCACATGAATACTGTATACTCAGTGTATTAATATCACAGTAATACTGTATATTCAGTGTATTAATATCACATTAATACTGTATACTCAGTGTATTAATATCACATTAATACTGTATATTCAGTGTATTAATATCACATTAATACTGTATACTCAGTGTATTAATATCACATTAATACTGTATACTCAGTGTATTAATATCACATTAATACTGTATATTCAGTGTATTAATAACACATTAATACTGTATACTCAGTGTATTAATATCCCATTAATACTGTATATTCAGTGTATTAATACCACATTAATACTGTATATTCAGTGTATTAATATCACATTAATACTGTATACTCAGTGTATTAATATCACATTAATACTGTATATTCAGTGTATTAATATCACATTAATACTGTATATCACATTAATACTGTATATTCAGTGTATTAATATCACATTAATACTGTATATTCAGTGTATTATGTGTGTCATTGTCATTGAGTGTGTCATTGATTTTCAACAACATTGACATTTATTCAACATTTTCAGGATAAAAGTCAGAACATGTGATTGGCTGCCGACTTTCGGTTTCGGACCGGTTTCACCAGCTGCTGTCGCATTTTACCCGGACCTTGGAACATAGCCACAGTCTTAGACAGATGTGAGGAACACAGCCACAGTTAGACAGAGGTGAGGAACATAGCCACAGTCTTAGACAGAGGTGAGGAACATAGCCACAGTCTTAGACAGAGGAGAGGAACATAGCCACAGTCTTAGACAGAGGAGAGGAACATAGCCACAGTCTTAGACAGAGGAGAGGAACATAGCCACAGTCTTAGACAGAGGAGAGGAACATAGCCACAGTCTTAGACAGAGGTGAGGAACATAGCCACAGTCTTAGACAGAGGAGAGGAACATAGCCACAGTCTTAGACAGAGGTGAGGAACATAGCCACAGTCTTAGACAGAGGTGAGGAACATAGCCACAGTCTTAGACAGAGGAGAGGAACATAGCCACAGTTAGACAGAGGAGAGGAACACAGCCACAGTTAGACAGAGGAGAGGAACATAGCCACAGTCTTAGACAGAGGAGAGGAACATAGCCACAGTCTTAGACAGAGGAGAGGAACATAGCCACAGTCTTAGACAGAGGTGAGGAACATAGCCACAGTCTTAGACAGAGGTGAGGAACATAGCCACAGTCTTAGACAGAGGTGAGGAACATAGCCACAGTCTTAGACAGAGGAGAGGAACATAGCCACAGTCTTAGACAGAGGTGAGGAACATAGCCACAGTCTTAGACAGAGGAGAGGAACATAGCCACAGTTAGACAGAGGTGAGGAACATAGCCACAGTCTTAGACAGAGGAGAGGAACATAGCCACAGTCTTAGACAGAGGTGAGGAACATAGCCACAGTCTTAGACAGAGGTGAGGAACATAGCCACAGTCTTAGACAGAGGTGAGGAACATAGCCACAGTCTTAGACAGAGGTGAGGAACATAGCCACAGTTAGACAGAGGTGAGGAACATAGCCACAGTCTTAGACAGAGGAGAGGAACATAGCCACAGTCTTAGACAGAGGAGAGGAACATAGCCACAGTCTTAGACAGAGGTGAGGAACATAGCCACAGTTAGACAGAGGAGAGGAACATAGCCACAGTTAGACAGAGGTGAGGAACATAGCCACAGTCTTAGACAGAGGTGAGGAACATAGCCACAGTCTTAGACAGAGGTGAGGAACATAGCCACAGTTAGACAGAGGTGAGGAACATAGCCACAGTTAGACAGAGGAGAGGAACATAGCCACAGTTAGACAGAGGAGAGGAACAAAGCCACAGTCTTAGACAGAGGTGAGGAACATAGCCACAGTCTTAGACAGAGGTGAGGAACATAGCCACAGTTAGACAGAGGAGAGGAACATAGCCACAGTCTTAGACAGAGGTGAGGAACATAGCCACAGTCTTAGACAGAGGTGAGGAACATAGCCACAGTTAGACAGAGGTGAGGAACATAGCCACAGTTAGACAGAGGTGAGGAACATAGCCACAGTCTTAGACAGAGGAGAGGAACATAGCCACAGTCTTAGACAGAGGTGAGGAACATAGCCACAGTTAGACAGAGGAGAGGAACATAGCCACAGTTAGACAGAGGTGAGGAACATAGCCACAGTCTTAGACAGAGGTGAGGAACATAGCCACAGTTAGACAGAGGTGAGGAACATAGCCACAGTCTTAGACAGAGGTGAGGAACACAGCCACAGTCTTAGACAGAGGTGAGGAACATAGCCACAGTCTTAGACAGGGGTGAGGAACATAGCCACAGTCTTAGACAGAGGTGAGGAACATAGCCACAGTCTTAGACAGATGTGAGGAACATAGCCACAGTCTTAGACAGATGTGAGGAACATAGCCACAGTCTTAGACAGGGGTGAGGAACATAGCCACAGTCTTAGACAGAGGAGAGGAACACAGCCACAGTCTTAGACAGAGGTGAGGAACATAGCCACAGTCTTAGACAGATGTGAGGAACATAGCCACAGTCTTAGACAGGGGTGAGGAACATAGCCACAGTCTTAGACAGGGGTGAGGAACATAGCCACAGTCTTAGACAGATGTGAGGAACATAGCCACAGTCTTAGACAGAGGTGAGGAACATAGCCACAGTCTTAGACAGATGTGAGGAACACAGCCACAGTTAGATAGAGGAGAGGAACATAGCCACAGTCTTAGACAGAGGTGAGGAACATAGCCACAGTCTTAGACAGTGGTGAGGAACATAGCCACAGTCTTAGACAGTGGTGAGGAACATAGCCACAGTCTTAGACAGATGTGAGGAACATAGCCACAGTCTTAGACAGAGGTGAGGAACATAGCCACAGTCTTAGACAGAGGTGAGGAACATAGCCACAGTCTTAGACAGAGGAGAGGAACATAGCCACAGTCTTAGACAGAGGTGAGGAACATAGCCACAGTCTTAGACAGAGGAGAGGAACATAGCCACAGTCTTAGACAGAGGTGAGGAACATAGCCACAGTCTTAGACAGAGGTGAGGAACATAGCCACAGTCTTAGACAGAGGTGAGGAACATAGCCACAGTTAGACAGAGGAGAGGAACATAGCCACAGTCTTAGACAGAGGAGAGGAACATAGCCACAGTCTTAGACAGAGGTGAGGAACATAGCCACAGTCTTAGACAGAGGTGAGGAACATAGCCACAGTCTTAGACAGAGGAGAGGAACATAGCCACAGTCTTAGACAGAGGTGAGGAACACAGCCACAGTTAGACAGAGGTGAGGAACACAGCCACAGTTAGATAGAGGAGAGGAACATAGCCACAGTCCTAGACAGAGGTGAGGAACATAGCCACAGTCTTAGACAGTGGTGAGGAACATAGCCACAGTTAGACAGTGGTGAGGAACATAGCCACAGTTAGACAGAGGAGAGGAACATAGCCACAGTCTTAGACAGAGGTGAGGAACATAGCCACTTAGACAGTGGTGAGGAACATAGCCACAGTTAGACAGAGGAGAGGAACATAGCCACAGTCTTAGACAGAGGTGAGGAACATAGCCACAGTCCTAGACAGAGGAGGGGCAGCAGCTCACCTGGACAGGTAGCCCTTGGCACTGATATAGGAGGAGGTCTCCGTGGCGTCAGCTGCTGTGTCATAGTCAGAGCTGCAGGACACTACAGAAAGACGGAGGATTACACACTCCACAACAATGACTCTTTCACATGAAATATCAGGTAATGCTTTGACAAGACAAACTGTTAGGCAAAATACCAGAATTAAGTGCCAAATTATGTGACCAAAAAAGGTATACCACATTAATGACCCATTAATAACCATGTATTCCTCCATTTTATTGAGTTAATTTAAAAGGTTTTCCTAGTTTGTTCCTCCAGAACGTGTCACATTAAACACCTCTAAGAGAGCTTCTGTTACCAGTAAGTAGCCAACAAGAAAGGAGGCTAGTAAGCCACCCATTGTTACCAGGTAACTAGGCTACTATGTAAATGCCTCAAACAAATAATTACAAATACATATTGTGATCCTCTGTGGTAGAGTTGGTTGCTCAGTTGGTAGAGCATGGCGCTAACAACACTTAGATTGTGGGTTCGATTCCCGTTGGGACCATATATATATATATATATATATATATATATATATATATATATATATATATATATATATATATATATACTGAAAATGTATGCACTCACTGCAATGTTCGTAGTTTTGGATAAAAGCGTCAGCTGAATGGCGTACATTATATACAGTCCATGCTACTGTACTCACTGTCCACCCGCAGCTCGGCCTTGGTGGCGGTGATGCCGCTGCTGTTCTCAGCCATGCAGCGGTACACGCCCATGTCGGTGGGCAGGACGGTGGTGATGATGAGCTGGTGGCAGCCCTCCTGGTCCTCGTTGATCATGTAGTGGTCGTTCTCCTCCAGCAGCTTGCCGTCCTTGAACCAGCGCACGGCGGGCGAGGGCTTGCCGATCACCACGCAGTCGAAGCTGACCGGGCAGCCGTCCGGCACGTCCTGGCTCTGGAGCTCCGTCAGGAACACCGGGGCCGCTGGGTTGACAGAGAGAGAGAGGGACGTCAAGTTAGGTGCCACCAACACAAGGCTCTCAATTAGGTCAATTGTAGATAGCGTTGATGATGATTATTCTCGTCTGGCTCTATGTGTGGATTTAATAAAGAGAATTACGTCTGTTATGTCATTGAAACTGTATTGAACACTACTTTCTTGCTGCTCATGAAGATGAGTGTTTTTTGCATTATGAAGGAAACCCGCTATCTGCAATTGATTGAATTGGAGCATTTTAATGTGAGATATTCTGCCATTGGTACTCTCTGTTTATTTCTTACTGATCTGGGGAAGGTATCTAGAGCTTTCCAACAATAACAAGCACACATGATGAAGGGTTGTGAGGGCATAACAGGGGGAGCAATGGATAGGAATGAACGTGTCAATATTGGAAACAAGTTGGTAAAACAAGTCCATGAGTAAAGAGGGGAAAAATGAACAACAGAATCACAGCAAAGACATTCAAACAAAAATATTTGGAAAACATTGAGAACTGAAAACACCACACCAACATTCATCAAAGGTGAGTAAGAACCACAAAATGAAAGACAGACAGAAAGATAAACGTTTGGACAAAATCAACATCAAGCCAGACACACTAGTAGACAAGCTGAACACACACAGACTAGAGTCACTAGACGCACAAAACAAAACAGCACAACACAAAACAAGACAACACAAGACAACACATCATGATATGCAGGATCAAAATGGATGGATGGAGGACAATGTGGACATCACACATTTATTAAACAAATACAGACTTACATTTTAGCTAACAAGCAAATGGTCCAGTTAATGTGTAAAGAGTGACAATGACATGTGACAAAACAATTATAAATTAATAAATTAATAAATTAAAACATACAACAAAAAACTACACTCACACCAACTGCTAATTCAACATTACAGACTATCTTAAAATCAATGTGTATTAAACAAGCATTTGTATATTTGCATTCTTCTTTGTTATTGGTAAGTACTGAATGGGGGACAAATTACCTACTGTACATACTGTAGAGTGCAAGTTCTTTATAACCTTGTTAGCACTTTGTAACCTTGTTTAGCAATTAATAACAAATACATGCTTTATTATTACTGTTATTATTATTATTATTATTATTATTATTATTATTTTTATTATAAAATGTCAACATACAAGTACAGTTTACAATAATGAGAGACAGAGCTTGTGTTGTCCTACCAGGCGCGCCAGTCATGAATGTGGGCTGCTGTCTCTCCTGTGTCGGTGTCTGGGAGCCATCTTGTGTGTAGCCCTTCTTCATGATGCGCAGCTCCACTTTGAGAGGCCCCACCTCCAGGATGGTGGTCTCCACGGGAACGCCCTGGGCGGTGAACATCTCCTGGAAGCGCTGGGAGGCCACCTGCGCCTCTGCCTGCGTGTCGAAGCGGATGTAGATGTAGCGGTCGTCCTCGCGGTACGACTGGGGGTCAGGCGGGTTCAGGTCGGCGCCCTCGTCGGCGCTGATGAAGGGCTCCTCCTCCACGTTGGGCGGCAGGCGGGTGCGGAAGAGGCGGCGGAGGCGCTTGCTGGCCTGCCTCAGCGACTCGTCGATCTCGCTGCCGGAGGAGCTCTCGGGCTCGCTGTCGGCGCTGTAGCCCAGCGTCAGGGGCCGGCGGCCGGACGACTCCCTGGAGGAGCCCACCGTCACCTTCCCGCTGTGGCTGGCCACCCCGAACTTGTTGGTGACCTCGCAGGTGTACACCCCGGTGTCTTTGGTGGTGATGGCCGTGATGACCAGAGAGCAGGTGCCGTCATTGTAGATGTCGATGTGGTGGTGTTTGCCGTCCACCAGCGGCTCTCCGTCCTTCGACCAGCTGACCTTTTCGGGCTTGCCCTCGGCCAAACACTCCAGGTGGATCGTACCGTTGGGCTCGTTCGTCTGGTCCTTGAAGACGTCCTTGAAGACGGGCCGCATGTCCTTCCGGGCCTTGTAACCCTTGAAGGCCGCTTGGATCTTGATGGCGGCGCCCAGGAGCTCGGGCTCCTCCTCCTCGACGCCAACCTCCTGCGAGACCGCCGTGGTCTGTTTCACTTCTGTCTGCTGCTCGGTCATCTGGAACTGCGCGTAGAACTTCTCGGTGGAGATGGACTGAGCCTGGCCACCCACAGAGACACTGGACTTGCTGCTCTTCTTGAGATAGGAGACCAGTGTCGGGGTCCCCGAGACAGACTCATCTTCAGAGCTGGTGTACAGGTTGACATCTACCTGCTTCTTAGGCTCCACAGCCTTCTCTATCACCTTCTCCGCCTCTTTCACCTCCACTTTCTCTGCCTCTTTCACTTCCACTTTCTCTGGCTCTTTTACCTGTACTTTCTCTGGTGCCTTCACCAACTCCTTATTGTCTGCTGGTTTCTCCTTCTTACCAGGCTCCTTGGGCTCCTTCCCATCCTCAGGCAGCTCGGAAATGGAATCCAGGGTGGGCTCACGGCTCATACGGCGTTTCTTGGCCAGGTCCTCCCACAGGGCATGGACGTCGCCCTCCGAGGCGGCTTCGGGGGGCAGGCTGGGCTGAGCCCCCTCGTCCGACGCGGCCTGCTTAACTTCGCTGTTTCCACCTACAACCACAATGGCCACAATGCCATGTCACATGGAGCAAAATTACATTTTCTATCATCCACATTAGCACCCCAAGGGATCCCAATTGATGAAAGCCCCAAAAACAATGGAGCTAGAATATTCCATAGGTAATTGGGGCAGAGCTCACCACACTCCAGATATGCTAAAGGAACTATGACCATGAACCATGAACCACGCACTAACCTCAACTTACCCAGAATGAACATCCCTCCACCATGCCAGTTCTATTTGAGGAGTATAGCTCAAAAGGGGGTTGTAACAAATTGGTGTTGGCTAATTACAGTACATCAGAAAATCAAGTCACTAAGTAAATGTTCTGGCTGGTTTGAGAGTGTACCTTTGACGTTGAGGTTGATGGAGCTCTCCGCTTCCTCCGAGGCCAGGCAGGTGTAAACTCCCTGGTCAGCAGCTGCAAAGTCCTTGATCAGCAGTACCTGTCTCTTCCCTTCGGTTGTCACCTGGTATTTGGCCCCAAACTCCAGCTCCCTGTTGTCTTTGAGCCAGGTGACAGTGCTGCTCTCTGCGGAGAGTTCGCACTCCACACGGGCCACCTCGCCCTCCTTCAGGTCCGGGCAGGTCAACTGCTGGGTCACCGTCACTGGAGACTCTGTTGACGAAGGATAGGCAAAAGTCGATAGGAGCACACACAAACACACACCGTCGCGGTCATCTCTTGTCTCTGTGGTGCTGTGTTACCTCTGCATGTCTCGGTCCAAACCAAGATGGAAAGAAACATCTGAACAAAAGATATGCATACATAACATCTGGCCCTCGTATATCATAACTAACAAAGTGTAAACTATGATAGTCCATAATGGTTGCATTCCAGATGTTATGATTAATCATCACTGTTAATAAGAATTTGTTCTGGACCTGCCTGGTTGAATAAAAGTTAAATACGTATTTAGCACACAGTAAAAAGACTAAACATACATACAATAACCATAATACATCATAGGTAGAGGAGGTGCAAGGAAGACAAGAAACCCAGAGGGGCTTATCGAGCGTCTCCCTTGAACATAGAATTTGCAGTATTCAAACTGTAAAAAAACAATAGAGTGCCAAAAGCTAATCAAGCATGCTGGGTTAGTGGCATCACACAGACCACTCACCAAGCTGTACAGTCTGGGGCAGCTGAACCGGCTCCCCAATACCGGCTCGGTTGATGGCTGCCACTCGGAACCTATACCCGCTCCCGGGTATGAGGTTGTCCACCACAAACTCAGTGTTGCATACAGGCTCTGCATGGCAGGGCAGCCACAGAGAGCTGTCAGCCAGCCTCATCTCCACCCTGTAGCCCAGTATGGGACTGCCCCCGTTGCTGAGGGGAGTGAACCAGGACAGGGTCACCGACAGCTTGCTCTTGCTCATGAGCTCCGGGTCCTCTGGCGGGTCAGGCACAGCTGGGGAGGGAGCAAGAGTTGTCTGTCCAAACATGTAAGCTGAAGCAGATGTGGACCAGATGTGGACCATGCAACACGGCAATGACCCAAAACACTCCAGTAAATCCAACCAAGGAATGGCTCAGAAGAAAAAAATGGAGAGTTCTGGAATGTCAAAGCCCGGATCTTAATCGTGTTGAGATGCTGTGGGGTGGTTTGAAACAGGCTGTGCATGCAAGACACCCCTCAAACATCACACAGCTGAAGGAATTCTGCATGCATGGAGGAGTGGGAAAAACTTTCTCCCAGTCGATGTCAGACTGGTAGACAGTTATAGGAAATGTCTTATTTCAGCCAAAGGGGGCAATACCAGCCTAACTTTTTCCTCAGTAGAAATTGGCATCTGTGTTCATTTGTTGTTAAATATGTGACAGGGTTTGATTAATAGGTCTCCATCTCGGCCATTGTGAAACCTCGCAATCGAGCCAAACATGTCTTGTTGTGAAAAAATGTGTTTTCCGGTTTTTGGCATAGGACGACAAACGAAGCGATGAAGAACCCACTCGATATCATATCCAACAGTTTTACATTCACTATATACCTACATTTAGTTAGCAAAGTCGGGTGGGGGGTATTATTCGTATTAGTGTACTCTCTAGTTTTACTCTCTTGTACTTGTAATGGGACGTAATAAACTTTTGGCACACATGGCAATAAAAAATCATGAATCTTGAATTATTATTATTATTATTATTATTATTATTATTTAGCTATTTAAATGTTGCAGCCCTGCAATTTTGCTTCCTGAGGGTTAGCTGACAACCCCACTGACAGATGACAGGTAGGTAATGACAGGTAGTGTAATGGGGGAGTGGTTGTCTTGAGGGTGTGGTTGTCTTGAGGGAGTGATTAGGGTGGAGTTAACCAGCTATTGTTCCCACCCATTACCTCTGTGAAAAACAGTTGAGGCTGGATATCTCAGTACGGTGGTTCAGGGGGTATCACCATTAAAATATCCATAACTTCTTCAACTTGTTTCAGATTTCAATGTATGACACATTCATCAGCTTACAAACTACCCTTTCATAATCTGGAAAAAAACAGAAAAATGTTTTTGCCCTACTTGGGGACTTTTTAACCATGCCCTGTCACATATATGCTAACAACTAAATTGTCATTGTTTTTGGTTCAATTACATCATCTTTATCTATAGATATTGTTTGAAAGAAGATCAAATATTGATATGTCCATATAGACTTAAAAAAGAACTAAATATTTCATGGGGTGTCCCCAGTTTTTTAGGAACATGACGTGATGTAGATCGTGATGTAGATCACAAGGAGAAGCAGGCAGCTTTAGGTGGCACACACAAAAATGCACACACACCCGAAACCCACAACTCGGCCCCTGGGTGACGTACAGACACGCGGTCTTCGCCGGGGTGTGCAGGGGGGTGACACACACACACACACACGCTTACTGATGATGGTAAGCTTTGCCATGGAGATAGCGTCCCTGGCAGCGAAGGTGATCTCCTGTGGGGGCAGGGCCGGGGCCTGTCTCAGGACCAGGCGGTAGGAGGATCCGTCGGCCCTCATGGCCCAGGTGTCACCTGCCTTCAGCTCCGCCCCGTTAGCGTACCACGCCACCTCCGCCGCAGGCACAGGCTCGGTCAGGTCGCAGCAGAACTCCACCTTCTCACCCACCACGGCCACCTTGTCTTCCAGGCCTTTCAGTACGTCCAGCTGCCAGCCTATACACACGCACACGCACACACACACGCACACGCACACACACACGCACACGCACACACACACACACACACACCATGTCACACACCATGTCACATACTTTAACAGGTCACATGCACTCAAAAGTTGAAAGCATCAGAGACCAATACCTGGCTCTCCCCAATCTGAATGTTATGTTAATAAAATAATTTTTAAAAATAGAGATATATAATTTAAAAATAATAATAAAGAAAAAGAAAAGAAAACAACCATTGGTATGTATATACCATATTGGTAAAGACATGCACCCACCCTTCACGTTGAGCATGGCAGACGTAGTGGCTGACCCCGCCTGGAAGGTCACCTTACAGCTGTCCACCACATGGAGCTCCTTGAGCAGCAGCAGGTGGCGGCGCCCACTCTCGAACGACACGATCTCTGCGTTGGGCGACTCCTTTACTGGTTTACCGCCAAGCAGCCAGCGGCAGTCTTTGGTTTCTGGACGAGAGATGGCGCACTCGAACAGCGCCTCCCCACCGTCAATGGTGTCCATGTCCTCCAGCCCCTGGACGATATCGATGGGTTTGGCTGTATGGGGAGAAGAACGGCTTCACTGTAGGAGAATAGCTTTGATCCACCCAGGAAAAGGAATCCGCATGCAAAGTCATGACAGGCTGATAGTCATGATGGGCTTTCTCTCTTTCACTCTCTTTCTCTGGCTTGTCATGATGATTTAGGGCACAGTGATCTGCAATTAGGATTAAGATTGTCATTGAACAGAGCACATAGCCTTAAACACGCACTTAGACAACGACGTGTACTTCATGCACACGTCTCCCCCGAAGGAGAACAGAGCTCTGGGCTCTGGGCACAGGGTCAGCCATCTTCTGCGCCCCTGGAGCAGTTAGGGGTTAAGTGCCTTGCACAACAGCAGTGGTAGGCACCTTAGATATGATGCCAGCAACCCTCCAGTCACCAGCTCACATCCGGCTGCCTCCTGGGGTGGGGATTGAACCAGCTGATTGCTGGCCAGCCTCTCTAACCTCTAGGCTACCTGCCGCCCCCAATGAGTGCAGATGCAGTTTGTCCAGGACTGTGTCCCAGCTTTATTTGTTTATTTAATGTTTATTTATCCAGGCAGGTCCGTTAAGAACAAATTCTTATTTACAATTTATACATGTTAGCGTTGTCACTCCTGATTCAACTTATCCTCAAAATGTTGATTAGTTGAATCAGGTGTGTCAATGCTGAGCTGGGAAGCATGCCTACGGATGACATGACATGATGATTGTGGATCCCTGGTTTAGGGTATTTCATGTTCAGGGTGGTCTGTCGGTCAACGGGATTTGTTGTAAGTCAAACCTTGCATTGAATAGGCTACTATTTGATTTGCAAGTGAGTTGCTGTTTACGTTATGTTTCTACCAGCATCTCCTAGCCGCTTATGATGTTATATTCCATTGCCTAGTTGGACGATTGCAAGAGAGGGGTGTGTATATCTTGGTCAAATATTATAAAGCACAACTCAAATATATTTTAAAAGTATTTAACATTGGTATACAGTATGACCCAGGTCTGGTTGGGGGTGGCGCAAACATGTTTATACCATAACATTCCCTCTATGCAAGATATCCATGGTCCTAGATCAGTGCCTAGTTGGCCACTTTTCACCCCAGAGCCTTTCCAAAATGGAGAGAAGCTCACCTTCGACCTCCAGTGAGGCGACCACACAGGTCCCCTCTGCCTCACATGAGTAAGTGCCCCTGTCCTCAGCCGACACGCGGCTAATGTACAAGCGAGCCACGTTCCAGTCCTGCTCCACCACCACCCTGCGGCCATCCGGCTGCAGCGGCTGCCCGTCCCTCTTCCACTGGGCCGTGACTGGCCGAGAGTACTGGCAGATGAACTCAGCCGGCTGGTCCTCCACCACCCGCTGGTCCTCCATCTCGCTTACCACCTCTATTGTGGGGTCTGAGTGTGGGGGGGGGGGTCGTATGGTGAGGTCATCAGGTTGTGCACTTTGACATGCTTGAATGACACTCATGCTTCATAAACCCCAGTACACCTTGGAGTAGTTTGTTTTTACTTAGGAGTTTTAATGGTGAAATAATACAAAAAGGGGGTTATTCCAATGCACAGCTTCTGAATGTGGCAGTCTGCCAGTTATTTCTTATTACTCCAAACTGAAGGGAGGGGGGGGGGGGTTCAAAAAGCCCAACGTCTCAAGACACAACAGCCAATGAGAAAGGGTGACTGGGTGGAGAGAGAGAGAGAGAGATGCCAGACTGACAGGGCAGGATGTGGAGGGTGTTAGAGAGTTTTAGTGCTTGCACACCAGGGGGCAAGGGTGGAGCGGCTGGGCGGAGGTGAGAGTGAGGGTCAGTACGGACGAGCAGCTGGCCTGGGTGGATGGGTGGGTGAGTGGAGCAGCACTGCCCTACACTAGATCGGACGCTCTTCTTCTCTTGGCTCAGCTTCTCTAGCTTCTTCTCACAACCACAGCATGATTGTTTACAGATAGAATCCAAGGTCACTACTAAGAAACTATTTGGTAACCACGTATGTTGTAACAAGGGGTGCTTTTGACTTCAGCACCATGTGCAACTTTACCTTGTACTAAATGCCACAAAATGGTGGTTGAGTCAGTGAATGTAAAAGAAACGGCAAGCGTAATTAATATTCAATTAGAATTGACTTTCTATGGTAATTAAATAACTGCTTAAACCATGCTATAGAATAATGTGTTACAGAATCTAGTCCCTTGGTAACCACCAAAGACAAATAATACCAACTCCAAGTCCAGTTTCCATCAGAACGACCACAGAAATGACCAGATCCTCTGAGCATAATGTTTGTCTCTTGAATGGCTGTGCACACGTCACGTCTCCAGATACATACCACCACACCATAGATACATGTACTATACATCAGTCTATACATCAGTCTATATGGAATCCTGTATCAAACTTACATAATCTTCCTCAGTATATCTTACTAGATTTCTATCCAGACAGATAAATAGGTGTTTATCAGGACTGTATGTTATGATGAAAATTGTAACAAAGCCTCTAAGCCTCTTCTTGTGTACTTATAAGGTACAACTCACTTATTTGTAGTAGGTTTTTGTGAATAAATGTGGATTTTCATACTGTGAGCTATAGTAGATGTGATTTCATGTAAATATCCTCTCTTTTGATGTAGACATAAATACAATTCACTAGAAATGTTTATTGCTACATACTGTCATTACATTAAGGGTTTCTTTTGGATACAGAATAAACTTAGTTCTGGACTAAAAGATCACTTTCAATGGAATTCGTCCACTGACATTTATTTTCCTGGGGTAACCGGTGTCACGCTTCTATTCCAGTACATGTACTGTGATTGGATGAACCTCTTCTAGTGCTGCACCCACATGTATGGTTTGGTCTTATCAAAGCATACAGCATGACAGATCTCTGTCTAACTAGATCTATTAGTCAAATAACCAACATGTATGCTCATGCACGGATGAGGCACAAAATGTCATGATCTCCTCAACGACCTCTACTCATTCTCACTTTTGAGTGGGGGTAGCATTGAACTCTTTTGAGGATCGCTGCAGCATACAGTACAGTCACCATAACGGTTAGCCTTGTAAACAAAGTGCAGATGCAATTATTTATCTGGTCGTAAATTATTTTGGAATTATTTTGGCTTTCAGGAGTGCTTTCACGGCAGAGGTGGGTTAACACAATTTTGTACTCCAGCAGTGCTGTGGCGAGAGCTATATTTGTTTGGTACGTGTAACCGTACTGACGATTACTAAATCAAGTGTCGACGACACCCTCCATGCAGAAAGCTGCAATCTCCAATTGATCAAATCTCGGCATCATTTTGATTGTTTCACAAGGTTCTTCAGCGGTGATTCATAACTGAAGCCTATCTGCTGTTGACCAAGCCCCCCTGAGGGCACTGATGCTGCAGGGTCTAAGACCCCCAAAACGGCCCGCCAGCGGCAACCTCAGCAGTGCGTCTGCGTGGCGTAACTGCTGCAACTCTCACTGTTGCGGCTTCCACACTGGCTGCTGCGTGTCTTCTGTGGCTCTAACTGCGGAGCTGCTACTGCCAGCCCTGTCTTTGTACTTGTCTTTGAGTTTTGCCTGAAGTAGGCGGCAGTCCTAATCTCTAGATGGCGTGCCGCGGCAGCCAGCGTGAGACACGCTTGAGATCCGCACCTCACGTACGCTGTATGGCTGCTCTAACCCGTTAACATGGGCTGTATGGCTGCTCTAACCCATTAACATGAGCTGTATGGCTGCTCTAACCCGTTAACATGGGCTGTATGGCTGCTCTAACCCGTTAACATGGGCGGCGAAATGAAACGCAGACATGCTGAGGTTGACGCTTGCAGTGTGTTTTAGGGGTCCGAATCCTCCTTCTCCGCCTCCCTGATACCTTTGACTAAGAGCTTGGCGTAGGACACCAGGCTACCGGCCTTGAATGTGACCGTGCCTGAGTCGTCCTGGGCTAGGTTCTTAAGGGTGAGTGTGTGGATGTTGCCCTGGCTCAGCCCTATCTCGCTGAAGGGGCTGTGTTCCAGAAGCGTGCCGTCCAGCCACCACTGCACCTCTCCGGCCACCCTCCGGGAGAGCTGGCAGGAGAAGGTAGCCCACTCGCCCACAAAGACATCTGTGGTCTTTAGACCACACACTATGAGGACTTCTTTCTCTGTAGAGCAAGACACACACACACAACACACACACTCTCAGCTATGGGCTAACTTCTGGAACTGAATCACTATTTTTCACATTTCAAAACTTGTGCATTTGTTCAATTCCGCCCACTGACCTTTTCGGAACCAATCACATGTGTCTGCCCTAAACCAAGCAGATTCTTTCTGCCCTCAGAACAAAGTTCACTACAGTTTTATTTGCCATGCAATCAACTCATCAATTAATTGTAAAAAAATATATTTTTTGCTCTAGGCACAGGGTCAGCCATAGTAGGCGTCGCTGGAGAAATTAGGGGTTAAATGCCTTGCTCAAAGGCACATGCAGCTTATGTTTGACTTTGACTGACTATGTTTGACTACTGCTGGGACCATATAACCTATAAAATGTACGCACTTATTGCAATGTACTGTAAGTCGCTTTGGATAAAAGTGTCTGCTAAATGGCGTATATTATATTATATAGTGTAAAGAAAAAGTTTGACGACTTTGGTCAGAAATTCACTTATAATCTTCAGTCCTCCATCATGGTCCGATCGTGGAACTCTAGAGGGTTCAACTTTTTCAACCTAGTTGTAAAAAACAGAGAGAGAGAGATTCTACTGTAAAGACGTGATACCTTTCACTGCCACAGAGGCTGTGGTCAGCTGATCGCCCGCGTCGCAGGTGTAGAAGCCGTTGTCCTCGTGTTGCAGGTTGCGGATGCGGAGCTCCTGGACACACCCCTCCTGACTCATCTCGTACTTCTTACCCGCCTGGAGGACTACCCCTCCCTTTCTCCACTCCACACGGACGCCCACCTTGGAGATCTCACATTGCAGGATCACATCAGCCCCCTCGAGGACTTCCTGGTTGTTCAGCTCCTTCTGGAAGAACACTGGGGCACCTGGCGAACGTAGAAGACCGGGAGAAGATGACATCAGTGTGTAGATCTGAAGGGTCTGTGTAGAGATCTGAAGGGTCTGTGTAGGTATAAGCATGATGCCAATTGTTCCCAGAGTTGCTCTCTGACAGGCTAAGAGGGATTTTTTTTCCACCATCTTGCCTATCCCTATCCGATTATTTCAGATTCACACTAGTGTCTAGGGGGAAGGAGCTAGGGGTTGTTTCTGGACAGGGCCAATGTCAGAGAAGAGATGCTGAAACCAGAGGCTTTTTTGGACAATGGACAACATGTCTATGTTGGTGTGTGTTGATGGAAGACTGGGTGTGTGGAGGAAGGCAAGAGAGCGGGGGGGAGTGTTGTCTTATCCTGACTTTATCTTGATCCACAGTCTTCAATGTAAGGGAGAGGGACGGACTGTTTTCTCGCAGTTTTTACCTTCCACCGTCAAGTTGACGGTGCATTGTGCGTCGCCTGTATCGCAGCAGTAGGTCCCAGAGTCCTCCACCTCCAGGTTGTGGATACAAAGCTGGTTGAGGTGACCGCTCTTGCGCAGGTCATACTTGGGTCCCGCTTCGATGGCAACGTTGTTCCTGCTCCAGGTCAGCATTGCCATGGGGTCGGAGATGGTGCAGGACAGGGTGACTGTCTCTCCCTCTAGGGTCATCATGTTGTGGGGCTTCTCAAGGATTAGGGCTGTGGATATGGGAAACCCGAAACTAAGGACATTCTGTCGTCTACTGCTATCATCCAGGGGTCATCGTCTCGCTGGTCTCGGAGGGTCATTATCGTATGATTAATGTTGCTATCTGGATGACAAACTAATTTGTATCTCTCTCATCTCTCTTGTCCAGTATGGTATTTCTATTGTAGACACTTTCTATTGGCTCTACTTTCACTGATCTAATGCTTTATCATCTTACAGGGGCATGCAAGTCATTGAAATTGGTCTTATAATATGTCCATTAGTTGCACTAAGAAAGCACTAGAATAAGCAACGTGATATGTCCCCATCATTTTGTAGCATCTTTGAAGCCAAAGATGCTATCAACGGAAAAGCAGATGGAGGGAAGCCAACACATGTCTAAGAGAGGTTAACGTCTCACACGTCTAAGAGAGGTTAGGATGGGATGAAAGATGAATGATGATGGCGTACAGCAGATTGGTATTCCCTCCGCACAAGGCAAAAGCATTTTGATGGAAGAGATGGTGGGGTGAGGAGGACTAAGCGTCATTAGCTGTTACCTTTGGGCTTCTGCTCTACCAGCAGACAGGCCACAGTCTTCTCCTCTCCCACCACGAACGCCACGTCCCCCGACTCATCGCTGGTGACCATCTTCAGCGTCAGGCGGTGCACCCGACCATGACAGCTCATCTGGTTCAGGTCGTTATTTTGGAGGAGGTTGTCCGCCAACCACCAGTCTCCGTTGGTCACCCCTGACCGGGACAACTCACACTCAAAGATGGCATCCTGGCCGGTGACGACGGTGAGATCGCGCAGCTCTCGAGTGATCCGCACAATCTCTGGAGGCGAATGGGATTGTGGGAGGTGAGTGGTCTGAAGGTTACCGAGACCAGGGTTTCCAAAGGAGGGAACCAGTAAGGAGATTACCCAGCAAAAGAGTGTCATCATTGTGCCAAAACGTGATCTAAAGAGGATGGGTACTTGTATTACAGATGTCACCAGTCCAGTAACTGGTATGGCTATTTTTATGGGTATAAGGTTTAGTATATACATACTTTTAATCCCTCACGCAAAATGGCAAACTGACAGAAGTAGAATAGTACCAAATGGATAATAAATGAGTGTAAACTGAATACACTTCCTACATACAGTATGATGCCAAAAATGTAGGAGGAACAATTTAAATTTAGATGTAGATTGAATGTAGATTTGCTAGTAAACAATTTGCGGTGACACAATAATGTTCTGAATACAACGACACATAACACACATTGGTATCGCAGCTCCCAACATCAGATGATAGTTCACAAGAAACACACTGGTTCTCAGATCAAATATTTAACAATCAACCTCAGGTCAACTAAAGGGTTATTACATTTAAATTTTTGGCATTTAGCAGACGCCTTTATCCAAAGTGACTTCCAACATATACATTTGTAAGTGAATCATCTATCCATCAGGCATCGTAAGAAAAGTAATCTCTGCTTGGGCCAGAGATCATTGGCAGTAAAAAAAAAGCAATTGTTTGTTAAATTGTTTATAAAAAAAATGTCAACCTCTAAATTTGACATATTTACACTGAACTACAAATACAATTATTTTTATCAATTGCTTCCAGAGCGAGTGCAAACTATCTCTTCACAGATACTAGAGTGTGCTTCAATACGACCACATTCATTCATGGTCCCTGCACTGAATGCAAACTCTAAATGAAGAGTGTGTTTGTTGTAAGGAGGGCTGAAACAGGCCAATGAAAATCCATTACCACGGTTGGGGCGTCTCAATAAGCTACACTTGGGGAAATTATTTTGGTCTATTATTATTACTACCCCTAACACGATACAACATATGAGTAAAAGACCCACAAAAGAAGTGCTTGGTTGCTGACAGACAGAGTGAAGTTCTTAGACTTTGATAAATCAGATGAGGGTTGAAGACAACACAGACAAAGGAAAGACGAACTCCATTACCTTTGACAGTCAGGGTGGTGGTGCTTTGCTTGTCCCCGGTATCGCAGGTATACTCCCCAGTATCCTCCACCCTCACCCGATGGACCACCAGGGTGTACACAGTGCCCTTGTTCTCCATGGAGTATTTCTGGCCTTGGGTGAGCAGCACGGAGCCCCTCCTCCACGTCACACGGCCGTCGGAGCTGGACGTCTCACACGACAGGCTGACACTGTCCCCCTCCACCGCCTCCTGGCTCTCCAGCCCCTTGGTGAACACCACAGCTGCCGCTGCCAGGACACAGGGAGGTACAGGGGTCACCAGAAGGTTTAGAACGTTAGAACGTAGCTTGTTTTCAGAGAGGACGGAGACAACAAATCACAGAACAGCTTAGAAGGAAACACTCAAACACTCATCATTTCCCATTTATATATTCTCAAGATGTCAACCATCCCAAGTCAAGTGGATTCATTTTATTTTCATGAAATGGCTAAACATAACAATGTGTTATACAACCACAATAGACAAAAACATTTGTTAAACATACTGTACATTACGCCAATGTCTTGTGTACGATAGCCTGAGTCTAAATGACAAGGAGATTTATTGAGGAGCCACACAGGAGGAAGTTGAAATGCGTAAGAAATGAGAGCAGACAAATGTGTTCTATGGAAGACAGGAAGTACTGATTCACACATAGAAAGTTGAATGAAAACAACAAAATTGTCTGTTTGAGAACTTTTTGACAACTGAATTTGACTGATGCTACAGTACAATGTAAACTGATCAACCAAAATGACTACACAAGTCTGCTAAATTGTACTGATGCATAGTGTATATTATACAACAGTTAGTTCCGACTAAGTAATTTGATTGGACAAGAGGCATTCCATGAGTGCCGATATAAAGTATAACAGCATTTCTTTTTTTATTGTTATGATTAAATAAACAAACAAATCATAATCTGTTGTCGCTTATTACTGTTAAGTAATAAATGGCGCTGTAGAACTGTTTTATAAAAGCAACATCACACTTGAGGTTGTGCTGTTATACTGAATATACCTTGTACCTACGACCGAATCACAGCCGTGCTGATATTCAGTATAACAGCCCTCCCTCTCGTGTGATATTGCTTAATTATATATACAGTATAGATGACCGAAAATAAGAGCAGCCCTATTCAACTGAGAGACATGAATTGAGAGACATGTTATTGATCAGTGATCATCACTGATCACTGTCAGAGTCAGAGAGGAGCTAGAAGTGAAGGCTGCCTGAATGAAACATGAACAGGTAGCAATTGTGATCGCCATAGGCCAACAAACCTGACCGAGGATTATTGACCGACAATCAAGCACAACAGAGGCCAGGGATGAGTGATGGATTATCATTGTATACATGATATACCATCTTGAGACAACCCTCGGAATCACTGGAACACCCCTGGCTTGGTTCAAATCATACCTGTCCAACAGGTGGCAGTAAGTGTCCCTTGGGGGGTCCAGATCCGCCCCAGCACCAGTGAGACATGGCGTCCCTCAAGGCTCCGTTCTTGGCCCGCTACCGTTCACCATCTACCTCCTCCCACTTCAAAATCATTCAGAAATCATTCGGCCTTGCACAAGGGGTTCACATACTTTCAAGCAGCACTTGTAAGCTGACGACACCCAGCTCTACCTCACCAAACCCTCTGCCGCCCTCCCTCCCCCCTCCCTCATCTCCTGCCTCCATGAAATAAAAAAATGGATGACCACCAATCTTCTCAAACTCAACAGCAATAAAACGGAACTCATGGTTGGTGCACCCAAGACCCTCCTTCAGAAGATCAGTAACCTCGTCCTCACCATTGACGGCTGTTCCATCTGCCCCTCCTCGGAGGTCAGGAGTCTGGGGGGTCATGCTGGACCCAACCCATTCCTTTGAACCACACATACGGTCAGTCACCAAGTCTGCCTTCTTCCATCTCAAAACCATCTCCCGTCTCCGACCCTCACTCTCTGATACCTCTGCCGAAACATGAATACATGCTTTTGTCACCTCCCATCTGGATTATTGCAATGGTGTCCTTCTCTGTGTTTCCAGCGAGGCCCTGAACCTGAACCAATATGTCCACATCTCAGCTGACAGGATCCTCACCCGCACTAAACCCTGGGATCACCCCCACCCTGCAACAACTTCACTGGCTCCCCATAAAACACAGAATGTACTCCATGTAGAAGGCCCTCCATGGCCTGCCCCCTGCCTACCTCACCGACCTACTCCAACCCTACACCCCTGTACGTGGTCTCTCCGATCCTCCGATGCTGATCTCCTCGTCATACCCCGCACTAGGCGTTGCACACTTTAAGACCGTGCCTTTTCTGTTGCTGCACCCAAGCTCTTTTTGGTTGTTTATTGTCCTGCATCTCTTCTTTTTTCTTTTTTTTCTCTGTATAGTGTCCATGAGTTTGAGAAGGGCGATTTTAAATCAAATCTATTATTATTGTTATTATTATAAATATATGTATATACCGCTTACCTCGAACTGTTAGGCTGGCGGTGGAAGTGTGGGTACCCAGTGTGAAGGTGACTGTGCCCGAGTCTGCCTGGGTGACTCCCCTGAGGGTCAGGCTGTGTACCCTGCCCTCAGCCCGGATCAGGTTCATCTCGTTGTTCTGCAGCGGGACGTCCTGCAGCTTCCACTGGGCCAGGGGCGCGTCCTCATGGGACACCAGGCACTCGAAATGGACGTCCGCCCCCTCGCGCACCACGCAGCTCTCCAAGAACTTGACGATGGTCACCTCCACTTCTGTTTTTGGATGAAGTCAGTCAGTTACTTATGACTCTCTGCCGTACCCATTATAAAGAAGGGGTTAGTGGAGGGGAAGTGTAGGCAAGTGTGAAAAATGTGGAAAGTGTTTGGCATAATTCAAAAAGAAAGCATGGCTTAGGGAACACACTTTTTGGGAACACACTAACAGCAAGTCACTCTTATTTCTCTCATGGGTTCTGTAACGGTGCAAAACCTTTGATTAAAAGCTAGTGACTGTTAGTCAAACAGACTTAAAAACACTTAACCATACACACCCACAGTGTACAATATAGCACAGGGACCACTGAGAAGGGAGACAAAGAGTGAGGTTAAGTTCTGCGAAAAGACAAAGTAGGCTCCCATGAAAAACAGCAAGGAGTGAAAATGTGAAATGGACCACTTCACCAAAAAAGCAAGGTTTTCAGGTGAGAGGGTGATGGACGCCTTGCATGATGATGGCGGAGCTTCGAAAGCTGATGAAGATTTATGAAGAGGACAGAGGATAAGGGACCACACAGGAAGCATTTAATAGATGAATGGAAAGATGAATGAGGGTCAGCAAAACACAAAGAATCATTCTGTGCTCTGTTTGTTATAGGGTGAGGTTGTGTGTGATTCACTCGAAGATGGGAAGTGGAGGGGTGGGGATAGAAAGGGTTAGGACGCATTGGACAAAAAAAAAAAACTAACTCGAAAGGGTGAGGAGTCTTGATTGAGAAAGAAGGACAAAACTGTAGAAAGTCTCAACATTATCCCTACCCTCCACAGTGAGTGTGGCAGAAGTCCTCTGGGAGCCTGTGTCACAGGAGTACTCTCCAGTGTCACTCACACTGAGGTTATATATGTTTAGCTCTGCAATGGCACCCTCTTGTTTCAGCTGATACTTGTTGCTGGACTCCAGGACCCGCTCGCCCATTCTCCAGACCACGCTGGCCCCCGACTTGGTCAGTTCACAACGGAGAGTGGCGGTCTCCCCAGTCACCCTCTCTAGATCACGTAGCCTGGTTGTGAAGCAGACAGGTGGGGCTGTGGAGGGTGAGAGGGTGGGGGCAGTAGAGGGGGTACGGAGGTGGTTGGGAGAGGTGAGATGTATATTCGAAAAGGCTCTGATAAGGCAAAATTGTGTCCCAAATACACACTAAATGTTGATAATTCATGTAAGGTTTTTGCTAAAGTGAGATTTTTTTTCTCATATTATTGATTTGTTCAGCATAGTATTGCTAAGACAGAAGAGGTCTCTCTGCCTACCCTTCACGGCTAGGTGTGCGGTGCTTTGACTGTCGCCGCTGTCACAGGTGTAGATCCCAGAGTCCTCTGGGTCTACATTATGGATGACTAGTCTGGCGCTGTGCCTTTCCTGTTTGATTTCATACTTGGCACAGGGACAAAGACCCACTTCACCCTTCCTCCATTCCACAGAGACCCCAGGTTTAGAAAGCTCACAGTGCAGGGTAACACTGCCACCCTCCTCAGCCTCCTGGCTCTTCAGCTCTTGTGTGAAAACGACAGGGAGGGCTGACGAATCCAAAAATAACAAAACATGATTTAAGAGTCTGTACACAACTGTGTGACTTCATTTACATTACATAGACAGTGCTCCAGTCGTCAATACGTGAATAACTTGAGTCGCAACCTTGCGTACATAGTGCATAATGGAATCTAATTATTCGAGAATTCTAATTATTCTAGAATTCTAAGAATCTAATAATTCTAATATCAAAAATCATGGTCCATTCATTTTCATATGAAAATGTTTCAACGGGTGTATAAAGTACAGGTGGTACTGTATTGCAAAGTAACACACAAGAGCACTCATGAGGAAAAGGTTTCATAGAAGAGCCTATGACAAAAAACTAAAGATTTAGCTAGCTCTCAGCAAGCTTGTGCTGGCTTCTTAAACATAATATAATAATTTCTTGATATGAAAATATTGTAAAGTAATTGTAATTACACTGTCTTAAAGTTACTGATGTCCCAAGTCAAGCAAGAAAGTATAGCAGGAACCTTTCATTTGTTGCATTACTAAAATCAAAATCATGTCATCATCATAAAATAGCCAATTTTTCTGGTAGTGAAAAAACATACTACCATTGACTTTAAGGCAAGCAGAGGTGTCTGTGTCTCCTGTGACACAGCAGTAGATTCCTGCATCACCAGGGGTGCACATAACTGGTGCGCCAGTGCGCATGCGTCGCCAAAATGCATGCTGCGCGGCAGATCAGCCGCATGAAGGCGCTCTTGCGCACCAACAGTTTTTTTTTTTTTTTTTTAAGTTGATTTCAGTGTTTACAGAACAGAGCAGTGCTTAAAGAGATGTCCGTTTATATCAGTGTGTTTAAAGAACAGACATTCAGTTAGTGCTTAAAGAGATGTCCGTTTATTTCAGTGTGTTTAAAGAACAGACATTCAGTTAGTGCTTAAAGAGATGTCAGTTGATTTCATTGTGTTTAAAGGAGTCGGACAGACTTTCATTCTTAAAGAGCAGTCATTTGATTTTGCATTTGTTTCTTTTGTTTTGCACACAATACTTTGGTCGTTCATCTTTATTTATGAATAAATGTCGTTTTGCTAATAATATATCCATGTATCCCTTTTTTATCCATCCTGTGGGACGGGTCGTGACTCGCGAGCTCGGGGAGCACCAAGCAGCATCCCTAGGTGCTCCTCTGAGCACTGGCCCCAAAAAGTTATGTGCACCCCTGTGCATCACCATGCTTCAAATCACAGATTTTCAGCTCAACACTGCCTCCTGTCTGCTTCATCTGGTACTTTTCTCCAGACGTCAACACCTGTGTTCCTTTCCTCCATTCCACAGAGACCCCAGGTTTAGAGAGCTCACAGTGCAGGGTAACACTGCCCCCCTCCTCAGCCTCCTGGCTCTTCAGCTCTTGTTTGAATGTGACTGGAAGAACTGAGGAAGGGAGGGATTATATGACTATCTGCACTCATAATGCCTCAAAATGCCTCAAAAAGCAGTGTTATAAAGACATGGTTTCGAATGACTCGGAATGGGCTGCATATCCAAGATTGGAACAGTTTCACGATGTAAAAGAAAGACTTTTTTAGAAGCATTACAGGAGCTACATGTATTGTCCTCTGAGTAGGTGTCCATCTGTCTTGCAGCTGTAAGACCCTTTGTGTGACATCAGAGACCACCAACAACAATCAACAATGAATTTTTGGCGTGATGTCAAAGAGAGATGCAAGATGAATTAAAGGTGACGCCATATTTTAACGCACACACACACACACACAAACATTTTGTACTGCATAGAAAAAATGGTGACAAAAAAGGAACAGGCAGTAAAGGCCTACAGTAGATTGTCATTCAGGTGTCAGAAGGCAAAACGGGTTTCAGCAGACAGCTGAGCCTTTCCTACCATGGGCCTCCCCGACTGTTTACTTCTTTTGAGTTTCTGGTTTGGGGACGGAAGGAACAATCGGCGAATAGAAAGCAATTTTCGGATTTCTCCGAATTCATATTTTTACTGAATATCGGCCAATTCCGATTGCTCCGATCTATCGGGGCATCCCTATCTACAACCATAAGCATGAGGACAACAATCAACTAAAAGTCTCATGGTTACGTTCAATAAAGTAGCACCAAATGATCTGGGAAAACCAGAAGGAAGCAAGCAAGCCTTAAGTCAAGAAAAAGATGACGTGAACAGAAAGGACAAAGTGAAAAGACAAAATGACATTTGCTTCAGTAGATCTGAGCGTCAGTTCCTGTGAAGTCTATCCACCAGTGAAAATATGGTCATATTGACTATAATCAGTTTGTCAGAGTTAAGCGTTAACAGACAAACAATGGACAGGTACAGTATGAGCCCAGCAGACAACAAACAGCTCTGATCTGTTCATACCCTGGGTCTCTACGACGGTCTTCTTTTCTACTGTCACCTTCTCTGGTTCTGGTTTGGGGACGACAGGACCAGCAGGTGGCTCTACAACCATAAGTATGAGGACAACAATCAACTAATAAATACATAATAATAACAATAACACATAAATAAAGTAGCACCAAATTATCCACATGGGCAAACCAGAAGGAAGCAAATAAAAGAGTGACACAGAGAATACCAAATATCATCCATTTACACCAACAATTAGCCAATCAATGCGCTTTCTGAAAAACACAACATAAAAACATGACACCACCGCTCATATGAAGCAGAACAATGAGACAGACTGTTCCTCTTTACACCAACTCTTCAAGTAAAGCCAGCATTGCCATTCAAACAAGTTATTGTCAGGGTACCAAACAAGGTCAAGTACCACAGAACTGTGTTATAGCTAACAACATATACACAAAAGACCTGTACTTGAGGTCTACACTGACTGTACATGTACAGTTAAGCAGACACTCAGCAGATCATCTCCATATACCCTACCTTCTCCTCCCAGTTTGGCCTCCTGCTTTGTGGGCTCCTGTTTGGAGGTGACTGGGGAAACTGGGGACATGAAATAAAGGAATCACTTCAAATCAACACTCAACAAGGCACATAGTCAAGAGACAAGACATCTATCTCCATGTCATAAAGCATCTGTCCCACATGCCGCACCCTTTATTAAAACAAAACTCTCATGAATGGAACTGATTGCAGAGAGATGCGAGACCAAATTTCCTTCAAGGATGCTTATTGTGACAAAGACACTCAGCCACTCTTTTCCACAAACAACTCAAAGCAAGGAGACAGAGGCAGCTTCCCAAGACTACAAGTAGAGCCGACAATGACAAAATCCCTTTACTGACAAAGACGTTTAATGTTCGAGCGATTTAGATACAAAAGTCTTCAAATGGAAGGCTTAAGCACACTTTGCTTTGGTTGACGCACAAATGAAGCAGACTGGCCATTTCTAAACTGTTACTGGGCTCTTCCATCCCTACCTTCTCCCTGCTTGGTCTCCTGCTTCTGGGTCTGCTCTTTGGGTGTGACTACAGCAGCTGGGAGGGTTAAGATAATGGAGCTGCCTTAAGAAACAGACTTATTTTTCTCTAAACCGAGTATGTTACCGGACACAGACTAACAAGACCATACAGTCAAATGAAGCAGACACCTCAGAAGTGTGTAACACAAGCCTAAAGTTAAGATATGGGAAAACAATTGAAGATGTGGAAAAGAAAAACAAGAAATCTTCCTTCTTCTGCACGACGACTGCCAATATTCCCAGGTCTGAGCAGACATTAGTTTCTCCTGCTATGGCAGGTGGACAGATGATTCGCTTACTTATTCAAATGTATTTGTTATAAGTCACTTTGGATAAAGGCGTCTGCTAAATGCCAAAAATGTAAATTTAAAGACAATGACGATGAGAAAAGAAAGGACAAAGTGAAAAGACTAAATGACATTTGCTTCAGTAGATCTGAGCGTCAGTTCCTGTGAAGTCTATCCACCAGTGAAAATATGGTCATATTGACTATAATCAGTTTGTCAGAGTTAAGCTTTAACATTTTTGGACAAACAATGGACAGGTACAGTATGAGCCCAGCAGACAACAAACAGCTCTGATCTGTTCATACCCTGGGTCTCTACGACGGTCTTCTTTTCTACTGTCACCTTCTCTGGTTCTGGTTTGGGGACGACAGGACCAGCAGGTGGCTCTACAACCATAAGCATGAGGACAACAATCAACTAATAAATACAAAATAATAACAATAACACATAAATAAATAAAGTAGCACCAAATTATCCACATGGGCAAACCAGAAGGAAGCAAATAAAAGACTGACACAGAGAATACCATCCATTTACACCAACAATTAGCCAATCAATGCGCTTTCTGAAAAACACAATATAAAAACATGACACCACCGCTCATATGAAGCAGAACAATGAGACAAACTGTTCCTCTTTACACCAACTCTTCAAGTAAAGCCAGCATTGCCATTCAAGTACCAAGCAAGGTATCACAGAACTGTGCTATAGCTAACAACATACACAAAAGGCCTGTAAGCCAAAGGTTTGAACACAGTTGAATCTGCTCACATCCACAGAAGACCAGTGTGCTGCAGCTTCATGACAAACTACATCGACTGTACATGTACAGTTAAGCAGACACTGAGTAGATCATCTCTATACCCTACCTTCTCCTCCCAGTTTGGCCTCCTGCTTTGTGGGCTCCTGTTTGGAGGTGAGTGGGGAAACTGGGGACTTCTGGGCTGTGGTAATACATTTCACAAGACACGTCAACACCACTTACTGTAAATGCACAGGGAGCAGTCTGACATACAGTACATACAGTACACCAGCCAAAACCACTCAGGGACCCACAGAGGGAAAGTGCAGTGGACATTAAATAAAGGAATCACTTCAAATCAACACTCAACAAGGCACATAGAGTCAAGAGACAAGACATCTATCTCCATGTCATAAAGCATCTGTCCCACATGCCGCACCCTTTATTAAAACAAAACTCTCATGAACGGAACTGATTGCAGAGAGATGCGAGACCAAATTTCCTTCAAGGATGCTTATTGTGACAAAGACACTCAGCCACTCTTTTCCACAAACAACTCAAAGCAAGGAGACAGAGGCAGCTTCCCAAGACTACAAGTAGAGCCGACAATGACAAAATCACTTTACTGACAAAGACGTTTAATGTTCGAGCGATTTAGATACAAAAGTCTTCAAATGGAAGGCTTAAGCACACTTTGCTTTGGTTGACGCACAAATGAAGCAGACTGGCCATTTCTAAACTGTTACTGGGCTCTTCCATCCCTACCTTCTCCCTGCTTGGTCTCCTGCTTCTGGGTCTGCTCTTTGGGTGTGACTACAGCAGCTGGGAGGGTTAAGATAATGGAGCTGCCTTAAGAAACAGACTTATTTTTCTCTAAACCGAGTATGTTACCTGACACAGACTAACAAGACCATACAGTCAAATGAAGCAGACACCTCAGAAGTGTGTAACACAAGCCTAAAGTTAAGATATGGGAAAACAATTGAAGATGTGGAAAAGAAAAACAAGAAATCTTCCTTCTTCTGCACGACGACTGCCAATATTCCCAGGTCTGAGCAGACATTAGTTTCTCCTGCTATGGCAGGTGGACAGATGATTCGCTTACTTATTCAAATGTATTTTGTAAGTCACTTTGGATAAAGGCGTCTGCTTAATGCCAAACATGTAAATGTAAAGACAATGACGATGAGAAAAGAAAGGACAAAGTGAAAAGACAAAATGACATTTGCTTCAGTAGATCTGAGCGTCAGTTCCTGTGAAGTCTATCCACCAGTGAAAATATGGTCATATTGACTATAATCAGTTTGTCAGAGTTAAGCTTTAACATTTTTGGACAAACAATGGACAGGTACAGTATGAGCCCAGCAGACAACAAACAGCTCTGATCTGTTCATACCCTGGGTCTCTACGACGGTCTTCTTTTCTACTGTCACCTTCTCTGGTTCTGGTTTGGGGACGACAGGACCAGCAGGTGGCTCTACAACCATAAGCATGAGGACAACAATCAACTAATAAATACAAAATAATAACAATAACACATAAATAAATAAAGTAGCACCAAATTATCCACATGGGCAAACCAGAAGGAAGCAAATACAAGACGGACACAGAGAATACAAAATATCATCCATTTACACCAACAATTAGCCAATCAATGCGCTTTCTGAAAAACACAATATAAAAACATGACACCACCGCTCATATGAAGCAGAACAATGAGACAAACTGTTCCTCTTTACACCAACTCTTCAAGTAAAGCCAGCATTGCCATTCAAGTACCAAGCAAGGTATCACAGAACTGTGCTATAGCTAACAACATACACAAAAGGCCTGTAGCCAAAGGTTTGAACACAGTTGAATCTGCTCACATCCACAGAAGACCAGTGTGCTGCAGCTTCATGACAAACTACATCGACTGTACATGTACAGTTAAGCAGACACTGAGTAGATCATCTCCATATACCCTACCTTCTCCTCCCAGTTTGGCCTCCTGCTTTGTGGGCTCCTGTTTGGAGGTGAGTGGGGAAACTGGGGACTTCTGGGCTGTGGTAATACATTTCACAAGACACGTCAACACCACTTACTGTAAATGCACAGGGAGCAGTCTGACATACAGTACGTACAGTACACCAGCCAAAACCACTCAGGGACCCACAGAGGGAAAGTGCAGTGGACAGGAAATAAAGGAATCACTTCAAATCAACACTCAACAAGGCACATAGAGTCAAGAGACAAGACATCTATCTCCATGTCATAAAGCATCTGTCCCACATGCCACACCCTTTATTAAAACAAAACTCTGATGAATGGAACTGATTGCAGAGAGATGTGAGACCAAATTTCCTTCAAGGATCCTTATTGTGACAAAGACACTCAGCCACTCTTTTCCACAAACAGCTCAAAGCAAGGAGACAGAGGCAGCTTCCCAAGACTACAAGTAGAGCCGACAACGATGAGAACAGAAAGGACAAGGACAAGTTTATCCGCCAGTGAAAATATGGTCATATTGACATGGACAAACAATGCACAGGTACAGTATGAGCCGAACAGACAACAAACAGCTCTTATCTGTTCATACCCTGGGTCTCTACTACTGTTTTCTTCTCTACAGTCTGAATCTCCTTCTGTGGTTCTGGTTTGGGGACGACGGGAGCAGGAGGCTTCAAAACTATGACAAAAAAGTTACTTGTTATACCTGTCACACAACTGTCTAGTAAGTAGAAACACAATCAAAATAACTAGAGATTGCACTTAGCAATTAAAATTGCTTTTAACAAGGTTTGTTCTTGTGAAAGCACCAGTGACACAGACACAGGGACAAATACTAACAAAACACACTGGCAGTAATTACAACAAACAAAACCTACTGTTACCAACAATGATCTCATGACAAATCGATAACTTCTAGAGCAATGCATTTTTCATAGATACGATTTCTCCCACAAAATGTTATATTGCCTTTAAAATGTTAGAATGAGATTGAATGAATAAATCAGCGTAATCCAGCAGCTTCCTCTAGGGTTGTTTTCTGAGGCTATTCGTGACGTTAGAATTATAAGGTTCTATCTCCATTTTTGTCAAAATTGAGTTTTTTACACAATCTTAAAATGTTGACATTTTTGAGTTAGTAATTCATAAAATACAAAGGTTCCATCTCACAAAACATAATGGAATGTAAAAACTTTGACGCTCAATATCTCTGAACTACCCTAAACGGAGATAGAACCTTATCATTCTAAACGGAGATAGAACCTTATCATTCTAAACGGAGATAGAACCTGATCATTCTAAACGGAGATAGAACCTTATCATTCTAAACGGAGATAGAACCTTATCATTCTAAACGGAGATAGAACCTTATCATTCTAAACTCACGTATTGTTTGAGGATGACTGCAGGAACTGGGGATTCAAATATTATGGCAATTGATCTCCCTTGCACAGACTGAACAATACCAACATGTGAGGCAAGCGGTTTCTAAAGACCAGGACATGCATGCCACAATAAGGTCAAAACTATGCTTGCATTAGACATTTTTAACACTGCATGTTTCAAATGGATGTATTTTCTTTGCTAACCCCAGTGAAGCAAAGGGTTAGGACAGGACAATTTACTCATTTGGCCAATCACAGAAAATATCTAACGAGGCCTGCCCTTGATTCACATCTAGACTCTAGAGGAGTAAAAAAAAAAACTAAAAACATGCACAATTATTTGAGAGGATTGTGCCACTAGACACCAGAATAAATAGGTTGAAACCAAAATGTTTTTTTTTCTGTATTGAAGCAATTGGTTTGTTTCTTTCATTGTGAGGTACACCTGTGACATTGCCTCTCATCAAACTGCTGATGTACTGTAGCACACTGTCTCCTACCATGGGGCTCCACTATCTTTGTTTCAGGCTTCAGATGCTCTTCTTTGGGGGTAACAGGAGCTGCAGCTGCATGTAGTGCATGAAAGAAAACATCAAGATGCATAACCTGAATAGGCGACTATCTTACGACTAAAACGTCCAGTTACATTCTGGACTTCAGCCCTGAACTTTGAACCTTCAATGCATGAAGATAAACAGACAAAACGTATTAGACGCAGAAACACTATCTCCAAGAGATGTGACAAATTGCCTTCGAGGATGTTTATTTAGTAAAGGAAACCTGTCAAATGTATTCGGCACAACAACAACAAAGAAACAAGGAAAAAACACATTCCAAGATTCCATCCCCTTACCGTCTCCTTCTTTGATCTCCAGCCTTGCATCCTCTTTTTTTGTAGTCACGGCAACTGTGGGCTTCTCTACTGTGGTAATACATTTCACAAGACACTGTGTAATCTCTGCCTAACATACACCAGCCAGCTTAGAGATGAACAGAATGTAGAGTAGGTTGTACAGTAGATACAAATAAAGCTTTCACTCCAAATGAATCAACAGTGAACAAAACCAGCCAAAACACAAGCTAGCATTACGCAATCACATTCAACATTTGGCCTAATGGACATACGTACTATGAATATGATCAGGTGCATGGACGCCAGACACAGACTAGCAAGCAATGTGAACAACGCAGTCACAACATCTGACAAGACGAGCCTCCCATATATGTCAGCATGACAATGGTAAACAAGTAACAAGGGCGTAGCTACTGAACCAAGGCGCTATGCTGTGGTGATACATTTAACAACACACTGCAACACCTCTTTAATGCTTAACATACACTAGCCACAATCACAATCACAAGCTTAGAGACCAACAGAAGGGACACAGTAGATATATTATACACAAAAGATTTCACTCAACGGTCCACAGTAAAACACATTTAAACACAAGCTAGCCTCACCAAATCTAGTATCGCTAAACACAAAAGCACTGACAGACCTAGGCCTGCATTATGGACAGCGGACCTGGCAACATCACGTTTAGCTCAACAACGACAGACAAACAACGTTGAGCACTTACAGGTGCAGACAGACTTCATGGACAAACAAACGTGATTGAAGTCTTAATCACATCGACTACTTCACTTGGGTACGGCTGTAGAACTCAACAACCAGTATAACAAGATACCATACAAACAGAGGGAAAGGTTTTTTACAGCTCTCCCTAGTCCCTACCTTGACCTTCCTTTTTGGTCTCCTGCTTCTGAGGCTCCTGATTGGGGGTGACTGGAGGAGTTGGGGGCGTCAGAGCTGTGACAAAACATTGTCTACATTGTAGATTGTAAACAACTATGACCAGACTCATAGATGCCAGATACAAACGAGCAAGCAATGTGGACAATGTAGTCAAAAAACATCAATATCTTAACATCTTAACATCAGGATCTTAATGTCAAGAACGAGATAGCAAAGCAATGGCTGCATTGGGTACACGTCACTTTCACTACTATTATGCTTTTATGACCATAAAGATTAGGCTATGTTGTAAGATTGTCTAAATCTAAATCTAAATCTAAATCTAAAATCACAGCTCACTTCAGTCACCACCGGTGTTCCCCAGGGATCTGTTTTGGGCCCCCTCCTATTCATAATTGACCTCCTACCCCTTGGAAATATCTTCAGGAAATTTGGACTTCAGTTTCATTGCTACACAGATGACACCCAGCTCTACCTATCCACTAAGCCAAATTCCACCCTCCCACCCACTTCCCTCTCCGACTGTTTGCTGGTAATTAAATCCTGGTTCTCAATCAACTTCCTAAAACTAAACAGTGATAAAACAGAGGTTCTCCTCATTGGCACTAAATCCACCTTGGCTAAACCTCACAGCTTCTCACTTACCATTGACAATCTCACATCAACAATGTCACTCGGTCTGCATATTTCCACCTACGCAACATTAATCGTCTCCGTCCATCACTTACACCCTCCAGCACCACCATTCTTGTCCATGCCCTGGTCATTTCCCGTTTAGACTATTGTAATGCCATCCTCTTTGGTTTCCCACACAAATGTCTCCATAAACTCCAACTGGTCCAGAACTCAGCTGCACGCATCATTACTAGAACTCTCTCCATTGACCATATCACTCCAGTTCTCCAACAACTTCATTGGCTCCCCATCAAGTTCCGTATTCATTTTAATATTCTCCTTCTCACCTTTAAGGCTCTCCATAACCTAGCATCCTCATACCTCTCTGAACTATTTCTTACTCACACTACCTCCAAAATACTGACGGGCAGAAGCTAGTTAAAAAAAAATCCAAAAAGTATTTTATGAGAAATTGAAATTGTGATTTAGTCCCGGCGTAGGATACATCTGTATCCAGTAAGCTGCCCCTCAGTGCTAACAACATAACATTATCTTCATTGCAAAGCAATGTTTGCATTGAGTAAGCGTGGATGATATTTTCCCCACTATGCTTTCAATTAGCAATAAACTCATCAAATCTGCCCCGCGGTGGTGTAGCGGTCTACGCACTGGCCACTAGTGCATGCTGCCCACCGGGGCCGGGGTTCGTATCCCGGCTCGCCAGATCCAGATATGGCCGAGGCACACGGGAAGCGGCATATTGGGCGGCCGCTTCCGAGGGCGGTATAGGAGTATTTCTGGACTAGGATCCGTCGCGCAACACCGCCCCCTGGGCGCCGGAATAACGGTGCTGGGCTCGAGGAGCCAGTCAGCTAGTCTGCCTGGCGGCCTCTTCTGGGACTGCCGGCCACGGGGTCGTGCGGCGGATCCTATGCAATAGGCAGGGGATAATTGGATGCTAAGTTGGGTTAAATTGGCTACCAAATTGGGTGAAAAAGGGATAAAATCTGAAAAACAAAATTGAAAAATAAAAAAAAAACTCATCAAATCTAGTTTGCGTAGCATAACGAACAGAGGGACAAGCAACAGAAAACACTGAGCTAAAAAGTCCACAACCCTCCCTACCTTCTCCTTCCAATTTAGCCTCCTGTTTCTGGGGCTCCTGTTTGGGGGTGACTGCAGGAGCTGGGGGCTTCAGAGCTGTGATAAAACAATGTACAGAACCTCAACACCTGTGATATGGACAGAGACATGGAATGGCATGCCACCAGCTTACACAGTGGTCACAAAGCCTTCCACATTTCAGCAAAAGGATGAAGACAAGGTTTCCTGCCGTCCCTCCGTACCTGTCTCCACGTCTTTGGTCTCCTGCTTGTGGGGTTCCTGTTTGGGGGTGACTAGAGGAGCTGGGGGCTTCAGAGCTGTGATAAAAAAAATATTTATTTCAGTCATTTGACTTCAAATGCCGAGCCAGACCACGTTTTACCCCGATAACAACACAACAATAAACAGACAGAGAAATGAAACTGCCATTTGCCGATGTGCCAGTCATATCAAGACAAACAAATCCTTAAAAACATGAGCAGCAAAAGACAGAACCTACACGACATGGCATCTGAAAGCGATTAAATGACTGCAACGTCAGGAACATAGAAAGCTCGTCTCCATTCAAAGCAACGTCAGGAACATAGAAAGCTCTTCTCAAACGTGTCAGTATCCAGAGTATGCAATAAATAAAGAAATTACTTTTTAGCTATAGACAACACGGACACTGAAAGACAACAACAATCCTCCCTTGTACAGTACCGGTAATACTGTAACCGTTTTTGCACAACAGTGGCACAAACAATCACAGCAAAAGAAAACGAGGAATGCGAACAGATGTACCATAAGGTAACTGAATGAACGAGGGCAATGGGAGAGTCATTATTCAAATAGCAAGGTTTAAGGCAGTTAGCCAGATTGCTCAATGCTCACCACCTTTTCCTTCCCTACCTTGTGCCTCTTTGGTCTCCTGTTTCTGGGCTTCCTGTTTTGGAGTGACTGGAGTAGCAGAAGGCTTGAGCGCTAAAGTACAACAGAACAACCCACTTAGAATACACAACTGTGGAGATGTCTCTCACTTCCACTATCATCACAGCAGAGCTAAAGCCAACTGGACCAACTGTTGTGTTTATTTCGTCCCACTTTTTTTTTTCTTGTTTATACTGAATGCCATGTGATTGGGAATTACATTTGAGATTTCTTGCATCGAGTTCACTGAAATTGGAATGGGCACCGATCCTGAAATCATCACACTAACAAACATCTCGTCCAGTTGGCTTCATGCTCTGATGTTGGCGGAGAGTGTGACATCATACATGTTCTCCACCACCCAGCAACATGGAATGTCACTGAATAACAGCCAACAGAGGAATGGACCACACAAGTCTCACATCAAGGTTTTTGACAACCAGGAGCAATGTTCCTAGCAAGCAACATGATTAAGCAACATGATTAAGCCTTCACAACATGTGGCTTGACATCGAACAAAACAACAGAGATCTGCACAGAGACAGGGAGCTCCTGACAACTTTGATCCAAACAATATCACCCCTTTGAAGAGCAACAGACAACAACAAGCTACAGAAAGGTTAGGTACCAACTGTGAGGAGTTCAAAACAAAGAACGTTTAGCATAGTGACTTCCACTAGAACTGCGGTATTCATCTGGATCACACCAACAAGAAGAAGCAGAACCAACTGGCAGGACAGACTGAACACACGGTAAGTTAAATAAGTCACCCAAACAGTTTTCCACTTCCACTTCTTTGCCTACTGTACCTTCTCCCCCCTGTTTGTTCTCCTGCTTCTCAGGTTCTGGTTTTGGGGTAACATGAGCTGATGGCTTCAGAGCTACAAGAAAAAATGTCCAACTATGAGGTGGGATGTAAAAGGCCAACAACAGGACTAACGTTATATTCACCTCTCAGTGCTATGTTGTTGGAAAGACTCACACCCAGCAGCAGTGGAATTCATATCATCAATTATCTCAAAATAATGAGTACTTCTTATGACTTGTGAAAAAAGGGATAAAAGGACACTACTCATAAGATGGATGAAATAAAATATGAAAAATCACAATTCTGCAGTTCTAATGCATCAAGGTGATATTAGTTGTCCTAATACTGTAGAAACGAGTTCTTCATCATCATCATCATCATCATCAAAAATAATTTGTTTCATGTACTGTATGACTCCCTTTCACTTTTCTGAATGCAAGGACTTAAGAGGACAAATAACAAAGACAGGGCGCTTAGGTGGCGTAGCGGGTTAAGCGTTGACCATGTAACCGCAGGGTCCCCGGTTCGAATCCGGCAGGGGACATATCCTGCATGTCATCCCTCCTGTCTCTCTCACCCATCCTTCCTGTCTAAATCTCTACTGTATCTGTCAATAACATTTAAAAAATGAGTGGGACTGCCCCACTCAGAAAAAAATTACTTTAAAAAAAGAGACAAAAAAAGACAGAGAAACAATGATTCAAAACAACATACAGCACAAGAAAACACTTCCCCTGCAAACATGTTAGAGGAACGTACTTTTAGAATTAACTTATGTATGAACAAATATGTATGGTACAATCAGTGATGGGACAGTGATGTCTTTTGGCTCTATGCTTCAAAAGTAAGGATTTGGAATCACACAATTACTGAGGTTAAAGTAAAGATTATCAGCTTTTATATGCAGACCATCACCATGGTTACAGTACAGGCCTGGCAGACCATCACCAGAGAAGATACCCATTACTTGTGTATGTATAAAAAAGTGTTATCATTTCTAAATAGTGAAACCAATATGTACACAAATGGCATCAAATAAAAGCTGAGGATATCTACTTCAAGGAATGGTTTAATGGTAACAATAGTAATTGTTTGATTTACAATCCAAATCTTGGAATATAGAGCCAAAAGGAGGAAACAATGCTTCACTGTCCTATTAATTCTACAGGGCACTGTATGTTTGACATATCAGTGTTATTCAATGACAGTATATTTGTGACAGCAGCTGGTAAAACCAGGAACAAGTCGGCAACCAACGCACCTTTCTGACTTTTATTCCCAAAAAATTCAATGAATGTTAACGTTGAAAATCAGTGACACACTCGCTAGTCAAGCCAAGATATTGCAATGCAATGAATTCGGCAAGTAACCCCCACTACTACCTAGTTAGTGTAGAGTAGTGGGGATTACTCCATTGCATTGCAATGTTTTGGCATGACTAGCAAGTGTGTCATTGATTTTCAACAACATTAAAACGTATTTAATTTTTGCTGAATAAAGGACCGAACATTTTGAATGGTTGGCGGCTTGTTACTGGTTTCACCAGCTTCTGTCACATTTAGTGGCAAATGCAACGCTGAATGGAACGGCTCTCTCCTACCCTTAATCTGGAGACTGGCAGCAGTCTTCTGGTCTCCACACACACAGCTGTAGTCTCCACTGTCCTCTGGCAACACTTTGCTGATCAGGAGTTCACTCACAGAAGCTTTCTGCTTCATCTGGTACTTTTCTCCAGACGTCAACACCTGTGTTCCTTTCCTCCATTCCACAGAGACCCCAGGTTTAGAGAGCTCACAGTGCAGGGTAACACTGCCCCCCTCCTCAGCCTCCTGGCTCTTCAGCTCTTGTTTGAAGGTCACAGGCTGGGCTGTAGGGGTGTACAGAGATGTCATTATCTGTCTGTATCTGTTCAACCTACAACATTCTCTGTATCTTTATCTGTATTCAGATAGAAGACCTAAATAGGAGTAGTTTATACCAAAAATAATGAATTAATTCGTTAAATTAATTACTGTATAATACAACATTATTATATAGCCATATAATTAATTATGAAGTATATTTCCACATCCTCATACTGTACGGTTCATCTTTAACTGGGGGACATTGAACAGAAACCCAATTTTTTTTTTCATCAATCGAAATATTCTGTTTTGCATTGGAAATATAAACTATTTACAGTAAAGATATATAGAAACATTTCTTTCAGTTAGGAATCCTTCAGGGAATAATCTTAAATTCCAATAATGCTGCCTTCGCATTTCTTGATGTCTTAACCTTACTGCAGTTCACTAGGTAAAGGTGAATTACTACAAGAATTTCGCATCAAGGCAGCACTGACTCGGTGGGGACGGATACTGAATAGCGATCACTTTTCAAAGATGTGTAGTAAATGTAACGACTAGTTAGTGAAATCAGAGTCCTATGTTGTATGAATCGATTTGAAGAAAAATAATGACTGACGCACAGACATGTCAATCAAGGCTTTTTTTTTAAATATATAATAACGAGCAACTTCGGGTAGAATCTGTATATGTTTCCATCGCATGTATATGTTTCCTGACCCCTCCTAAATTTCGTTGTTTGGTACCTGTACTGTAGCAATGACAATAAAGTCCATTCATTCATTCATTCATTCATTCATTATTTGTGCTTTTCCAAATAACGTATTCGGGTACATCCCTATTGGGCTGATTCATTGGTGGGTAAGTAGAACATTGCAATCAATAATACAACCAGAATCTGTTTATCACAGAAAATACAATATCCACAAAGCTGCAAGGTAAACAATGCAATTGTTAACATTCAGTCAATCAACAACAATATAACACAATCAAAGCAATATGAAAGCCACTGTCACAAAACACTGAAACAGACAAACAGAGAGACAGACAGAGAGACAGACAGACAGACAGACAGACAGACAGACAGACAGACAGAGAGACAGACCAAGACAAAACTAAAAAACAGACACAAAATCCCCAAGGAAAATACAGAGCATTGTGTTTGTTGTTGCATACAAACTACACAGATAAAATTACTTTCCAGAAAGCACCAAATAATAAAGTGGCATTACGATTGAATATCTAATAACTTTAAAACCCAAATGTGACTGTTTGAAAATGAATTGAATGGCATTTGAAACAGTAATACCAGGATATACCACTGATGGTTGCGGGGACAAAGTGGTTCTGAATGTAAACAGTAAGTGAGACAACCCTGTCCTACCCTTAATCTGGAGACTGGCAGCAGTCTTCTGGTCTCCACACACACAGCTGTAGTCTCCACTGTCCTCTGGCAACACTTTGCTGATCAGGAGTTCACTCACAGAAGCTTTCTGCTTCATCTGGTACTTTTCTCCAGACGTCAACACCTGTGTTCCTTTCCTCCATTCCACAGAGACCCCAGGTTTAGAGAGCTCACAGTGCAGGGTAACACTGCCCCCCTCCTCAGCCTCCTGGCTCTTCAGCTCTTGTTTAAACGTCACAGGTTTGGCTGAGGAACCATTGGTTGGTTAGTAGAACATTGCAATCAATAATACAACCAGTTCATCACAGAAAATATAATACCCACAAAGCTGCAACGTACACAATGCAAATGCAAACATTCAGTCAATTAACAACAATATAACACCTTGAATCAAAGCAATATGAAAGCCACTGACACAAAACACTGAAACAGACAGACAGACAGACCGACCGACCAACCGACAGACAGACAGACAGACAGACTGAACGACCGACAGACAGACAGACAGACCGACCAACTGAACGACAGACAGACAGACAGACAGACAGACAGACAGACCGAGACCAAACAAAGAAACAGACATGAAATCCTCAAGGAAAACAAAGAGCCTTGTGTTTGTTCTTGCATACAAACTACACATTTAAAATAATTGTTCAGAAAGCATCAGAGAATACATTAGCATTATGATCAACAATGATTGAACATGTAATAACTTTAAAACCCAAATGTGACTGTTTGAAAATGAATTGAATGGCATTTGAAACAGTAATACCAGGATATACCACTGATGGTTGCGGGGACAAAGTGGTTCTGAATGTACAACAGTAAGTGAGACAACCCTCTCCTACCCTTAATCTGGAGACTGGCAGCAGTCTTCTGGTCTCCACACACACAGCTGTAGTCTCCACTGTCCTCTGGCAACACTTTGCTGATCAGGAGTTCACTCACAGAAGCTTTCTGCTTCATCTGGTACTTTTCTCCAGACGTCAACACCTGTGTTCCTTTCCTCCATTCCACAGAGACCCCAGGTTTAGAGAGCTCACAGTGCAGGGTAACACTGCCCCCCTCCTCAGCCTCCTGGCTCTTCAGCTCTTGTTTAAACGTCACAGGTTTGGCTGAGGAACCATTGGTTGGTTAGTAGAACATTGCAATCAATAATACAACCAGTTCATCACAGAAAATACAATACCCACAAAGCTGCAACGTACACAATGCAAATGCAAAAAATCAGTCGATGAACAACAACACTTTGAATCAAAGCAATATGAAAGCCACTGACACAAAACACTGAAACAAACAGACGGATGGATGGACGGACAGACAGCCAGACCGACTGACAGAGAGCCAGACAGACAGACAGACAGACAGACAGACAGACAGACAGACAGACAGACAGACAGACAGACAGACAGACAGACAGACAGACAGACAGACAGACAGACAGACAGACAGACAGACAGACAGACAGACAGACAGACAGACAGACAGACAGACAGACAGACAGACAGACAGACAGACAGACAGACAGACAGACAGACAGACAGACAGACAGACAGACAGACAGACAGACAGACAGACAGACAGACAGACAGACAGACAGACAGACAGACAGACAGACAGACAGACAGACAGACAGACAGACAGACAGACAGACAGACAGACAGACAGACAGACAGACAGACAGACAGACAGACAGACAGACAGACAGACAGACAGACAGACAGACAGACAGACAGACAGACAGACAGACAGACAGACAGACAGACAGACAGACAGACAGACAGACAGACAGACAGACAGACAGACATACATACATACATACATACATACATACATACATACATACATACATACATACATACATACATACATACATACATACATACATACATACATACATACATACATACATACATACATACATACATACATACATACATACATACATACATACATACATACATACATACATACATACATACATACATACATACATACATACATACATACATACATACATACATACATACATACATACATACATACATACATACATACATACATACATACATACATACATACATACATACATACATACATACATACATACATACATACATACATACATACATACATACATACATACATACATACATACATACATACATACATACAGACAGACAGACAGACCAAGACCAAACAAAGAAACAGATACAAAATCCTCAAGGAAAATACAGAGCATTGTGTTTGTTCTTGCATACAAACTACACAGATAAAATTACCTTTCAGAAAGCATCAGATAATACATTTGCATTATGATCAACAATGATTGAACATCTAATAAACTTTAAAACCCAAATGTGGCTGTTTTAATATTAATTGAATGGCATTCACCCTCGCAGAACTTGGTTTTTCTGCCTCTGCAGTCTCCTGGTTTGCATCCTACCTGGCTGACTGCTCTTACCAGGTGACATGGAGAGGATCACTGTCCTCTCAACAAGCCCTCACCACTGGGGTCCCACAGGGCTCTGACCTAGGGCCCTTACTGTTCTCCCTATACTAAATCTCTTGGCTCTGTAATTTCCTCACACGGTTTCTTCTACCACTGCTACGCAGACAACACAACATTTTACATTTTTGGCATTTAGCAGACGCCTTATTCCAAAGCAACTTACAATCAATATATTGGACTAAGCAAGTGAATCATCCAGTCGTAGCAGGAAGAGAAATACCGTTGTTGTGATACAACAAGAAAGATATATATATTTTTTAAACACAGTACAAGGGGGGAAGTAATTTTAATAAATTTTGCAGACGCTTTTAATCCAAAGCGACTTACAATTACGAATTACAGGGACATTCCCCCTGGAGTAACTGAGGGCTAAGTGCCTTACTCAAGGGCACACTAGTAGTGGTGTGGTTTCAGGTGGGATTTGAACTCACAACCTTCCGATCACAAGTCCAACTCACTATCCACTAGACCACCATTACCCCGCAAAGTATAAATCTTAGGAGACATAGTATAGGGGGAACCTGGTGTCTCAGGAGCAGGGGCGCCGCTAGAGATTCTGGGCCCCATGACAGAATATCATTTTGGGCCCCCCCACCTAAACCACCCATCAACCTAAACCCAGTTGAAGTTGATGAACTATTGATGCACTGCAAGAAATCCAATGATGGACATCTTTTGTAAATGTAATTTAAAATTACAGTTAATACAGGAATCAACAATTCAGCAAAGAAATCTCAACATTCTTTAACTTATTAAATTAAGACTTGAACAACACAAGGACAAAAGTATAATTAAATGAAGATTGGAACCCAAGTATAAAAGTATAAATCTATAATAAAAAATAAAAATATAATTTTAATGGGGTGGTATTGTGTCTAAATAAATGTAGATCTTGTAAAGATCCGTTGGCCATAATACTGTCAGGATTAGATCAATGAAGAATTACAGCAGAGAGATATTTACTGACTCAGCATTGCTTGTTTCACACAAAGACAAACGTGTCTTATACAAGAGGGAGCAACACAGACTTGGTGCCAGCGAAATTGAATGTGAAATGGGAAGATTTTTATTTTTACACTGCGGCAGTACTGTGGAATAGTATACCTGGAGAGCTAAAAACTATATCTAGCCTAATGCACAACGATTCAAGATAGGAGTAAAGAGATCAAATCAAATCAAAGCTAAACGCTGGGCCTTCTTAGTAGCAAAATCTTTAATAAGATCCTTAAAATCTAGTGATGAAGCCAACTTGCTGTGCTGCTGTCATTGTCCTTTGTTACTTATAGCTCTTCTTCTTCTGCCTCTTTACCTCTTAATTGGGGTCTCTAAAGCTAGACAAGCGAATAGAGAGCACTCAGCATCCGTGCATGTTGATGTGGCGTGGCAAACACCTTCTCGTGGTGCCCCCCGTAAGTAGCTAATGACTGCCAAAAGCAAGAAGCGAAACAAAGTTTGCCAACCAGGGCCCCTCACCCGGGCTGGTGTTCGGCAGCAGCCGGGGGAGAGGTCTGCTGACCTCGAACCCAGAATACTGCAGCTGAACACCGAAGGACTAACCCCCAGTAAGATCGACGTCATCGAACACCTGGCCAATACCACCAAGGCCCTCGTCATTCTCCTCCAGGAGACCCACTGCATATCAGCAGACAAGCTAGTTCTACCAAACTTTGAGCTAGCTGGGTCTACCCTGAGCAGGAAGCATGGCCTCGCCACGTTTGTCCAACAAAGGTTGAGCTGGACTCTCGCTGACCAATCCCCGGCTGACTCGGAGATTGAGTGGCTGTGCGTGGACGTTGCCGGTCTAAAAATCATCAACGTCTACAAACCTCCACCCTCGCGAATCACACCAGTGTGTCTACCAGTGTTCCCCCACCCCTGTATCTATGCTGGTGACTTCAATTGCCAGCATGAAGACTGGGGCTACCGCACCAACTCACCCGACGGAGAGAACCTGGCTGTCTGGGCAGCTAATAACAGCCTGGCCCTGTTGTACGACCCCAAGGGCGCAGCCAGCTTCCGCTCCGGTCGTTGGAACACTGGGACGAACCCTGACCTGGCATTCGCGAGTGCCAGCGCTGACAACCGGCTCCCCGATAGACGTGTGCTAGGAAAGTTCCCGAGGTCTCAACATCGACCCTCACTGATAACAACGGCCAAACTCGTTAACCTTGTTCCGAGTGAGCCAGTGAAACGGTGGAACTTCCGAAAGGCCGACTGGAAACGCTTCCGCCTCCTTACCAACAAATCCACAAGGCACCTCCCATCGCCTAACTCTAACAACGTGGATGAGGCGTACCGGGACTTCTGTGGCATGTTGGTGAAAGCGGCAAAAAAATCCATCCCACGCGGACGTCGCATTAGCTACAAACCGTGTTGGGATGAGGAGTGTGAGAAGCTCCACTGTGCTTTCCTCCAGGCCCCTGCAGGAGCTGAGTCGGACAGGCTCGCAACAGCCTTGCTGTCAAGACTCAGCCGTAAAAGACAGGAGCGCTGGGAGGAGGCCATTGACTCCATCGACTTCTCGCACTCCAGCCGTAAGGCATGGAGTATCATGAACAATCTCACTGGTAGGTCCAGACACTCCCCCCGTCACTGCCCCATCTCTGCAAATAAAATCGCATCACAATTTGTGAAAAGTGGGTCATACGAGGGCAAAGACCGCGAGTCGTCTCGACTTGTGGCAAAAGAAGTGTCAGACCTCTGGAGGGCCCCAACACCTAGCAGTGACTACATCTCCGGTGAATTCACCCCGGAGGAGTTCGCTGCTGCCCTCCAGCATCTAAAGCCAGGGAAAGCTCCGGGGCCTGATTCCATCTGCCCGGAGCTTATTCTCCATGCCGCACCCGCCTTGAAGTCCTGGCTGAGAGCGTTCCTCACTTCCTGTTTGCGCCAACTCAAGATCCCCAAAATCTGGCGAAGAGCCCTAGTTGTTGCGATCCCTAAACCGAATAAGCCTGAAGGGGACCCTAAGAGTTACCGTCCCATCTCTCTGTTATGCATCCCCTTCAAGATCCTCGAGCGTCTCATCTACGCCCGCATCGAACCAATTGTCGACCCGCTGCTCCCACGTGAGCAGGCCGGGTTCCGACGCGGGAGGTCGACCGTAGATCAAGTCACCCTTATGACTCAAGACATCGAGGATTGCTTTTCGGCAAAAAAGAAGGCCGGGGCCGTCTTTATAGACCTGACGGCTGCCTACGATACCGTATGGCATCGCGGCCTCTCCTGCAAGCTGCTCCGCCTGCTGCCGGACAGGCACATGGTCAGAATGATCATGGAGCTCATCCGTAACCGCAGCTTTACCCTCACCACCGGTCGCGGACAGCTAAGCAGGCTTCGACGCCTTAAGAACGGCGTCCCTCAGGGATCGGTCCTGGCCCCCCTCCTCTATAATATCTATACCTATGACCTGCCCAACACACTCTCGCGGAAGTACGCCTACGCAGACGACCTCGCAGTGGTGTACTCTGCTGGAAATTGGCAGTCTGTGGAGGGGATTCTGAGCCAGGACATGCAGACACTAGTGGCATACTTCCGGAAATGGAGATTGAAGCTTAGCGAGGCAAAGACGGTGTCGGCTGCCTTCCACCTTAACAACAGGGAGGCTAAACGTGAGCTTAGAGTACACCTAGATGGAACTCCCCTGCCATGTTCCGCTGAGCCAATCTATCTCGGCGTGACATTGGACAGGACGCTCACGTTTCGCCGACACCTCGAGTCACTGCGCAAGAAGTTAACAGCTCGTGTGGCGTTGATGAGGCGACTGGTTGGCTCGGGCTGGGGCGCCGGCGCAAGGACCTTGCGCACGGCAGCCCTAGCCCTCGTTTATTCAACTAGTGAATACTGCGCCCCAGTATGGTGTCGCAGTGCCCACACCCGCCTCATCGACTCGCCTATAAACGAAGCCTTGCGCATTGTGACAGGATGCCTGCGTCCTACCCCCGTGGACAACCTTCCCATCCTAGCAGGCATCCAGCCCGCAGGCCTCCGCCGCATGGGAGCCACAGCACGTCTCGCCTGCCGGGCCGCGGAGCTTAATAACCATCTGCTCCATGATAGGCTCACTATAACAGCGGAGCCCTCCCGGCGTCTCAAGTCGAGACACCCATTTGTGCCTGCCGCACAGGATCTCAGGCAGCAATGCAGAGATCTCAACATCAGTGCGGCAGGATGGGCGGATTATATGTGGCGCGCGGAGTGGGAGGCTAACACCTCCAAACTCCGCGACCACATCCCAGTCGCCGGCGCTGAGCCCCTCGGGATGGACTTGCCAAGGCTATCCTGGGTGAGGCTCAATCGTCTCCGGACCGGCGTCGGGCGTTTCCGCTCATCAATGCACAGATGGGGCTTGGCCCCAAATGCGTCGTGCGAGTGTGGCGCAGAGGACCAAACCGCAGACCATATTATCCTGGATTGCCCGGTGTACCACCCACCCAACGGGATGCATGGTCTGTCGGTATTAGATGACGAGACGATGACGTGGCTTCTGGAGGGGTGTCCAGAAATATAGCCCGGGTGAGCCCCTCAACCAGGTCTCGGGGTGGTAAAAGGGTAGCCCCTCGGCCCCGAGCCTGGTGGAGTGGAGAGGAAAAACAACTACCCATACGCCGAAGAAGAAGACCTCTTAATTTTTAAAAATTTAATTCATTTTATCCAAACAATTACGAATTACAGGGACATTCCCCCTGGAGTAACTGAAGGCTAAGTGCCTTACTCAAGGGCACACTAGTAGTGGTGTGGTTTCAGGCGGGATTTGAACTCGCAACCTTCCGATCACAAGTCCAACTCACTATCCACTACTAGACCACCACTACCCCCCCACCTCTGCTCTCCTCTCTGGCTGCCTTGCTTGAAGAGGGCCCTGGCATGGAGTATCCATAGGTACATAATTCATAATATGTCCTATAATAGTATTAACATAATAACACATACATTACACCAGATTAGCTAACTTAAATGTTATCTAGCTAGCTAACAATATTATTAAGATGCCAGTGTGGTCAATGTTATTGCAATTACTGGAAGAACTATTAACTAAATATGAATATTAGCTAAAGTTCTATTCAATGCTTGCATGGTAATGCAGCATACATTAAAATATTCTAAATATGTTTGTTAACCCCAAACTCCTACTGCTCACCCCCTTCTCCTTCAACTGGGAGGTGCATCTGTGCATGACGTCATTAGCATGTAACATTATACTAGCTAGCTAGCTATAATAGCAAGAGTGCATAGCTGCTGGATACAAATTCACTGAGCTCTAATAACCTATATTTGGACCAAAATTGCCCTCATCTCATACATTTAACTGAAATTATACTGACAGTGCACTGTAAGTTAACTATACTTGAAGTTAATGTTAATTAGCTATCCACTTGTTAAGCCTGACGTCAAAAGTGACGTTTAGCCATTTCCGAGTCCAAACCAGAAATTCTCCGCACCAGAATACCTCTGAACTACAGCAGTAGAATGACAGTTTAATCGTTTTTTAGACTCGGATCTATTCATACAACAAGGGACACAGCACTTTCCCGTTTTCTCCATATTGTCAGGGTATTTGAGCCTCGGAAAAGCGCTATATAAATATAATTAATTATAATTATTATTTCTCCATTTCGAAGACAGCACCTCAGCCAACGTTGGGTCCCGGAAACACGTCACGACTTAACAAGCGGATAGCGAGCTAACTAGATCATCCACGCAGTGATTAGATCACTAAACCACTGTTTTTAGTGATTTTTTTACTTTTCTCTTTTGAGACTGTCGTATATTTTTACACATATAACACACATAACACGGATATATAGCTTTATAAAGGGTTGACCTCTCTTGAGGGCCTACAGGGGCATTTAGGCCCTTCCTCTGAGACAAGGAGGTTTGGCGACAGATGGTCAGACACGCACACGCACGCGCCCACACATAGGCACACACAAAGGGTAAAGACCAATCGATCAGCTCCTTACTAGGGCAGAGGCCGAGGAGGAAGGATCACGATTGGCCAAGAAGCATTGAACATACTGTGATGTGGTTGGCTCAAATGTGAGCTGGGACCGGTATAAAACCTGAAGAGACAGCAAGGATCGCTCTCTTTTGTTCCTCGGACCCCGACCTGACTGTTTGTGTGTTACCTGATCCTGTGTAAACCTGATGACCCGATCCTGTCTTTTTTGAATAAATAGTCTTAACTTTGTTCAGGACCTTTTCATCATTTTTCATCACACCAAACAAAGAAAATATTCTACATATGTGGCGAGCCAAGCGAAGGAGAACAGAAATAACAATCTCTTCACAGTCATTTTGCAACTCTTCAATTCAACAAAGGTAAGTTTCTGCAGAGACCCCTCCCCCGTTGATTGCCGCTAGGCCAAGCAGTAGAAGTGTGTGCAAAGTTGACTGTGAATCTCAGATAAGTTATATTCAAAAGAATCTTGAAGTATATGATTGGGTAGGGGCTAGACAAAGAGCCGGGTTGTGAAGCCTGTATTTGTAAATACGTTTTAATTGTACGATACTTTATCGTGTGTGTGGTATAACAGGAAGACGTACTGTTATAGGGTCCTTTGTGAAGGCCTTGCCGACAGAAAATTAACCTGAGACGTTGGGTTGATGGGTTGGCAATATTAAGTATTTTGTGAATATAAGTGTGTTGGATCAGAACAGAGTCTGATAATTGTGTTAGTGATTTGATTGTTCGATACGTTAAAATATCGTGTTTGTAGTACAGCAGAGAGTGAGCTGCATGTAGGCTTGTTTTGGGAACAAGGTATTAGCATAAAACTGAGGGAGAGACGTTTTCCCAGTGGGCTGATAAATGTAAAAAGCATCAGAAAATAGTCTGATGAGTGTAAGGAATGAGAATTCCTGTTTGATAAAGTAAGTGTGTTTTGTAAGTAAGAGCAGTATTTGAAGCAGATTAAGAAATCAATTCTTCAGAACTGTGTCATAGAAAAAGCAGACGCCATTTTCCATTGTGTAAACGGAGCCATAACACGCACGCTCGGGCACGCGCGCAGACACGCGGACACACAGGCCTAGATATCTCTGTGAAGGGACCGTGTAAAAAGCATAAGATTTAGTTCGGTAACTAATAGTTAAATTGCATTGAAAGATAATCTTGAAATTGTTGTGTCGTGGAAAATAACAGTATTGTGGAAAGCAAAGTATATGTTGTGAGACTAATCCCACAGGAGCGGTTTTTCCCCAGAAGAAAGGGCAAAAGACTTGTAATTACCCCTCCCCCTCCCTTCCTCTCCTGTTCGTTTTCAAAAAAAGCGCACACACACAGTGGAACATCCCCTTAGAAGGGAACCTGAATTTGATTAATTTCATTACTTATCCCTTACAGATAAAGTTAAATTCATTTCACATAGGTTGTGTAGTAATTTAGAGATAGAGATAAAGTGAATTGATCAGCGGGGTATTTTAAATAGTTTAGAGTTACGGTTAAAACATTCATAGACTCCATTTTACACGAAGGAGCTGGCGCATGCGCAATCGATACGCAAGTCGGTTGCTTGCCGCCATCTAGTGGACGGAACACGATAAGACATTGTCGGTTGCTTGCTGCCATCTAGTGGACGGAACACGATAAGACATTTTCGGTTGCTTGCTGCCCTCTGGTGGACAAAAACACGACGGGACATTTTGGAACACTGGTCCTCAGTGCATCCATCTGATATGATCCATCTGAGGTCGATGAAATAGTCCTTTACAATAATAAATGGATGGTTATAAATGATTGTAATATATTACATTACTTCAATTAATTTAATTAATTACAAATTGATTGAATTAATTATTCAGATCATTTCATTTTCTGTTTTCACAAAACTTTGATCAATTGGTTTATAATAGTCTAAGGATAACGTTTTCTTTCACAGGTTTACATCAATGAAGTGTCAATGACTAAGTCTAATTAATTATGCATTCCTTTCAAATAACAAGTCGATTTCTTTACAGATTGTAATTAATAATTAATCATTTTATTCCTTCCAAATAACAAGTCGATTTCTTTACAGATTGTAATTAATAATTAATCATTTTATTCCTTCCAAATAACAAGTCGATTTCTTTACAGGTTGTAATTAATATTCGTGTTTTACATCTTTTTATTTCAAGTTAAGTTCTTTTTCACAGTTTTTGATTAGGAATAGCAGAATAGTTTGTATTGATAATTAAGCAGTAAAAGGGTTTTTGTAAATCGGTGAATACTTAGGTGTTGACCAGCCTTTGTGATTTAATAATTGTGTTGACCAGAACTGTAATTAGTATTGAATGAGTAATTAAGTGACACATATTCATAAACAATTAGGAAACACATTTAAGTATAAAGTACTTACACAGATATTAGATTTAAGTTAATACTGCACTGACATACACAAGAGGCAAATCTGTTATTCTGAGTTGCAGGGTTTTGTGGGGATGGTTAATACAGTTATATTGGACTAGCATTTGTTTAGCAAACAAGACAATAGGAAGGTGGGTTGTAAGAAGCGTACACCTTATCTAATATAGAATATTGTCAGCATATTGAGCAAGTAGAATGGGGTCAAATTCAACGAAGGTGTTAAAAGATATTAGTGAACCTAGTGGAATGTTGGCTACGTTATCCCCTATGGCTGTAGTGGAAAAAATGAATCCTCTTGTTAGGGAAATTAGCAAAATGTCTACGAAATGGAATAGCCGTTGGGCATACATTGAACAGCCGTGGCCGAAAGAGGGCAGCCTTAATTTACAAATAATTGCAACATTGGAAATACTTATCAATGTGCACAAAGCATATCAAAGAGGAAAGATTAGATCAGAGAAACGCAAGTTAGAGTTAGCTATTTTAGATCTATTTAAGGTAGAGGGACAGAAAATAGCTCAGATGGAACCGGAAAAGAAAAATGAATTGGCCAGAACACTGGAACAGAAATTGAACATTCCATCCACAGACATGTGTCCTGTCTCCAGTCCCCCTCCATATGCTAAGGCACTGGAGGACCATTCCCAGAAGAAAAAGACCAAGAAGGAGCCAAGGGGAAAAGGGGACGACAGTAGTGACGAGGGAGATGACAGCAAAGATGGCCGTGAAGACTCAAGAGATGACGACAGTGCAGACGAAGGCTACCACGCTCTGGTCAGGAAGATGATAGCCACAGCAAAAAGACACCACAGATGGCTGAAGGAGCAACGAGAAAGGGAGGAAGAGGAAGATTGTCATCGAAGGTCATCAAATACATTAAAGAACTGTCCAGTGCTGATTCGGGGTAACAAGATGGAATATCATCCGTGGCATCATGCAGATCTGTCTGAAGTGATGGAGAAACTCCCAGTTCTGGAGGAGGGAGGACATTCGTGGACTACTGAGGTCGACGTGAGACTGACAGGAACGCAGGCCGCGATGGGAGACCTGAAAAGACTCTTAGCCTTTATTGCAGGATTGGAGGCAATGCAGGAAATATTGATGAAGGCAGGACTTCATAGATATATCAATACATCAGTTTATGATCCAGAGCTCTTCGCAGCATACAGAGTGCAGGCTTTAGCCCCACAGCAACAGCCACCTGGAGTGCAGACTGCTACTTACCAGTCCTACTCACAGGGGCCACAAGGGGGGTATCCTGCTACTTACCAGTCCTACCCACAGGGGCCACAAGGGGGGTATCCATACCCACAAGGGCCACCAGGGGTGCAAGCGGTTCCATACCAGATGTACAACCAGCCTGGCCAAGGACCACCACCAGGGGGATGGACAGCAGCAGGGAAGAAGATGCTAGAACCGTGTTACCAATGCGACCAGAATGGACATCTAGCCTGTACCTGCTACAACAGGCCCCAGGGGGGCGCAGGGGGGAGCCAAGGAGGAGGATATTGGCCTCCTGCTACACCTGCTCCAGGAGTGATGAACCCTTACGGAGGCCCAGCAGCTGGCCTACAGGGGTGCCCGGAAGATCCGAGTGGGAGGTGCCAGCTGGTGGTGACAAAGAAGCCTGAAGGCGCCACGCACCTCCCTATGTCTAGAGAATATGTGAAGACAATCGGATTTGAGGGAATTAAACAGCTGATTCCTACAACTGAGCTTGTAGACTTAGAGTACAAGGGACAGAGAGCAGCTCTGTCAACCTTTGTGTCAGAACACACGCCAACAGGGCTGCTAGGGAAAGATGCTCAATGCCAATTGAACTGTACAGTAAAATGCACACCTGACGGCTGTCAGGTGACGATGCCATCCGGTGCTCAGATTCCATCGACAGCCAGAGTGATTAAGCATAGAACAGACCTACAAGCTTTGCCTTTAAAGGGAGCTGATATAGAATATTGGGTTGATGGGTCTTGTTACGGGGTAGGAGAAACTTTGTGCGCTGGGTATTCCTTAGTTAAAGCACAGAATTCAAAGTTTATTGTAGAACAGGCTGAGGCAGTTCCTCAGCCTTGCTCGGCTCAGTTGGCTGAGTTGATTGCCCTCACAGAAGCATGCAACTTGGGAACCGGACGGAGAGTGACAGTGTACACCGACTCTGCCTATGCACATAATGTTTGTCATTTTAATGGAGCTGTATGGAGGGGGCGGGGTTTTAAGAGAACTGATGGTACGCCTATACAGCATCACACACAGATCATGAAGCTGTTACAAGCCATGATGAAGCCAAAGGAATTAGCCATAGTGAAGTGTGCCACACACAGGTCTGACTCATCACATGTCATACAAGGTAACAGGGCTGCAGAAGATGCAGCCAAAGCCATTACAGGAGCAGACAAGGCAGGTAAAGGTCTTCTGGTCACACATGAAAAGCAATTACAGGGCATGGTCACACTTGAGGATTTATTGATGTTACAGAGTAGAGTAACTACGTTAGACAAGAACGTTTGGCTAGCAAGGGGGGCCAGTCAGGATGACACAGGTCTATGGAGGAATCATGAGGGGTTGGTTGTAGCACCCTCAGATTTAATAGGCATGTTAATACGGGAAGCTCATGGATTAGCACATGTGGCTAGGGGGGAGGTAAGACGCAAGATCACCAAGGAATATGGGTTTTGGAGTCCATATTTGATGGAACAGATTGACCATGCTTTAGGTCAATGTGGGGTCTGTTGGAGAAACAACATCAGAGTGGGTACACCAGTGGTGTCTGGGCATATCCCTACCCCAATAGGGCCACGGGTGGTGGACAGGGGGGTGGATGTACAGAGTAGGCAGGATGTTGTGCCAACAGGTGCCGAGGTCCCCAGAGAACCTGAGAAGGAGGAGCGGCAGTGCCTGAAACCGAGGGGACAGTGGAAAGCTGTCCAGATGCCAATGAACCAGAAACCAACGAAGCAGAGAGTGTTGACAGTCTGGAGGTCCAGCCTGGGAGTGTCCAAAGCCTGGACACCTGTGCTACTGGGGATGCGGGCGAGTACCTGCATCATGCTTCAGATGATGCTGAGGGCGACTCCCCAGACCTTGATCAGCGTGGGAGGGGACCAGGCGGCTGCCTGAACCTCAATGACACTGACGGACGACGACCAGTTAGGAAAAGATTAAAGACTATGAATAGGGTAGTGAAGCAGCAGATCAAAGGGAACGACGGGAATGGACAGCAGATGATAGCATGGCTGGAAACGGTCTTAGGGGCATGGGAAACTTATTTTGCTAAGATAGGAGCACCTATTATAGCAGACATGATTTCAGAAGACTAGTCCTCATCTGAGGTGAAGATCTATGCATTAATGCATTCCCTTTGTCCTGTGCTTACTGTTGGGGAATTATGTGTTATGATAACTGAATGTCATTATTTGTGTATTGTTTGTCTATTTCTATATCGTATGTGATTGATGTCAGTTGAGAAGTGATGTGGTGGTTATGCGAAGCTAGGAGCAAGGTTCTGTTCCTAGCGCAACGAAAATGGAAGCTCCTGACTATGAAAGTGTTATCAATCTGAGACAGCGGTAAAGGCTGTTCTCCAACTGGGTTCACGTGCTAGTAACCTCTGTCCCTGGCGCTTCAAGGACAAAGAAAACATCGGTCGTTGGAAGTTTCTATATTGATTTGTGCATGATGGACTGTATTTAGTTTAATTGTGATTGTTATTTTCAAGATTCTTTTTATTATTGGTTGGTTTCTATTTTTTGCATGATATCTTTGGGTTCCTAATACTGGTCCTGGGTTGGTCTGTGTTATTGTGCTTCTTGTGTTAGGTGTTGATATGGTTTTTCTGTCTGTTGTTGTTATTTTTTATTTTTTATTTTCTTAGTTGCGATATGTGAGGTTTGTGTTTTTGTTTTGTTTTATGTGATCATTTAGTTTCGGAACACCCTCTGGGTGGTCCGAGGGGGGATGTGTCGTATATTTTTACACATATAACACACATAACACGGATATATAGCTTTATAAAGGGTTGACCTCTCTTGAGGGCCTACAAGGGCATTTAGGCCCTTCCTCTGAGACAAGGAGGTTTGGCGACAGATGGTCAGACACGCACACGCACGCGCCCACACATAGGCACACACAAAGGGTAAAGACCAATCGATCAGCTCCTTACTAGGGCAGAGGCCGAGGAGGAAGGATCACGATTGGCCAAGAAGCATTGAACATACTGTGATGTGGTTGGCTCAAATGTGAGCTGGGACCGGTATAAAACCTGAAGAGACAGCAAGGATCGCTCTCTTTTGTTCCTCGGACCCCGACCTGACTGTTTGTGTGTAACCTGATCCTGTGTAAACCTGATGACCCGATCCTGTCTTTTTTGAATAAATAGTCTTAACTTTGTTCAGGACCTTTTCATCATTTTTCATCACACCAAACAAAGAAAATATTCTACAAGACCCTGACTTTGGCTTTGCCTTTCACGACATCGTCCACGCACGCACACGTACATTTGATACATTTCCAATCTGGCTGTCCTCCATCTGTCCCACACACATACTACAGCAGGACGTGTTGGTCATGGAAACCGTGTCAGAATATTTGCGGTAACGTTCCTCTCGTCTAGCAGCTCACGCACGGTGGACTGAACCATGCAATGACTAAATAGAGGGGTAAATAATAAGGCTTAATTTTGTTAAACATAGAGAAACAAAACTCCAGTTTGTTTCTTTTGTGACTTTTTTTTATTACATAGAATTATAATTTGAATTTGGCTACATTAACGTCCTTATGATAATAATAATAATAATAATAATAATATTTATAAATATAATATAAAAAAAATAAAAAAAATCTCATGGGCCCCTGTCAGTGCTGGGCCCTTAGAATCGTCCTAACTTACCACCCCCCTAGCGGCGCCCCTGCTCAGGAGACACAGTGCTGGGGGGTAGTAGATGTCTCAGGAGCAGTAGATAAGGTGTAACCTGAAGAAATGGGTCTTCAGTCTCCGGCGGAAGATGGGAAGTGACTCTGCAGTTCTGACAGCCGTGGGAAGCTCATTCCACAAGTAGGGAGCGAGTGTAGCGAAGTAAACCCATCCTTTCTTTTCCCCCCCCTCTGACTCACAGGTGGCGACACGTGTCTCTGTGTGTCTTGCAGACATTTCTGCTTGGATGTCAGCCCACCACTTCAAGCTCAACCATAACAAGACTGAGCTACTCTTCCTCCCTGGGAAAGCCAGCCCTCTCCAAGACTTCTCCATCATAGTAGAGAACTCTACGGTGACCTCCTCCCAGAGAGCCAAGAACCTTGGGGTGATCCTTGACAACGACTTATACTGTGTGGCAAATTTCACATTGACAGCACGCTCCTGCAGATTATTCCACTACATACAACATCCGAAGGATATGTCCATTCCTCATCAAAGAAGCAAGACAACTCTTGGTCCAGACACTTGTCATCTCCCACCATGACTACTGCAACGCACTCCTGGCCGGGCTCCCCGCCTCCACCATCAGACCTCTGCTGCTCATCCAGAATGCTGCCGCCCTTCTGGTGTTCAACCTCCCCAAATTCTCCCATGGCACCCCTCTCCTTTGACGCCTTCACTGGCTGTCGTTAGCGGCTCACATCAGATTCAAGATCCTGGCGTTCGCTCACCGGGAGGCAAAGGGAACAGCCCCTTTCTACTTGCAAGCAACGGTCAGACACACACCTGGCCGTTCAATCCGTTCTTGCACTTCTGCTGGCCGACTGGCACCACTGCCTCTGCATGGATTTAGCAGTCACACTACCCAGTCATGGCTTTTCACTGTCCTGTGTGGCAACCCTGGGCCAGGGCAAAGGGAACCTCAGCACCACGGACAGGCTACACCTTAACTATCTCTCCCGAGACCTCTCCCTTCCCTCTACTCCCTCTACAGTTTCTTGTAAACAATAACATAAACAAATTAAAATATTTTAGCATTATGATGGCCCCTGGCCTTAGCATAGATAACGTTTTCGTGCGATGACTGAGGGATAAATGATGACTGAGGGATAAATGATGACTGAGGGATACATAATGACTGAGGGATAAATGATTCACATATAAATGTGTTAGTTGTAAGTCACTTTGGATAAAGGTTGCTAAATGCCAAAAATGGAAGGTAATGTAACAATTCTGACAATAATGGTACCGAGTATAGAACAACAATATTTTGCACAATGACATCTGTCTTCCTACCCTTAATCTTGAGACTGGCAGCAGTCTTCTGGTCTCCACACACACAGCTGTAGTCTCCACTGTCCTCTGGCAACACTTTGCTGATCAGGAGTTCACTCACAGAAGCGTTCTGCTTCATCTGGTACTTTTCTCCAGACGTCAACACCTGTGTTCCTTTCCTCCATTCCACAGAGACCCCAGGTTTAGAGAGCTCACAGTGCAGGGTAACACTGCCCCCCTCCTCAGCCTCCTGGCTCTTCAGCTCTTGTTTAAACGTCACAGGTTTGGCTGAGGAACCATTGGTCGAGTTCAGTTGTCATTGAAATGGCAGTGGTCTTACCAAAGATGTTGTATATTGAGGAGATACACTACTCCCTTGATATACAATTAGTTTTGTGAGTGACAGGGAAGATCCCATGTCCCATGTACATTTCTAACCAATTACCATGCAGCAATAGATAAGTGTCACTGACAGACTTCTTTGCTAGGACCAATCACGTGTTTCTCGTGATTGCTAATATGGGACAATCTGGATCTAAAAGATGTATAGTTAGATTAAAAAATCAACTATAAATAGCTCTTGCCAGAAGGTCTATAAAGCTTTGCTTTCACGGAAATACCAGGAAAACACAGGAAACACATTCATCTCCTAACCTTGAATCACTTCAGAAACCTCCACATCATTGGCAACCATTCCTTGAGGGATTTAAAGTAAGCTACATATGGATAGACAGCAACACCAGAGAGACAATGGTTTTGCACAAATTGTGCATTCTTAAACACACTAATCCTCCTACCCTTAATCTGGAGACTGGCAGCAGTCTTCTGGTCTCCACACACACAGCTGTAGTCTCCACTGTCCTCTGGCAACACTTTGCTGATCAGGAGTTCACTCACAGAAGCTTTCTGCTTCATCTGGTACTTTTCTCCAGACGTCAACACCTGTGTTCCTTTCCTCCATTCCACAGAGACCCCAGGTTTAGAGAGCTCACAGTGCAGGGTAACACTGCCCCCCTCCTCAGCCTCCTGGCTCTTCAGCTCTTGTTTAAACGTCACAGGTTTGGCTGAGGAACCATTGGTGGGTTAGTAGAACATTGCAATTAATAATACAACCAGTTCATCACAGAAAATACAATACCCACAAAGCTGCAACGTACACAATGCAAATGCAAAAAATCAGTCGATGAACAACAACACTTTGAATCAAAGCAATATGAAAGCCACTGACACAAAACACTGAAACAAACAGACGGATGGATGGACGGACAGACAGACAGCCAGACCGACTGACAGAGAGCCAGCCAGACAGACAGACAGACATACATACATACATACATACATACATACATACATACATACATACATACATACATACATACATACAGACAGACAGACAGACAGACAGACAGACAGACCAAGACCAAACAAAGAAACAGATACAAAATCCTCAAGGAAAATACAGAGCATTGTGTTTGTTCTTGCATACAAACTACACAGATAAAATGACCTTTCAGAAAGCATCAGATAATACATTTGCATTATGATCAACAATGATTGAACATCTAATAAACTTTAAAACCCAAATGTGGCTGTTTTAATATTAATTGAATGGCATTCACCCTCGCAGAACTTGGTATCTCTGCCTCTGCAGTCTCCTGGTTTGCATCCTACCTGGCTGACTGCTCTTACCAGGTGACGTGGAGAGGATCACTGTCCTCTCAACAAGCCCTCACCACTGGGGTCCCACAGGGCTCTGACCTAGGGCTACTGTTCTCCCTATACTAAATCTCTTGGCTCTGTAATTTCCTCACACGGTTTCTTCTACCACTGCTACGCAGACAACACAACATTTTACATTTTTGGCATTTAGCAGACGCCTTATTCCAAAGCAACTTACAATCAATATATTGGACTAAGCAAGTGAATCATCATTGGTCGAGTTCAGTTGTCATTGAAATGGCAGTGGTCTTACCAAAGATGTTGTATATTGAGGAGATACACTACTCCCTTGATATACAATTAGTTTTGTGAGTGACAGGGAAGATCCCATGTCCCATGTACATTTCTAACCAATTACCATGCAGCAATAGATAAGTGTCACTGACAGACTTCTTTGCTAGGACCAATCACGTGTTTCTCGTGATTGCTAATATGGGACAATCTGGATCTAAAAGATGTATAGTTAGATTAAAAAATCAACTATAAATAGCTCTTGCCAGAAGGTCTATAAAGCTTTGCTTTCACGGAAATACCAGGAAAACACAGGAAACACATTCATCTCCTAACCTTGAATCACTTCAGAAACCTCCACATCATTGGCAACCATTCCTTGAGGGATTTAAAGTAAGCTACATATGGATAGACAGCAACACCAGAGAGACAATGGTTTTGCACAAATTGTGCATTCTTAAACACACTAATCCTCCTACCCTTAATCTGGAGACTGGCAGCAGTCTTCTGGTCTCCACACACACAGCTGTAGTCTCCACTGTCCTCTGGCAACACTTTGCTGATCAGGAGTTCACTCACAGAAGCTTTCTGCTTCATCTGGTACTTTTCTCCAGACGTCAACACCTGTGTTCCTTTCCTCCATTCCACAGAGACCCCAGGTTTAGAGAGCTCACAGTGCAGGGTAACACTGCCCCCCTCCTCAGCCTCCTGGCTCTTCAGCTCTTGTTTAAACGTCACAGGTTTGGCTGAGGAACCATTGGTGGGTTAGTAGAACATTGCAATCAATAATACAACCAGTTCATCACAGAAAATACAATACCCACAAAGCTGCAACGTACACAATGCAAATGCAAAAAATCAGTCGATGAACAACAACACTTTGAATCAAAGCAATATGAAAGCCACTGACACAAAACACTGAAACAAACAGACGGATGGATGGACGGACAGACTGCCAGACCGACTGACAGAGAGCCAGACAGACAGACAGACAGACAGACAGACATACATACATACATACATACATACATACATACATACATACATACATGCATACATACATACATACATACATACATACAGACAGACAGACAGACAGACAGACAGACAGACAGACAGACAGACAGACAGACAGACAGACAGACCAAGACCAAACAAAGAAACAGATACAAAATCCTCAAGGAAAATACAGAGCATTGTGTTTGTTCTTGCATACAAACTACACAGATAAAATGACCTTTCAGAAAGCATCAGATAATACATTTGCATTATGATCAACAATGATTGAACATCTAATAAATTTTAAAACCCAAATGTGGCTGTTTTAATATTAATTGAATGGCATTCACCCTCGCAGAACTTGGTATCTCTGCCTCTGCAGTCTCCTGGTTTGCATCCTACCTGGCTGACTGCTCTTACCAGGTGACGTGGAGAGGATCACTGTCCTCTCAACAAGCCCTCACCACTGGGGTCCCACAGGGCTCTGACCTAGGGCTACTGTTCTCCCTATACTAAATCTCTTGGCTCTGTAATTTCCTCACACGGTTTCTTCTACCACTGCTACGCAGACAACACAACATTTTACATTTTTGGCATTTAGCAGACGCCTTATTCCAAAGCAACTTACAATCAATATATTGGACTAAGCAAGTGAATCATCAATTCACCAGTCGTAGCAGGAAGAGAAATACCGTTGTTGTGATACAACAAGAAATATATATGTTTTTTTCAAACACAGTACAAGGGGGGAAGTAATTTTAATTAATTTTGTAGACGGTTTTAATCCAAAGCGACATACAATTACGAATTACAGGGACATTCCCCCTGGAGTAACTGAGGGCTAAGTGCCTTACTCAAGGGCACACTAGTAGTGGTGTGGTTTCAGGCGGGATTTGAACTCACAACCTTCCGATCACAAGTCCAACTCACTATCCACTAGACCACCACTACCCCGCAAAGTAGAAATCTTAGGAGTCATAGTATAGGGGGAAGCTGGTGTCTCAGGAGACACAGTGCTGGGGGGTAGTAGATGTCTCAGGAGGAGCAGTTAAGGTGTAACCTGAAGAAATGGGTCTTCAGTCTCCGGCGGAAGATGGGAAGTGACTCTGCAGTTCTGACAGCCGTGGGAAGCTCATTCCACAAGTAGGGAGCGAGTGTAGCGAAGTAAACCCATCCTTTCTTCCCCCCCCCTCTGACTCACAGGTGGCAACATGTGTCTCTGTGTGTCTTGCAGACATTTCTGCTTGGATGTCAGCCCACCACTTCAAGCTCAACCATAACAAGACTGAGCTACTCTTCCTCCCTGGGAAAGCCAGCCCTCTCCAAGACTTCTCCATCATAGTAGAGAACTCTACGGTGACCTCCTCCCAGAGAGCCAAGAACCTTGGGGTGATCCTTGACAACGACTTATACTGTGTGGCAAACTTCACATTGACAGCACGCTCCTGCAGATTATTCCACTACATACAACATCAGAAGGATATGTCCATTCCTCATCAAAGAAGGAAGACAACTCTTGGTCCAGACACTTGTCATCTCCCACCATGACTACTGCAACGCACTCCTGGCCGGGCTCCCCGCCTCCACCATCAGACCTCTGCTGCTCATCCAGAATGCTGCCGCCCTTCTGGTGTTCAACCTCCCCAAATTCTCCCATGGCACCCCTCTCCTTTGACGCCTTCACTGGCTGTCGTTAGCGGCTCACATCAGATTCAAGATCCTGGCGTTCGCTCACCGGGAGGCAAAGGGAACAGCCCTTTTCTACTTGCAAGCAACGGTCAGACACACACCTGGCCGTTCAATCCGTTCTTGCACTTCTGCTGGCCGACTGGCACCACTGCCTCTGCATGGATTTAGCAGTCACACTACCCAGTCATGGCTTTTCACTGTCCTGTGTGGCAACCCTGGGCCAGGGCAAAGGGAACCTCAGCACCACGGACAGGCTACACCTTAACTATCTCTCCCGAGACCTCTCCCTTCCCTCTACTCCCTCTACAGTTTCTTGTAAACAATAACATAAACAAATTAAAATATTTTTGCATTATGATGGCCCCTGGCCTTAGCATAGATAACGTTTTCGTGCGATGACTGAGGGATAAATGATGACTGAGGGATACATAATGACTGAGGGATAAATGATTCACATATAAATGTGTTAGTTGTAAGTCACTTTGGATAAAGGTTGCTAAATGCCAAAAATGGAAGGTAATGTAACAATTCTGACAATAATGGTACCAAGTATAGAACAACAATATTTTGCACAATGACATCTGTCTTCCTACCCTTAATCTTGAGACTGGCAGCAGTCTTCTGGTCTCCACACACACAGCTGTAGTCTCCACTGTCCTCTGGCAACACTTTGCTGATCAGGAGTTCACTCACAGAAGCTTTCTGCTTCATCTGGTACTTTTCTCCAGACGTCAACACCTGTGTTCCTTTCCTCCATTCCACAGAGACCCCAGGTTTAGAGAGCTCACAGTGCAGGGTAACACTGCCCCCCTCCTCAGCCTCCTGGCTCTTCAGCTCTTGTTTGAAAGTCACAGGCAATGCTGACAAATAATTGGTGGATTCAACATTTAGTTATTAATGTCAAAAGTAATTCACTTGCTGTACACAAGATAACATTGATGACAGAGTTGTGCACCATTGACACAAAAACAATGAAAAACAATGAAATAAAAAGTGTCTGTATTTTCCGGCATATTTGGACCATAGTAATACATAGCACTGGGTACAATACATAGCACTGGGTGCCAGTATGTAACAAAAATAACATCCATATAACACAACAGCAATGTTAACTTGAGGAATCACAGAGTAATACTCTGTAAAGAGTATTATTATTGTATTCAGTGAGAAATACCAGTTTCCACTTATACCTGAAGAATATAAGCTGAAGAACATATAAGCTGAAGAACAGCTTCTACCACAGGGCCGTCCAGGCCCTGAACACAGCAAAGACCTAGGTTCTGGGCCCTGGACAGTCTGGACGGATTGATGGCAGCTGCTGGACTGAAAAAATCAGGTGTAGTGCTGAGGCACAAATATGTACTTTTCAAGCCTGCAAACTGCGACACTTTAAATAAATGTGCAATAACACTATTGTGCAATATGACAACCCTAGTCGTCTATCTGTACAGTATAGTACAGTGGATAGTGTACATAGCCTTTATTTATGTAAACCAGCTCCTTCCCTTCTTGTGATTTTTTTAAAAGTGTTTTTTTTTCTTTCCTAACACCAGGGGAGCCACCCCTCCTACATTTCGTTGTTTGGTACCTGTACTGTAGCAATGACAATAAAGACCATTCATTCATTCATTCATTCATTCATTCATTCATACCTGTATCTGGAAAAAAGACCAAATAAATGTACCCCTACCATTGACTTTTATAGCTGCTGTTGTCTTCTGGTCCCCACACTCACAACAGTACTCCCCACTGTCCTCAACCTTCAGATCTTTTATATGAAGCTCAACAGAGGCACCTCTCTGTTTCATCACATACTTGTCTCCTGCTAGGAGATTCTTAGCGCCCTTCTTCCACTGAACTTTGACCCCAGGCTTTGATAACTCACAACAAAGAGTGACGCTCTCCCCTTCCTTGGTCTCCTGGTTCTTTAGCTTCTGTTTAAAACTGACAGGTAAGGCTAGAAAAAGATGAACAGGCTTCAATTAAGTCATCCGCTTCACCATTAATCTCCAGTCGTCATGAAGCATGAGATGGTGGGAAGGAATGGATAGGGACGGTGATCAATTGTTGGTGATCAAAAGGTGAGAGGTGAGGTAATCAAAGAATGAAATCCTTCCAAAGTGCACAAAGGATTAGGAACATTCCAGAATGGACTGTGTAGGTTCTTTCAGTCACAATTAAGGACCAAAACAAACAGTTCTTTCTTATTTCACTATGCAGTGACAACATAGTAGCAAATATGAACGTTGCAATCATGAGCATGAGGCATAATGGATCAAACGGCAAGATTGTGCTGAAGGAAATTACTAGGGCCGGTTTCACAGACAAGGCTTAAGCCTAGTCCTGGACTAAATCACACTTTCAATGTAAAATCTCCATTGAAGATGCTTTTTAGTCCAGGATTAGGCTTAAGCCTTGTCTGTGAAACTGGCCCTTAGTAAGTCTTACAATACCAGCTAGGAGAGACACTATAATAGAACTTAGTGAACTTTATAATCCCACAAAACATAATGTAAGGGATGTGCAATGGGTCATCAGACTTTTGAAAATGAAGACAGCTAGTAAGATTTCCTGTAAAGCATACAGCAAAATCAAATACAACTTTCCAAAGGATATTAAAACCAACAACACTATTGGTTTTGGTAATGAAATCCTCTCTACACACAAACAGTCTGGAAGGATTTGGGAAGATTGGAAGGATAGCAAGGAGGTTAGAAAGATCCAACAAGTAGAGACTTACCTTGACCCTTCCTTAAAATGGTGGGTAATAAACCATTCAAAACTCAACATACATTTCAAAGCACTCTAGCTATGCACAGAAACACTCATGGTTCTTTTCTTTTTTTTACAGTGCTTTTAACTACTACATATTGGGTATAAGAAGTTATTGTGTAGAGCTGTAGAATGATTTCAATGAAAGGTAATAGACTGTATGTATCACTTGCTTGGTGATCTTGTGATCTTGCTTGGTGATCTAAGCACTGTAAAAGGAAAAAGAGAGATATCAAGTTCTTACCTTTGACGGTCACCTTGGCTGTGCTCTTGGCAGTGCCCACATCACAGGAGAAGGTGTCGTTGTCTTTGTCGTCCAGCTGTCTGATGACCATGCTGAGGACGGTCTCCTTCTGGGTCATCTCATAGCGACTCCCGGCCTTGAGCTCCACACTCCCTCTGTACCAGGTGACCTTGGCAACGGGCTGGGCCGTCTCACACTGCAGGGTCACGAAGCCCTCCTCCTCTCCCTGGCTGTCCTTCAGCTCACTGGTGAACTTGTGGATGGGCTCTGAGAGGAAGGGAACAAAGACGAGGGCTTTGAGGCTATGCTTCCAGGTCCCGTTTGATAGTTAACACCAGATCTGGCTCAAAGATTGAATACTTACTTAATATTTGCTTGCTTGACTCAAAATATTTTATTTTTTTTACCGTAATATAAACAATTTGCATTCGACCTCTGAAAAGAGGGAAAGACTGTGGAAGTTTTGCCAGGGCTTACCTTTGACCTCTAGCTTGGCCTTCGTGGTGGCCCCTCCAACGACCTCACAGCTATATTCCCCAGAGTCCTTGGCAGTGACGCTGTGGATAGTCAGTTTCTTGACCCTCTCCTCTTGGCTTATCTCATACTTTTGGCTCTTCTTGATGGCCTTCCCATCCTTGGCCCAATTGACAATAGCACTGGTTTGTGTCACCTCACAGCTGAATACAGCATCTTCCTCTAGGCCTGCGCTGACGTTCTGCAGCTCCCGCGACACAGATAAGGCTTTGCCTGCAACAGCATTTGTATTGTTTTACTTTTTGTGAATGTTCAATTACAAAATGCTTACGCTCATAGAGAGAAAAGTCAACGTTGAATGTGTGCAGGGATGATATTGTGTGAAGGAGTATTATTTTCTAATGAATTAACCGATGTATGAAACTGTGTTCCCTACTCCAAAAATACGAGACACTCATAACACTCCTCTATTACAGCCACACGTTTCACACGACCACAATCAAGGTTTCAAAACTCAACCGTCGGCTTTCATTATCGCACATTTGTCCATAAAGGTTCTGTCAATCTTGCTAAACCCATTCAGATCCATGCCTGAGGCTTTATTTCATTCTCTTTAGCAATACAGACGGCTAACCTTGGACTAATAATATAGTCTCTGAGTTGAGGTCCTTGATGTTGAAGACCACCTTTCCAGCATCAGCTGTGGTCACATCCTTGATGGTCAGCATGTACTTGCGTCCTTTACTGGAGACTTGGAAGCGTCCTCCGTTGGCCACAGTTTTGCCGTTGAGAGTCCAGGAGCACTCATCTGTGCTCTCCCTTGATAGGATACACTCAAAGCTGCATGTCTCTCCCTCATTCACCTCTGCTGACTTCAACCGCTTGGTGATACCGATGCTCACTTCTACATCAATACCAGAGGAATAACTTCAATCATTTGTCACAAGGTATTTAATACCAACAAATTAACTGCTGTACAATATCAATATATAATTACCAATATCTGACAGTTGAAAGCATAAGAACAAAAACAAAAAGCGATGTAGGATGGTCTAAAAATGCATCCATTACAAACAATAAAACTGTCATTGAGGTCCGAGTACACAGTGCATCTTGGGCCATGGGCAATATACATTGACATACGAACCTCTCACAGTCACTTTTGACTTGGAAAGCTCAGTTCCGAGGTCGCAGGTGTATTCCCCTTCGTCATCCTTTGTGACATCCTTGATGATCAGACCCAGGGACTTCCCTGTGTGCAGCAGCTCATACTTAGGACCAGCAGCCAGAACTGTAACATTTTTCCTCCAGGTGGGTGAGACTCTGGGCTTTGAGGCCTCACATGCAAGCGTAATCATGCCTTTCTCCTCTCCCACCACATCGTCCAGAGACTTGAGGAACACCGCCCGCTTCTCTGGAGGAGTCAAAAGGAAAAACAAGACTGAATCCCAGGACTAGTCAAAGATGTTTCATACTTCTCCCTTGAGTTCCACTTCTAACATATTGACCAGTAAAGACTAGGCCATCTTCTAAAAATCCTTACCTTTGACCTTTAAGGTCACCGCCTCTTTGACTTCCCTGACTTTAAAGGTGACTGTTCCCCCGTCTTCGGGCGCTAGGTTCTTGAGTGTGAGCGTGTGCACTTTGCCCACGTGTGTGATGGTGTTAACCTCGTTGGAGAAGAGCGCTTTGTCGTTCAGCAGCCACAGCGCCTCCTCGTCAGCGTAATTAATCTCACAGGTAAACACGGCGTCGCTGTCCTCGTCCACCTCTGTGTCGTTTAGGTGCTGAGTGATCTTCATTTCACGAACTGCATTAAACCACAATCCATAGAGAAAAAAACACCATTAAACTAGGATATGGGTTTATTTTCTGACATGGACGTTTCTTAAATGAACCATCAATTCTCACCAAAGTGATGTCTCACGCCATTCAACAGTGAGTATATGGATATTTGAACTTGAACACATCGCCCCCAAAGAGCTAAAAAAAACGTACCTTCGACTGTTAGAATGGCTTTAGTCTCAGCAGGGCCTGACTGACAGCGGTACTCCCCGGTGTCTTCTCCAGTCAGTGCTTGGATAGTCAGCTGAGCCCGCACCGCTTCCTGCTTCAGGCTATACTTGTCTGACGCTGCTAGGAGTGTTTGACCTTTGAACCAGGTCACCTCTTTGGGCAGGACAGAGAATTTGCAGCTCAGGGTGGCTGAGCCCTTCTCCATGGCCTTCACGTCTTTGATGGGCTCTACCACTTCAAGAGGGCGCTCTTTGAATCAAAAGGGAAAAACATCAAACGCCTCAGATTTTGGGGGTAATTAGATTTGATTGAATTATGGTTTTGTCTCTCAAGCCATGTAGCATGCTGCTATGGTAGTCTGGAGTAACTGTAAGGTTCCATGCGAATAACCTGGCTGGAGAGGCCTCTCACCTTTTACAGTGAGCTGGGCCACAGTCTTGCTCTTGCCAGCAGTGAATTGCACAAGACCCGTCATGGAGGCCTTGGTCTTCTTGAATGTGAGGCGGTGCATTGTGCCCTCTTTCTCCATCTCCACGTCGGCGCTCTCCTGCACAACTACCCCGTTCAGGGTCCACTTAGGAGGCTTGACTGACTCCAAGCTGATCTCCACTTCGAAGAAGGCAGCAAAAGGCTCTGTTACCTCCACAGCACTTAGCTCTCGCACTATGCTGATGGCTTGCTCTGGAAGGACCATAGGTACAGAGGGTTGTATCATTAATGTCAAATTTATTGTTTTATGATGATGTATCTAGGATTTTGAATATTGTAACCCACTTCAAAGACCCACTCCAAAACCATTTTGGGATGAAGTCATTTTTCTCCACCAATCTCTTTACCTTCCACCAGCAGTTTACAGGAGGTCTTGTCATCAATGGCGTCACAGGTGTAAGTGTCCTCATCGCCGTCATCCACGTCGTTGATGGTGAGTTTGCGGTACACGTCTTCACTGGTGATCTCATGCTTCTTGCTGGGCTTGATCTCCTTCTTGTTCTTGTACCACTTGACCTTGGCGCTGGCACGAGATACTTGGCATTCCAGGTACCCACGGTGTTTATACATGGCTATCTTATCCCTGAGTTTCTTCACAAACTGGACAGGCAGCTCTACAGTGATAATAACATCAGCATCTTAGCAGTGCAAGCCACCGTCAGGAATACCACAAAAGAATATCACGGACTACGGACAAAGCCCAAAACAGCACTAATACTGTTAACGCAGAAGAGAAAGCATCGGAAAACATATCTGATCATTTTGCTGTACAGCCACATCCAACATAAAAGCTTTATAGCAGGAGACAATAAGCAAGAAGACAACAAAGGCCTGTATTGGAGAGTTTTGAGTGTATGACTGTATGAGTGTTCTCTAAAATGTTTTTCTCTGCAGTGACTTCAACTTCACATCTGTCAGGAAATGACGGTGCCTAAAATACGATTAAAGGCTACCCCCAACAACAAAACCATGTATTGCTAACAAAATGGGCAAATAGAAAGGGGCAAACAAAACATTTACTCTGAAATAGAAAACATGAGGAAACAGCAAATCATCAATCGTGGGAATCTGTTTGTCCCGTCTGACCACCAAGAGTGGTGGACCCTGGCAACACCTCTGGACTTCATCTCATCAAAGGAAGGTTAAAAACACTCGACTGAAGAGTTGCTATGCAATCCTTTGAACCACTCTCTTACTGAACTTGAACCTGAACACATTATTTAAAAGAGCTCTAGAAGAAATACCAAACCCAAAGAGTGTGACATCCACAGCAGTCAATGTCAAATGCCAGGAGCCTCTGTAATATGCTCCGTCACAACTCTGGTGGATGATTCCATTGATCCATACCTTACATTAGCAGAAGATGAAAGATGATGCAGCGCTATGTCTTTTGTGCCAAGCAACAGGGTTGGGTCTTATAGGTCATGGACATCTTCTAACCAGGTTGCCTGTCCCAGAGAACAGTTTTCTTTCTTGTAACTTTACCCATCTACATAAACAAACCAAGGGGCTCAGATAGCCACTTGGTTGTGAGGACCAAAGAGCTACTTGTTGACTTCTGAAAAAAAGTAACCTGTACAACATCTGTATAACCCTTTTCCTCAACAATGAGCAGATGGAAAGAGTCAACATTTGAGTGCCTTTGAACGAGTAGTGGCTTTAACAACCTTGCCAATAAAACACACTACTACATCTACAAAACATGCGCATGCAACAATGACCGAAACACCTCAATGTAGACCCTAAGATACTACACACCATGTGTGTGAATCTGACCTCATTCCTGGCCTGGTATGGAAGGCTATATGTGAGCAAGAAGAGAATGTCCCAGGGGATAGACACCTTTGGGTCTGAGGTCTGTAAAAAAGCAGTATGCAGGTCTCCAAAGAGTCTTCTCACTCATAATGAATGAAAGCAGAGACAATTGCCTATAGGAAACAGCTTTCTATACAACCTCTTTGGATCATGCCCTCTTGGCCAGAGATACAAAATATCAATCAAAACATGTTATACCACCTGTTAACCAACAGAGGCAGTTCTATAGCTACAGCCATCACACTGGGGAAACAAAATAATCCTTCAATGTAGATTCAGCAATATGATGTAGTCACAGACTTGCGCAACAGTCAAAGAAGGCTTGAACAAGGCTTATCGGCAGGGGTGCACATAACTTTTTGGGGCCAGTGCTCAGAGGAGCACCTAGGGATGCTGCTTGGTGCTCCCCGAGCTCGCGAGTCACGACCCGTCACACAGGATGGATGAAAAAGGGATACATGGATAACTTATATTAGCAAAACGACATTTATTCATAAATAAAGATGAACGAACAAATGATTGTGTGCAAAACAAAATAAACAAATGCAAAATCAAATGACTGCTCTTGCATGAAAGTCTGTCAGACTCCTTTAAACACAATGAAATCAACTGACATCTCTTTAAGCACTAACTGAATGTCTGTTCTTTAAACACACTGAAATAAACGGACATCTCTTTAAGCACTGCTCTGTTCTGTAAACACTGAAATCAACTTTTTTTTTTTTTTTTTTTTTGGTGCGCAAAAGCGCCTCCATGCGGCTGATCTGCCGCGCAGCATGCATTTTGGCGACGCATGCGCACTGGCGCACCAGTTATGTGCACCCCTGCTTATCGGCCTTATTTATCACACACGTATCACATTGCATTGCTGTGCCCATGCCAGATGCCTATGGAATTTTGCTTGTTCCACAACATGCCTATAATGACTGCTGCTACTGAATTCTGTTAATTGGCACGTTTTTTTTCATGACCAAAGCTTTACTACTGAACTTGTTATGTTTATAGTGACATGCTGGCCTGAGCAAGATTACTTCCATAAGACTATGCAATAAAGGTATTGTGTATTGTCTACCATGTATTGTAAGTTGTGTCCTATGGCCATATAATTGTATGGAGACTGCATGCTGGAAATCTACTAATTTCAGTACCTTTCACTTTCAGTTTTGCCGTTGAAGAGGTTTTCTCAGCTGTGAATTTAATCTCTGCCACATCCTCTGGCGTCACAGACTTAAACAGCAGCACATAGGTTTTACCTTTGATGGAAAGAAGAACACAATGTTATATATCTGTACACACCGATGGCTTGCACTATGCACTATTCCACTATCTGGCTGGATGCCAAATGCATTTCGTGGTCACTGTCCTTGTACCATGCTAATGACAATTACATTTAATCTGAATCTGAATCTGAATGTTGATAGATTCTGCTACTGAATAAGTCTTGATGTTGAACAATAATGATGTTGTAGAATTCAAATATATTTTCTGACAGTATAGCTAAAATGTACTGCTAAACATATACGTGGGTGGAAGTTGAATACATATATGCGTGACCTCACCCTCTTGTCTCATCTTGATGTTGTCACCGGCTTTGAGTTTGGTGTTGCCTTTGTACCACTGACAGTCGACGTCGTCGTGAGAGATTTCGCAGACAAACGCAGCACTCTCCTTCTCCATCACTTCCACATCCTCCAGCTTTTTAATTACCTTAATGTCTCTGGCTGTGGAGGGAACATTAGAAGCCAGACTTTTAGAGAGCCTTTCAAACAATGCTACTAATGCTGAATGGAAAAGTACATTCTTTTGAACAAATGTGACAGGGTCTAGGCGTGGGGATTGGGGATTACTCACCCAATCCACTGCATTGCAGTATTTTGGCTTGACTAGCGAGTTTGTGTTGAAATGTATTTCCACAACAACATTGAAATGTATTTCCGTGCTTCAAAATAAAATGTCTGAACATTTTGATTGGTTGCTGACTTGTTACCCCTTTCACCAGACCGTGTCACAAATGTTGATTCCTGAATATGACTGTAGGATGAGAGCCATCTATAGATTTTTATTGTATGGTAGATATACAGTACCAGTCAAATGTTTGGACACACTACCCCCATTCAATTGAATGGGATAGATAGATCAACATGCAGTATTGTATGCATCATACTGGGGGACTCATACCGTGAACTGTAAGTTTAGCTGATGTGTTGTCATCTGAGGTGCGGCAGACATACGTGCCCTGGTCCTCTGGGGCACATTTGTGGATGAGCAGGCTGCGCTTGCGGGCCTGGGAATGGATACCGAGATTCTTGCCCGGTTTCAGTTCTGTGTCATTCTGGGGGAACAGTCATCATTTAGTTAGGGCGGTTTTAGAATGACTTTGCTTTATGTACACAGTTATGCAAAGCTGACATTTCACATGTATCACATCTACTTTAGAGGTCATTTAATAATGCAATTTGGTTTGTTTTCTCACCTTGAACCACTTGACATCTGCATTGGTTCTAGACACTTCACACTCAAACGTAGCCTTCTCCTTTTCTGGAACTTTGACATCCTCCATTGGTTTGGATATCAAGGCAGCAGGTTCTACAAGAACACCAAAAGGTACAGTGTTCAAACAACGGGTGCTACATTAAGTACAGCATTTAAAGTTGACACATTGATTAAATATTCACCAAAGGATGAACATGTAAATACCTGTCACAATCAGCCTGCCAGAGGTATGAACCCCCTCCGCTTGGAAAGCAATTGTTCCTGTGTCCTCCATCTTGAGTTGGGACAGTGTAAGGGCATGCTTCTTCCCCAGAGCTGTGATGCGGCAGTTTGACCCTGCCTTTAGCTTCGCCCCATCCCTGGTCCAGGAGCCTTCTACATCAGCTTGGCTGAGCTCCACCTCGAAGGTCACTGTCTCCTTCTCATGTGCCTTTACTTCCGCCAGGCCCTTGACAATCTGGATCTTCCTCACTGTAAAATAGTAAGTAAGTAAGTAAGTAAAGCTTTATTTACTTTTTGTACATGGAATGCAACTCAAAGCGCTTTACAACAGGATAAAACACATACAACCATAGAATGAAGAAAAAAAGGAAAAGGAAAAAGGGGGGGGGGGACCATTTAACACGAGACACAACAGCAGGGGAGGGGTGGGGGAAGTGAGGGGGGGGGGGGGGTTACATCACCCTCTGTAGGAAATAAAACACCTGTGTGCTGTTCTTAACATCTGCTATTCTAATTGCGGTGCACTGTGCTGCCACGGTGGGGGGCGAAGGCGAGGGGATGGGGTGGGGTGCGTGCGTGTTTATGTATGTGTGAATCCTTGAAGGAAGTCTGTGTTTGTATATGTGTATGCTGAAGGATTCCTCCTGGTTGTTCCACAATCTCGGTGGCTCATTCCGCAGAGTATCATCGCGATAGCACAGCAGGTTGCTATGGAGATGACCTGGATCAGGCCCAGTCCAAAAGTCAACAACAGCTGTCCATGAGGGATGGGGGAGGGGGGGGTGTAGAAGAGCGCGTCTTCGCATGTGAATCTTGAATCTTCTTCTGGGGGAGTTTTCTGCAAACGGCCTTGCCGGGCCGAGCAGGTGGATTGTTCATGTGTTTTGGAAATCTGCATTTGTACAAAGTACTGTATATCTATCCTTACTTCTCAAACTCTGAGTACCTTGGTTGTGATCAATGTTAAACTACCAAACTACCAATATGTATATGTGACAGCAGTTGGTGAAAGTGTGAACAAGTCGGCAACCAATCAAAATGTTCAGACTTTTATTCTGAAGAATGTAAATAAATGCCTAAATTGTTGAAAATCAATGACACACTCGGTAGTCAAACCAAAATGTATTCGGTGAGTTATCCCCACTAGTGGTAGTAGTGGGGATTACTCACCGAATCTATGGCAATGCAATATTTTGGCTTGACTAGCAAGCGTGTCATTGATTTTCATAAACGTTGACATTTATTTTACATTTTTCTGAATAAAAGTCTGAACATACATTCGCCTGCTGACATGTTCCCGTTTTCAGTAGCTGCTGTCACATATCTATTTGCTCCAGGTTCCATTGGTCGGTCTGTGCTCAGAAGGAAAGGAATGTGCTTAAAGGGGCTATCTGGGATTCAAACAACAACAAAGTGGTCACTGTGACTTTTAGGGGTAAACGGCTGGGGGACGCAGGCTGGAAAAATGGAAGCACTCTCAAATTCCTAGACAGAGCTATGAATACAATAACTGACCATGCAAATGATCAAAATCATAGTTTTACCCATGTTTTGAGGCTATACAGTGGTTACCAATTACATAGAGAAAAGCAAGCTTATATTTTGGGTTCTGATAGAATAAAACAATTGAACTAGCACATGAGGCATCAAAACAGTAAGTTATTCTTCAAGAATCAATGGCTATGTATGATTAAATATATCAATAATAAAAGTCAAAAATGTATATAGGCCTACCAACCAGAAATTGACTCTTTAACTATAGCACCATTTTAATATAGAACGGTGAAGTTACACCACGCTTACCTTCCACAGTGAGTTTTGCCTGGGTCTTGTCATCCAGAGTCTCACAGGAGTAGTTTCCACGGTCGGCATTGGTCACTTCCTTAAAGACCAGCGTCTGCTTGGCCCCATACACCCGGATCTCCATGTTCCCTCCAGACTGCAGCACCACGCTGTTCCTCATCCACCTGACCTCCGCTGAGGGCCGGCTCAGCTCCACCTCCAGCTTTACCTCGTCATGCTCCTGCACTGTCAGGTTCTCAAGCTTCTTCTTGAATGTCACTGGCACCTCTGTCAGTGGACACATGGTATAACCAGCTATGATAACCCCTTCCAAAACACACATGGCCTTTTGGATATATTAATGTAAATGTAACCTTTTTTTACCAAAAGGTATCAGAAGATATCCCTCTATTAGCCCACTGTGTCATTTTGACATGACTTGGTAAATTGTGCTTATATGATTTAACATAAAAAAGGCATTGATGACATGAGACACTGTGGCTTATAATCATTCGTCAATAAAAGTCACCGGATTATTATCAGGCCGTCATTATAAATAATAATTTGTACTTAACTGATCCAAATGTTATATTTATATTATTTTACTAGGAAAATTATACGGAAAATGAATGCATCCACTGTAAATGAGAATAGACCATATTGAATGCATGTTGGTCCTTACGCTGCACTTGAAGGGTGGCTTTGGAATCTTTGCCCTCAGCTTCCACACGGTACTCTCCAGCATCCTCCTGACTGACAGAGATGATGGTGAGGGAGTGGTTGGTGCCCGCCTGCTCAATCTTATGTTTGGCTCCAGCAGTGATTGGCGAGTTGTTGCGGAACCAGTTAACTTTGACATCGACCGGGGTGACACTGCACTTGAAGAACGCATCCTTGCCTTCTGATGCAACCACATTGTTCAGCTTTGAAGTCAGTCTCACTAGTCGGGGAGCTGAAATGACAGATTTGGATATTCTTATGTGGAAGCAGGTGTTTTTGACAAGTGTTTCCATTAAATACCTGTAAGCTCTGAATCAATTGAAAAGCCATGCTTCAACTACCTTTGGTGGAGACCTTGGCTGAGGTCTTGTCATCTTTGCATTCACAGCTGTATTCCCCTTCGTCCTCTTTGGTCACACCTGTCACGGTAAGGATCCGCTTGGCGGCGTCGGTGCTGACACAGAACCTGCCACCAGGTTTGACCTCACGGCCATTGTGGCGCCAGAGTACGTCTCCAGAGGCTCGGTTCAGCTCACAGGCCAGGCTAAGAGTACCACCCAGCTCCGTGGCAACAGACTCAAGCTGCATCACAAACTTCAGAGATGCATCTGTGTGGAAACATGGTCAGTATGTTATTGACTGTGGATGCTGCTGGGAAATAGTTTTTACATGAGTTAAATTGGTTTCAAACATAAGACAAGGCATTCAGCAGTATGATAGAAGTGTTATACCTGATACATATACACTCATCAAGCCATTGTTCTCCTGAATGAAGAGATTAAGAGAACTAACCTTTTACTTGAACTTTAAATTCAAGTATGTCGTCAGCTGTGTGAGAAGAGTATGTTCCGCTATCTTTGACTTCGGTGGTTTTCACTACTAGGATATGAGAAAGTCCCTCTTTCTTCATCTCATACTTGGTGCCCTCCTTCAGCTCCACTCCGTCCCTAAACCACTTAACACTGGCACTCTCCGATGTCAGCTCTGTGGTCAAAACTATTTTCTCACTTGCTTGAACAACACATGTTTCCTTCACAACAGACCTCTTCTGAACCTTAGCAGATGAATCTAGAGAAAAAAGGAGACATCCACAAAGGGATAAGTAGCTCCACAAAATGGTGGGAGAGAAATCATTGAGCAAAACAAAATGGTGGAACTGACAATGATTATGAATTATTTATTATTAATTAATTAAATTATTACAATGACATCCTACCTGCCATTTGCAACTTAAATACCAGCTTCTCAGCTCCAGCCTCACAGCTGTACTCTCCACCATCCTTCTTCTCCACGCTGTCCAACACCAGCTGACGACTCTTGCCCTTTGTCTCCATGTGGACTGTCCTACTGGAAGTCAGCAGCTTGCCATCCTTGTACCATTTCACGTCTGTCTTGGTGTCGGACACCTCACAGCTCAGAGTGGCTTTCTGGGAGAGAGTGGCTCTAACCTCCTTCTGTACAGAGTCCTTGTTGGCGAAGGCAGCCTGGGCTTCTGAGAGGGAATCATGGAGCAGTATTATGGAATCAGAATCTATTTAGGGATCCAAACCAAAAACACAGTAAGAACCATGTCTCTGGATTGGACACACATGGGGTATTGAGGTAAACAATGGTAAGAGTAAGTTCTCCACCAGCAATCCAAATGCATAATGAGGTACAGTGCGTAGACAGATGGTGCCACAAACAGGGAGACAGAGTATTTAGACATCTTCATGAGCAAAAGAGCCTTTATATTCAAAAAGCATCTGCAGCACAGATACTGCTATCCTGACAACCATTCAGTCATTGAAACCCTGAGTGGACCATAAACAGAGAGCTGCATTCCATATTCTTCCTACCTGCCACCTGTAATTTAAAGGCCAGCTTCTCAGTTCCAGCCTCACAGCTGTACTCTCCACCATCCTTCTTCTCCACGCTGTCCAACACCAGCTGACGACTCTTGCCCTTTGTCTCCATGATGACTGTCCTACTGGAAGTCAGCAGCTTGCCATCCTTGTACCATTTCACGTCTGTCTTGGTATCAGACACCTCACAGCTCAGAGTGGCTTTCTGGGAGAGAGTGGCTCTAACCTCCTTCTGTACAGAGTCCTTGTTGGCGAAGGCAGCCTGGGCTTCTGAGAGGGAATCATGGAAGGTCACAGGGCCACATTGACTTGTTATTCAGGGATTAACAGTATTAACATGAAACACAGAGCCACTAGACAGACATGAGGATGGGGAACGATAGAGAGGACAGCAGGACTCAACCATCAAACGATCCTCTATGGTTTTGAGACATAAACTCTATGACAAACAGACACAGACTGTCCAGACATTAACAACAGAGACAAACCAGATTGTAGAGGACACCAGCTTGGTGAAACAAATCCACCACTGACACCAGTTTTAAATGAATTGCATAACTATCCTTTCGCTACAAGATCCAAGCAATTGTAAGATCTCAAAACAATTGACATTAACATATACCGTATTTTCCGGACTATAAGTCGCACCCGAGTATAAGTCGCAGCAGGCCAAAAATGGGCCATGAAGAGGAAAAAACCACATATAAGTCGCACTGGACTATAAGTCGCATGGTTCAAGGGAACGGGCTTGGCGGAATCAGCGGGGAAAGAAGACCCTGTTGAGCTTGACTCTAGTCTGGCACTGTGAAGAGACATGAGAGGATTTGTAAGCCCAGGAAGGACATAATTCACGTTGAAACTTCTTCTGAAAGGTTAAGGAATACTTGTATTATCGAGTGTAAAGTCCGCTAGCTAGCGCGGGGCTAACAACATGGCGTCGCGGAGGAAAAATGAAACTTTGAACAGCCTCTAAAAGGTAATAAATGACTTTAATATCGTTTCTAACGTCCATAACATTGTGTATAAGGTCCATAACATCATGTTTAATGTCCACATTGTCGTGTTTAATGTCCACATTGTCGAGTATAATGGCTATTCTATCGCGTATGAAGCGCTACCGGAAGTAGCAAAATGCTACTCGCGGGTACAACATTGCAACGTTAAACAGCCTCTGGAAGGAATAAATGACTTTAATATCGTTTCTAACGTCCATAACATTGTGTATAAGGTCCATAACATCATGTTTAATGTCCACATTGTCGTGTTTAATGTCCACATTGTCGAGTATAATGGCTATTCTATCGCGTATGAAGCGCTACCGGAAGTAGCAAAATGCTACTCGCGGGTACAACATTGCAACGTTAAACAGCCTCTGGAAGGAATAAATGACTTTAATATCGTTTCTAACGTCCATAACATTGTGTATAAGGTCCATAACATCATGTTTAATGTCCACATTGTCGTGTTTAATGTCCACATTGTCAAGTATAATGGCTATTCTATCGTGTATGAGGCGCTAGCGGATTTACTCCTTGGTTCATGTCAGTCAGAGATTACCGTATGTCAGTTCATGTCAGTCAGAGATTATGAATTATTGATATATAAGTCGCACCTGACTATAAGTCGCAGGACCAGCCAAAGTATGAAAAAAACCGCGACTTATAGTCCGGAAAATACGGTACCCTTTCTTTCAAAGAGTACACTTCAAGATATGCTACATTATTTTCCAACCAATGTCCTAAGGCCAGAGAACATCTACCCCACTGTGTGAAATACAGTAAGTAAAATAATTTCATTATATTTGCGGACCTTTGGACAACCATCACTGTCACTAAACTCTGTAGCAAACAATTGACCTACAGTAAGCCAGTAGATTCTCCTCACCTGCCACCTGTAATTTAAAGGCCAGCTTCTCAGCTCCAGCCTCACAGCTGTACTCTCCACCATCCTTCTTCTCCACGCTGTCCAACACCAGCTGACGACTCTTGCCCTTTGTCTCCATGTGGACTGTCCTACTGGAAGTCAGCAGCTTGCCATCCTTGTACCATTTCACGTCTGTCTTGGTGTCGGACACCTCACAGCTCAGAGTGGCTTTCTGGGAGAGAGTGGCTCTAACCTCCTTCTGTACAGAGTCCTTGTTGGCGAAGGCAGCCTGGGCTTCTGAGGGGAGGATCAGGAAAATAGAGCCTTTAGATATCCGTAAACTACAAGGCATAACAAAATATAATTTTGTCAGATTATCCAATTCATCTTTAAGCTCTCATTTATATAATACATTCCAAATTGCACAATAATAAAGCTCCATAAATAGTCTTCAATGATAGAAATAACACTTAGAATTCGCTGAACTGTCATATGGTCAACCACTTCAACAACTGAGTCTAACCAGCAGACCATAATGCATAATGAGTTGATAGATCCTCCTTACCTGCCACTTGTAGCTTAAATACCAGCTTCTCAGCTCCAGCCTCACAGGTGTACTCTCCAGCATCCATCTTCTCCACCTTTTCTATTACCAGCTGACGACTCTTGCCCTTTGTCTCCATGATGACTGTCCTACTGGAAGTCAGCAGCTTGCCATCCTTGTACCATTTCACATCTGTCTTGGTATCAGACACCTCACAGCTCAGAGTGGCTTTCTGGGAGAGAGTGGCTCTAACCTCCTTCTGTACAGAGTCCTTGTTGGCGAAGGCAGCCTGGGCTTCTGAGAGGGAATCATGGAGTAGTATTATGGAATCAGAATCTATTTAGGGATCCAAACCAAAAACACAGTAAGAACCATGTCTCTGGATTGGACACACATGGGGTATTGAGGTAAACAATGGTAAGAGTAAGTTCTCCACCAGCAATCCAAATGCATAATGAGGTACAGTACGTAGACAGATGGTGCCACAAACAGGGAGACAGAGTATTTAGACATCTTCATGAGCAAAAGAGCCTTTATATTCAAAAAGCATCTGCAGCACAGATACTGCTATCCTGACAACCATTCAGTCATTGAAGCCCTGAGTGGACCATAAACAGAGAGCTGCATTCCATATTCTTCCTACCTGCCACCTGTAATTTAAAGGCCAGCTTCTCAGTTCCAGCCTCACAGCTGTACTCTCCACCATCCTTCTTCTCCACGCTGTCCAACACCAGCTGACGACTCTTGCCCTTTGTCTCCATGTGGACTGTCCTACTGGAAGTCAGCAGCTTGCCATCCTTGTACCATTTCACGTCTGTCTTGGTGTCGGACACCTCACAGCTCAGAGTGGCTTTCTGGGAGAGAGTGGCTCTAACCTCCTTCTGTACAGAGTCCTTGTTGGCGAAGGCAGCCTGGGCTTCTGAGAGGGAATCATGGAAGGTCACAGGGCCACATTGACTTGTTATTCAGGGATTAACAGTATTAACATGAAACACAGAGCCACTAGACAGACATGAGGATGGGGAACGATAGAGAGGACAGCAGGACTCAACCATCAAACGATCCTCTATGGTTTTGAGACATAAACTCTATGACAAACAGACACAGACTGTCCAGACATTAACAACAGAGACAAACCAGATTGTAGAGGACACCAGCTTGGTGAAACAAATCCACCACTGACACCAGTTTTAAATGAATTGCATAACTATCCTTTCGCTACAAGATCCAAGCAATTGTAAGATCTCAAAACAATTGACATTAACATATACCCTTTCTTTCAAAGAGTACACTTCAAGATATGCTACATTATTTTCCAACCAATGTCCTAAGGCCAGAGAACATCTACCCCACTGTGTGAAATACAGTAAGTAAAATAATTTCATTATATTTGCGGACCTTTGGACAACCATCACTGTCACTAAACTCTGTAGCAAACAATTGACCTACAGTAAGCCAGTAGATTCTCCTCACCTGCCACCTGTAATTTAAAGGCCAGCTTCTCAGCTCCAGCCTCACAGCTGTACTCTCCACCATCCTTCTTCTCCACGCTGTCCAACACCAGCTGACGACTCTTGCCCTTTGTCTCCATGTGGACTGTCCTACTGGAAGTCAGCAGCTTGCCATCCTTGTACCATTTCACGTCTGTCTTGGTGTCGGACACCTCACAGCTCAGAGTGGCTTTCTGGGAGAGAGTGGCTCTAACCTCCTTCTGTACAGAGTCCTTGTTGGCGAAGGCAGCCTGGGCTTCTGAGGGGAGGATCAGGAAAATAGAGCCTTTAGATATCCGTAAACTACAAGGCATAACAAAATATAATTTTGCCAGATTATCCAATTCATCTTTAAGCTCTCATTTATATAATACATTCCAAATTGCACAATAATAAAGCTCCATAAATAGTCTTCAATGATAGAAATAACACTTAGAATTCGCTGAACTGTCATATGGTCAACCACTTCAACAACTGAGTCTAACCAGCAGACCATAATGCATAATGAGTTGATAGATCCTCCTTACCTGCCACTTGTAGCTTAAATACCAGCTTCTCAGCTCCAGCCTCACAGGTGTACTCTCCAGCATCCATCTTCTCCACCTTTTCTATTACCAGCTGACGACTCTTGCCCTTTGTCTCCATGATGACTGTCCTACTGGAAGTCAGCAGCTTGCCATCCTTGTACCATTTCACATCTGTCTTGGTATCAGACACCTCACAGCTCAGAGTGGCTTTCTGGGAGAGAGTGGCTCTAACCTCCTTCTGTACAGAGTCCTTGTTGGCGAAGGCAGCCTGGGCTTCTGAGAGGGAATCATGGAGTAGTATTATGGAATCAGAATCTATTTAGGGATCCAAACCAAAAACACAGTAAGAACCATGTCTCTGGATTGGACACACATGGGGTATTGAGGTAAACAATGGTAAGAGTAAGTTCTCCACCAGCAATCCAAATGCATAATGAGGTACAGTACGTAGACAGATGGTGCCACAAACAGGGAGACAGAGTATTTAGACATCTTCATGAGCAAAAGAGCCTTTATATTCAAAAAGCATCTGCAGCACAGATACTGCTATCCTGACAACCATTCAGTCATTGAAGCCCTGAGTGGACCATAAACAGAGAGCTGCATTCCATATTCTTCCTACCTGCCACCTGTAATTTAAAGGCCAGCTTCTCAGTTCCAGCCTCACAGCTGTACTCTCCACCATCCTTCTTCTCCACGCTGTCCAACACCAGCTGACGACTCTTGCCCTTTGTCTCCATGTGGACTGTCCTACTGGAAGTCAGCAGCTTGCCATCCTTGTACCATTTCACGTCTGTCTTGGTATCAGACACCTCACAGCTCAGAGTGGCTTTCTGGGAGAGAGTGGCTCTAACCTCCTTCTGTACAGAGTCCTTGTTGGCGAAGGCAGCCTGGGCTTCTGAGGGGAGGATCAGGAAAATAGAGCCTTTAGATATCCGTAAACTACAAGGCATAACAAAATATAATTTTGTCAGATTATCCAATTCATCTTTAAGCTCTCATTTATATAATACATTCCAAATTGCACAATAATAAAGCTCCATAAATAGTCTTCAATGATAGAAATAACACTTAGAATTCGCTGAACTGTCATATGGTCAACCACTTCAACAACTGAGTCTAACCAGCAGACCATAATGCATAATGAGTTGATAGATCCTCCTTACCTGCCACTTGCAGCTTAAATACCAGCTTCTCAGCTCCAGCCTCACAGGTGTACTCTCCAGCATCCATCTTCTCCACCTTTTCTATTACCAGCTGACGACTCTTGCCCTTTGTCTCCATGATGACTGTCCTACTGGAAGTCAGCAGCTTGCCATCCTTGTACCATTTCACGTCTGTCTTGGTATCAGACACCTCACAGCTCAGAGTGGCTTTCTGGGAGAGAGTGGCTCTAACCTCCTTCTGTACAGAGTCCTTGTTGGCGAAGGCAGCCTGGGCTTCTGAGGGAAGAATTCAGGTTTGTAGCGTTTAAAGTGAAACAGTGAAACACAAAACAACTTTAGGCTAGAATAAGAGCTGAATACAGGGCATTGCTGTCTGTCGAATGTGGGCTGGCTACATAATACTACTTGTCTTCATTTGCCCTGGCTACAGGTACGGCTACTCTTACCTTTGATCTTGACCTGGAATGCGCATTTGTCCTCCGCTGTCTCACAGGAGTAGTGTCCCTCGTCGCTCTTCTTGGCGTTCTTGATGACCAGTCTCCTCTGTGTCCCGCTGGAGATGAGAGAGATTCTTTGGTCCTCCGTGACTTCCTTCTGATCTTTCCTCCACACCACCACCCCGCAGGCAGACGAGACCTCACAGCTCAGCTCGAGGTCCCCTGTGAGGGCAGGGGCCACCCCCATGGGACCACGGGACTTGTTGAGAAACTTTGTTGGTTCATCTGTAGCAGAAACAGTCATTGGATTTCATAAATTGTCTACTTTGTCTTCATTTGATATTTGTGACACGTTCTAATGCTTTGGTCCTCATATCAACAACCAAATCAAACAATCAAAATGCTCAGACTTTTATTTTGAAACACGGAAATACATTTCAACGTTGTTGAGAATCACAACACACACTCGCTAGTCAAGCCAAAACTCTGCAATGCATTGGATTCCCCACTGCTACCTAGTTAACTAGAACACTACTTTACATTGGTAGCAGGCTCACAAAACAAGCTGTGTTAGTTGACTAGCGAATGTGTCATCGTGTGTCAACTCTGAAATGTATTTACATTTTTCTAAAGAAAAGTCTGAACATTAAATCGCAAGCCGACAAGCGGACCAAAACACTACTAGACCATGTCACATATGTCCTAGACATGGACTCTTTATTATTATTTCTGAAATTAAAGTATTTTATTTCTTTGATCCTTAGAATCTGGTGTTATACCTTTTAGAGAAAGCTGCAGTGACATTATGTCACTATCCAAGACACACTCATAGATTCCCACATCATCTTCTGTGACGTTGTGTACCACCAGGATCCTCCTGCGGTCTGTGATCACACACTCATACTTCTTGCCCATCTTCAGCTCTCGACCGCTCTTCATCCAGACCACCTACAAGTGCAGAGGAAACAAATAGGCTGTGAATATTTCATGTATTAAGGAAAAATGTAAACGGATTGAATTGTATTTGTACAATCCGATACGACTACATTGGAACAAGATGGTACAAATAGTATTTAATAGTATTTATTCAGTATTTGAACAGGACCAAGGGTGAGGGCCAGTGATGGTACAAATCAATGTCGGTAACTCTGGTCTTCTCCCATGGTGATTGTATTCAGATGCACAAAAACAGACAACCTTTCGATCGGTCATCGCCAAAGATCCAACTACGATTGAAATATTGTCTGTTCCTCATCTGAATTAAGCCACCATGAGAGCATAACGAGTATGAGTTACAGACATTCCTTTGACATTCATTTTCTTTCATCTGTTATTCTGTCCAGCAGCTGATGAATTGGATGTGCATATCTTTCCATTTCCATTCGACAATTTAGAATTTCCCCTAACACACCTGGGCGTCGTAATCCGACACCTCTGTGCGCAGCTGGGCAGAGGACTGGGCACTGCAGGTCACCACCTCCATCTGAGCTGGTCTGCTGGTGAACCTGACACTTGGAGCTGGAATAGAGGTTTACATGTGAGCTACCAGATGTGTGCAACACACTGTATGGAAAACGTATAGGTATTGTAGTGTGCTTTGTTCATTTTCTCAAACTATCAAGCCCAACCGAAACCTTTTCAGACAACACCCTAGGATCACCCTCATTTAAATATCAAAATGTGTTTATTGCAGCTGGAACGTAACATCTTATCAGGCCAGCCAGTTAGCTCACTTTTAAAGGCTTTACACACAGAGCCAAAATGTATTCTGTGGGTATGGATATTATATTTGTATATTGTCCTTGCCAGCACTGTTACAGCAACTACTGTATGGGCAAGTCCAGAACAGCTCAGTTTGGTTCAGCTCTATTGTGTGATTACGCGAGAGCCAAGCCATACTGGATGTAAAGAGAAAGTATTGGAGCCAATGCAATACGGTTCAGGTCTGCAAAATAGTGTGAAAACATTACACATGCTGTTCTGTGGTCTGTCATCCAGTCCTTACCCTTCACTTTGACTATGCAGCTGCTCTCGGAGCCACCGCCCACAAATTTGATCACGGCTCCGTCCATCTCCACGGTGACGATGCGGATGAGAAGCGTGTGGGTGGTCTTGGAGCGGGTGATGAGGTAGTCGCCCCCACTGCGCAGGAGACGACCGTTCAGAGACCAGAAGCCTGAGCAGACAGCAGACAGGTCCACGGAGAAGGAGGCCTCCTCGCCGGAGAAGGCTATGCTGTTCAGCAGGCCGGTCTTCACCTCCGCCGAGGGCTCTGTGACAGAGTGGAGGGTCAAACTCAAACATCAGCACAAACTAAATGATATGATTAGAACGGTTCTGCTCAGGTCCAGAAACCATTCAAATATCACAGAAGCTTTGCCAGGACAAGCAGTAAGCAGCTAACACCTAAAATATAGCATCAACAAATAGAGAAATATTCCGTCGCAGTAAAGCCACTATGAATATCGACCAATCGTAACTCTCGTCTCACCGAGGTAGAAAGTCCCAGACACCTCCAGTGCGGGGCTCTGTCCGTAGTCGTTGACGGCCGACACGCGGAACTGGTAGGTGGCCTCCTCCGTGAAGTTAGTAATGGTGATCTCAGTCAAGGGACTGGTCTCCATACCGTTGCACCTCTGCCAGGTCTGGGCGCCCATCTTCTTCCTCTCCACCATGTACCCTTTGATGGGCACAGGGCGGTCGCTGTCCGGGGGTGACCAACGGAGGGTGATGGAGGAGTCGGTCTTGTTTTGCACCACCAGGTCAATGGGGGGATCAGGAGGGTGCTTTCTGGCAGCTAGGGAAGGAAAGGGAAGGGGTTCATGTTGAGTTTATCTCAACAGAGGTCAATTGAGAGCAAAAATCTCTCATGTGATGTTATTTTTGTGTTTTGGGGGGGGATTTCATGATAATCCAAGATGATTTCAGAAAATAAGCATTTTTTTTGCATTTTCACATGTATTTGGGAGTCTCACCAGTGACAGAGAATCGCGTGGAGGTCTTGCAGTCTCCGGCCACAAAGGCCACCTCCCCCGAGTCGTCCGCCTGACAGTCTCGGATGGTGAGTGTGTACTGGCGGAGTGTGCAGGCGATGGAGGTGCGGGAGTCCTGGTTCAGACGCTTGCCGTTGCACGTCCAGTACGCGTCCGGGCAGGGGTGCTCCAGCTCCACACAGAAGATCACTGTGTCGCTCACCGGCACCACTGTCCGCCGAGGAAGCTTCTTGGTGATGTTGCCTGCAGTGTCAAGCCACAAGGTTCACAAAAGTCACAAAACAGTCGTAGCCTACCTACCAAGTTTAAATGTTTAAATGTTTAATGTTTCATATTTTCTATATATGATCAATTATATTATTAATTATATTTGACTCTAACTTGTTGAAATGTTGTTGTTTTTTTAGATCCAACCTTTTTGTCATTGCACAGAGTACAACAACAAAAACATTTTTGCTCTAGGCACAGGGTCAGCCATAGTCAACAACCCTGGAGCAATTAGGGGTTAAGTGCCTTGCTCAAGGGCACAATGGCAGTGTCCTTAGATATGATGCCAGCAAACCCTCCAGTCACCAGTTCACATGCAGCTCCCTCCTGAGGTGAGGATCGAACCAGCAACCGTCTGATTGCTAGGCAACTAACCTCTAGGCTACCTGCCATGTAACATGATGAAACTGCACAACATAGCATTGCTCTAACGTAAGCACAGCGTGAATAAGACAAGATTGAACACATCTGATAAGAAAACACTGAAACTTTCACACCCTAAAACCTACGGTTTATCAACTTGTGCATGAAAGCTTTACATACGTTATAGCCATTAAAAAGGCCATACTAGCAGATACTGCTACAAGTCTGTAGTTCAGTATTGTGTTAGGACATAAACAAGCAGGGATAATTGCTAATGGACATTTCCAATGCCTAGTTCTGAGATTTTCCCCATCAGACTAGCTGCAGGATAACGTATGCTGTCCCTCTTGTGAAAGGATGGATTTATGTTGTGAAATACAGTAGGCCAATTGAATGGGGAAGTGTGTCCAAACTTTTGACTGGTACCGTAAATATTTATACATTTAGGCTCATACTGTATGTGGTATAGATATTGTGAAGTGGCTGCCTCACCTACTTATATTTGGATGAGAGTCTGCTAAATGACTAGAATGTAACAAACAAATTGAGGCCTGAGTTGTTGACTCAGAGAGGACCAGAGGACCAGAGGACCAGAGGACGAGAGGACGAGAGGACCAGAGGACCAGAAGACCAGAAGACCAGAACCAGAACACAGCTCTCTCTCTCGTACCTAAGACGGTGAGCTCGGCCACGGTACGGCTGCCTTCCTTCATCTCGCAGATGTACACTGCGTCGTCGTTGGTGGTGACATTGTGGATGGTGAGGCGACGCACGGTGCCCTCCTCCTCGAAGCGGTACTTGGCGTTCTGCTCCAGGCGAGTCTCTTCCATGAACCAGTTGGCCTGGGTGCCTGAGATGGGCACCTCGCACAGCAGAGTGGCCGTCGCCTTCTCCTGCACCTCCACATCCTGAAGCTTCCTCCTGAATGGCACCTTGGGCTCTGAGAGGGGAGGAAAATACAATGATTAGTCAAATAAAAGAAAGGTCATCAGAGGTGGTGGGAGTGACTTTACTAATATCAATACACAAGTGTGTATGGCTGTGTTCGGAATAGCATACTAGCATACTACTCATACTAGATATGACGTAGATTTTGAGTATGTAGTGCGTTCAAACTGTACAAGAGATTTGAGTATGCGAGAAATTTAGTAGGCGAGCAATACTTCCGGGAAAATTGAAGTCTGTTACGATGGGCACTTTTGGCGTACTAGATCCCCAAAATGCATTTCGCGTCCAGGGTTGCAGGGTTGCGTCCAGGGTTGCCAGATGGGGTGGGTTACCGCCGAATGGGCTACTTGATTTTGAGGTTATAGAAAGTTTAGGCTGTAAATTGTCAATCCCATCAGGCAACCCTGTGCGCTTTCAGCCTTGTCAAACTGCGTCATACAAACCCGTCATACAGCTGTTGTTTACATCGTCCGATAGCCTGGGGACCGAAAGCTTGCAATAAACATCGTTTTTTGCACAGATTTGAGTGTGCAGATGCTGCTTTTTTGCACTCTATTTGATACTCTTCAGCTGCAGCACCCCAGCTAAGTCTGATCACGGATGAGCGGTGGTATTTTCACTATACTGGGAATTAACATTTAACATGGTGAAATGCATTCTTAGGCCGTCGTCATGATTACAAATATGCCACTTGAAATGCATGAAATCCAAGTTTATTTGTGTCTTACACACATGTTCACCTAGTATTTGACTGCTTGTAGCCCAATCACGAATGATCTCAGTATTGTAGCTTCAGACGGACAAGTTGGTTGTAGTGCTTGCCCACGATATGTTATTGCTCATATATATTTATTTTAATCATGTTATTTTACCAACTGTTAAGACAACAATATAGTAAGCTAGTTACTTGAGCTAGATAAAGATATTGGCCCCCAAATCATTTTACAACGTGTTGTAATTATGTTACAATATATTTCTGTCGAACTCCGTAAGTGAAGGTAAGCAACGTTCGTAAAATCGCTCTGAGAGCGCCGGAGCGCACACTGGGTGCAACGTCATAAAGGGACCAGGTAATTTGATTGGACAAGAGGCATTCCATGAGTGCTGATCAGATTTCCAGGGCGAATTTACGAACGCAGCTAGCGAACAGAAGACGCAAAAAATCGTCAGATCAGATCAGGGTTATTTTGGTAAACTGGACACATTTTGGGAATATATGTGGTTACTTTCTCGCCTGAAAACATATTAAAACTTCATAAAATGACATGTTAACACTTGTAAAGCCAAAATTACATATTTTAGCTAATGGAGGTTTAAATTGAGGTTTAAATTCGCCGCTCCCGGCGAAATGCATTCTGGGAGGCAGTATGCGTACTGTGTAAATGGTCGGCTGGTTTTCGCATACTTATTATGAATTTAGTAGGCAGTATGCAGTATATACTCATTGAGTATGCTAGTATACCATTCCGAACACAGCCTATGTGTATGTGTATGTGTGTGTGTGTGTGTGTGTGTGTGTGTGTGTGTGTGTGTGTGTGTGTGTGTGTGTGTGTGTATGTGTGTGTGTGTGTGTGTGTGTTTGTTTGTATAGTTGCAAAGCGTGTGTGTGTGTGTGTGTGTGTGTGTACAGTTGCAAAGCGTGTGTGTGCGTGTGTGTGTGTGTGTGTATAGTTGCAAAGCGTGTGTGTGTGTGTGTGTGTGTGTGTGTGTGTGTCTGTGTGTGTATAGTTGCAGAGCAGCAGCACTTTTGTTTGCAATGTGTGTTTAAGCCTGTGACTTTTTCATTCCCCCCTGGGATCAATAATGTCTAATAATAATTCAAATACTATATATATATATATATATATATAAGCTATTAGTCCATAGCTCAAAAATACCTTTGACTCGTGCCGTACACACACCATATGTTACAAACCCCCATGCCATAGTATAGGCCTACACCACTTGAACTATTAATCAGAGATCAATCACTTATCTATGTTTCATCTGTCATCCATCAACACATTTACTCTACGTCCAAGCCAACATGTTGTCATGTCCACTTCAAGAAACTGCAAAAGCACATTCAACACGTGACACATGAGACACAGACACATGAGTGTAACTTAAAACACTATTAAGAACACCTGTACACCTTCTCATTCTCAGATGATGTAATGGTGTGGGGAATTGTTTCTTGGCACACTTTGGGCCCGTTAATATCGTCAATCATTGCTTGAATGCCACAGCCTATTTAAGTATTGTTGCTGGCCATGTGCATCCCTTAAAGGCCACATCTTCTAATGGCTACTTCCAGCATGATAATGCACCATGTCACAAAGTAAAAGTCGTCTCAAACTGGTTTCATGGACCATGACAATGAGTTCAGTGTTCTTCAGTGGCCTTCCCAGTCACCAGATCTGAATCCAATAGAACACCTTTGGGATGTGGTAGAACGGGAGATTCACAGTTTGAAAGTGTATCTGAAAAATCTCCAGGAATTGCAATCATGTAAACACAGACCTGAATCTCAAAGGAATTTCTCCAACATCATCAGAGCCAACAAGAACTGAGACTGAGCAAAGGGAGGCCCTACCCACTGTTAGTATAGTGTTCCTAATAAAGTGTTCAGTGAGTACGTATATTTCAAAATAGTCAGTGCTGATTATTCCTTTTGGAAAGAAGATAGAGGGTAAATGATATTCACTTACATTTTGGATCATGCTCTCACCTTTCCATTTAAACCTATCGTCTGAATATAGGGAGTGGGTTTCTATTATGACCTTTCTCAGAGGTGCTTATTGCGTACTGGAGGGTTATCAAATGATCTGGTGTTAATAGGAATGCTGGAATAGAAAGGGCAGAGGGGTACGGCCCTCACAAAGCCTCCAATGAGATCCTCCACAACAACAAACAACAACACTGTCATCCTAGGCATCCATTTTTCTCCTGTCAATAATCACCAGAAGCATTGCACTCACTGTCAAATTGAGAAGAAGATTAACAACCCCCCCTTGATAATCTGACTCTAGGCCAATCAGCAATGTCACCCTAGCGCTGGCGCCTGAGGGCTACAGCGGCCTAATGGCGATCATAGCAACTGTGAACTACTCATCACGGGCAGAAAATAGACGAAACGAAACACCCCCTTCATATCGCTGCCAGCATTCCTCCTAGTGGCGCAAAGTCTATGTTGGGGTAAAGTCAAAACTGTCCTCAGGTTTGACTTACTTTAGTTCAGTTAAGTTTAGTTACTTTGGTGGTGTGGAGAAGACTTGATGAGTCTAATTTCAGATGAATATAGCCGTGTACAGTAGATCAAACAAACTATTAAGTATAACCCCTTCTCTATGGACTCCATGAGCTGTAGCATCATGCTTGAAAGCCTGTCTAAAAGCTACAGTATGCTTACTGTATACAAGGCCAGGACAGGACCTTACGTTACAAAAATGACAAACTCTACTGTTATGCAGGCCTGCATTGCACAGACACCAAGACACGCTACATTTAAACAAATGTTACATAGCAATGAGAGACAATTTAAGTTAATATTCATACATTGATCAGTAGGTCCTGTCATGAAAATGTAGCAAGATTACTTGTAAATATTGACTTCTTGTAACATGTAATATATAGTGTGAAATCAAAGTTAAAAACCATTGTTTCTCAATGGAGAACCTATAGTTTCATAGGGTCTCTCCATCATCCATTCTCAAACTGATAATCACACCTGATAGGCATTGCTGTTGCAGCTTTTTTCCACAAAATGGCCATGACATCACTCAACCACAAGTGGGTAAGAATAGAGTTCCCCCTCCTCTCATACAATGTACTTGGGGCAAAGAAAAAAGCTACTGCTTACCTTTGACAATCACCAGTACAGCACTGTAGGTCTGTCCGGCCATATTGGAGGCGTTGCAGGTGTACAGACCGTTGTCGCTTTGCTTGCAATAAAGAATCTTGAGGATGAAGTTCTCGGCCTGGTCCTCATACATGACGTGCCTGCGGCCGTCGCCGATATTCGTCCCGTCCTTCCTCCAGATGATGTGGGGCTTGGGGTGGCCCGTCACGAAGCAGCTGAGCTTGGCGTGCTTGCCCTCGGTCACGGTGCACGTGCGGGTGAAGACTCCCTTTGGCAGCATGCTGGCCAGTGCCGACCATTTGTCATGGTCCAGCCCGTCTGTGGTCTTGGAGGCTGTGGAGATGGAGGAAGAGGAGGAGGACGAGATGGAGGAGTTGAAAGTGGAGCCGGTTTCAGAGGTGCGATAGACGGAGATGTCCTTCTGCATCTCCTCCTTGCGCTTCTGCAGGTGAGAGAGGAGGGAGGAGCTGCTCTTGTCCGCGCCCAGGTGCCGGACGTCCTGGAGGTCCACGACTAAAGTGGCGGCGGCTTGAGCACGGCCCACCGAGTTCTTGGACCGGCAGGTGTAGGTGCCGCCGTCCAGGCTGCGCACGCTCTGGATCCTCAGGGAACTGCTGTCGCTGTCCGAGGCCACCTTGATCCGATTGGTCTCACTCAGGTACCGGCCGTCCTTCTCCCAGTCAAAGTTAGGTTGTGGGTAGGCAGTCACCCGGCAGTGGAAAACAACATCCCCGCCCAAGCCCACGCGTGCAGAGGTGGGCTTGACCATGAATACCGGGGCCCTGTCCACCATATCTTTCGGCAGGCCGACTCTTAGGGTGACGGCGGCATACGCTTCCCCGACGTGGTTTTTGGCCCAGCACATGTACTGGCCACTGTCTTCCAGAGTTAAATCATAGATGGTCAAACGGTACACATCGCCGTCGTCCACTGTCTTGAAGCGGCTCCCGGACGTCAGTTGCAGCTTCTCCTTCTCCCAGGTAATCAGTGGGGTCGGGTTGCCCACGATGGTACAGCTCAGGGTGGCATCCCGGCCCACGCACACAGCAAAGGCCTTGGGCCGTGTGAGGAACCTGGGGGCTCCGCCAAACAGGTTGTGGTCCATTACTGGTTCCTACCAAAGAAACAACGCAACATGAGGAATGCAGAATTACAGATAGACCATTAACAATGGGCAAAACAATTCATGATGGAGTGGCGGTAGCCTAGAGGTTAGAGAGGCAGATTCAAGATTCAAGATTCAAGATTGCTTTATTGTCTGTCACAGAGTGACAGAAATTCTCCTTTGACAGGCTTTGTGCAGTTAATGAATACGTTATCCACATTAAAAACACACATAGGTCACATACATACAATAAAAACAGACAGATATAACAGTGTTTATAAAATGTAGTGCATATTTAAAAAGTCTAGTCATTTAAAAATAATAGTAAGAAAAACAGTATTATATATAATATGATTTAAAAAGCTAAAATGCTAAAATGTTGTGGTTTAAAAGAAAAACTGTGTGCTTCCTATTTTAAAATGTTCAGGGCGGTGGTTGCAGTGGGAATGAATGATTTTTTATATGTGTTTTTCCGTGCTAGTGGAATTCTATAACGGCGGCCTGATGGAAGTGGCTGAAATGACTGGGGGAGGGGGTGAGAGGGGTCCTGTGTGATTTGTGTGGCTTTCCTGATTAGTGACCGGTTGTAGATTTCAGACAGGGGAGTTTGAGGTGAGCCGATGATTTAACTTGCCTGATTGACTATACGGGAGAGTTTGGTTTTGTGTTTGACAGTGAGGGAGTTGTACCAGGATGTGTTATTGAAGGTGAGAATGGATTCAATGAGTGATTTGTAAACTAGGGTTAAAATGTCCTTGCTGACGTTAAAAGCCCTGAGCTTCCTCAGCAGGTGGAGGCGCTGCTGGGCCTTTTTGTAGGTAGCCTACAGGTTAGAGAGGCAGGTTAGAGAGGCAGGTAGCCTAGAGGTTAGAGAGGCAGGTAGCCTAGTGGTCAGAGAGCCAGGTAGTCTAGAGGTCAGGGAGGCAGGTAGTCTAGAGGTTACAGAGGCTGGCTAACAATCGGAAGGTGCCTGGTTCGGTTCCCGCCTCAGGAGGGAGCTGCATGTGAGCTGGTGACTGGAGGGTTGCTGGCATCATATCTAAGATGCCTACTACTACTGTTGTGCCCTTGAGCAAGGCACTTAACCCCTAATTGCTCCAGGGGTGCTGACTATGGCTGACCCTGTGCCTAGAGCAAAACATACATGTTGTTGTACTTATGACATGTGACATGACCTCTGTGTCAAATCCTATTAATCTCTGACACTAATGCTTATTGATGAAATAACTTTTCAGGAAATAATGATTGGTAATAATTAAGGTTTTGGACGGGTTTTTTTTATGGAGAGCTCTACTTGAGAGGGCTATTGAATTGTGAGTGGTTGTTTTAAAATGTAGATAGTTTGACCCAAAGTGATTCAATGTCACACTCTTGCTTAGATATCTCCCGAAAAAGGCATCCTCTATGAAATGCAGGATTAATTCAATTAAGCAATGTATCAGTGTACTTCCAATCTCATCTGTCAAGTGGTATAGATTAAGTCTCATATCGTCATTGCAAAATGATCATATTCAGAGTCTATTGAGGGTTAGGGTTAGGGTTAGGGTTAGGGTTAAAGGCAAATAGCACAGCTTCCTGTGCTTGTAACCCAGCTAACTAGATTTCCAAGAAAGACACTCACAAAAAACTCACAATTTCCATGGCAAGGTAACATTTAAATCATAACATGGATTCATGGCTAACTTTGCAATGTATTCGGATCAAACAGTATTTATGAATATATAGCATCAAAGTTGAGGGAGATTATATAGTGGGCAAGAGGATATGTATATTGACAATTTATCCTCCACATTCTATCCCAATTTGGCCTATTTTATACTGTACACACCTACTGTATACAATTAAAATGCCTGTAGTAAACCAACAACTGAAATACTAATGAGTCATCTGCCACAGGTCCAATGCTATCAAATGAATGAATGACTTGGGAGGGAGGGGAAGGGGGAAGGGGGTAATGGATAACCAAAGCAGTGCACCTCAGTTTACGCCCGATTCCATTTTAAACAAAGTTCAATGGAGCCTGTGTGCCTATGTGCCTTTCAAATGGTGACATTTGGCATCGTTGTCACCTCACTCCCCTGAGCTGCCTGTCCCAAAAATAACCTCAGCTGTCAGACACCGTCTCTGTCCATTGCCATTTGTAGCAGTGAAGAGAGATCAGCTGTTTGATAGGGCAAAAAGAAACACTTCTTTATTCTATAATTGACTTCTCAAATTGAGCAATAAGCCTACAATAGGCCTACATTTGCCAATTAATCTAACCAACTAATGAATGCAGTTGATAATTGCTTGACAACGTTTTTTTTTGTGTATTTTCTAGAGTTCTGGGTGGCCTCTGAAGTCATTGTAACTAATAAAGAAAGAACAAGGTAGAGACCAACATTCGGCTATGTATTTCAAACTGTAATCAACATCGTGAACACGTTATGTAAATGCAATGATGGTTTCTCTAAATAGAGGGCACAGTATCTGGGCCTGTTTACTAGGTCAATAGTTAATTTCTGTTAGGGTTCATTGATGTTCATAAACGGAGGCCTAATATGTTTATTCAAGCATAATAATTCCTCTTAAAGGCTTACCTTGAGTCTTCAGCAACTCTCTTATAAAACAGGCGCTGTAACATGTGGACTAAAACTTAGTATAGCCGTCCGAAAAACAATCCAATATGTGTAGATGAAATCAAACCAAATGACCTTCGGTATGGTTAAATATCCCTAAAATGATTGTATATCCAGGATAATATAAGACCCCCCCAGTCTCCTGCAGTGGGTGGTTGACTACAGTGTTTTCTTTTTTTTCTTTTTCCAATTGGTACCTCATGATGCCAAATAGCTGACGTTCCTATTTCAGTCCAGCCTCCTTTCCAAAATAGATGTGTCACGTCGTAGAGATAGCCTGGGTGCGAATTTGCGGAACCTAGGATGGTAGGGGAAGGTAGGGCAATACCGCTACCTGATTGGTTGGCGAAGCAGGGAAGGTAGGGCAATACCGCTACCTGATTGGTTGGCGAAGCACTCATGAAGAGCCCCCTCATTGGCTGGCGAGTCGCCAGCCAATGAGGGGGCTCTTCACGAGTGCTTCGCCAACCAATCAGGTAGCGGTATTGCCCTACCTTCCCCTACCATCCTAGGTTTCGCAAATTCGCCCCCTGGGTGCTGGTAAAGTGGCCAAGGCAGGCTGGCTTGGCTTCTCCACCCAATAACAACAAATGAAAATGGTGTGCATGTTCAGTGGTTATCGCACTGCTTCGTTGGTATGATGCTTGGGATGTCCGAGCGCTCAGAGCGCTTTTGTCTCTGTCCGTCGGGAGCAATGATCAATCAATCAATCAACAGGGCAACTAATCACAGAATAACTGATATAGATGTCAAAGGTTATATTTGAAGTGTGAGGTAAATGATATATCATTCCATATAGGCATACCTAGCTATTACGACCCCCATAAATATACTGGATTGAAGTTATTGCAGTCTAATAAATTCCCACATCTGATTTTACTTCGAGAACAAATATATGGTGACCTTAGCAGTCTTATTAGCTCATGAGGTTGTGTTGTCCAGAAAAGGTTGTGATGAGAGCAGTTATCCATGGTTTTGTTTCTCTATAGAATAGATAGATATATAAGGGCAAATGGGTCCTTAAAATTAGGAATGACCACAGCAACATCACAGATTTCAGTCCAGCAAGAGGTTAAAGCTGCTGATCTATTTTGAGAATGACGACATAATGGTCACGGTGATCTAGAATGAACACCATGATGCCCAAGAAGAAGACAAGAGGAGCCATTATAATCACCGTTCACATTCATTCATTGTTAACATTATAGTGCATTCACAAGATCGAGTGGATAAGCAGGGAAGTTTATTAGAAAAATAAAGAACACGTGTGCAAAGGACTATATCTGGGGGGTGATGAAGATTATAAGCTGAAGTAGCCTAATGTTAAGGAAGTTGCAGCCCCTGTTTGTCTTTAAGGCATTCTGTGATCCTTCCAATGTGGGCTTTCCCCCGCTGCCTCCAGGTGATTGACAGGAGCAGGCCTCCCTGAAACTCTAGCTCGGTAATCCTAACATAACTAATGCACTGTTGCTAGGAGCAACTTTGAGTCGTGACTTCTGGTCTTTACTTCACGTCAACTTGAGAATCATCAAGGTTACCGACTACCCAATGATGTAGGACAGAGTGTTTTTATTGAGACAGCTTTACTGTAGACAGCTTTACTGTAGACAGTCATTCAAATTGAGAGAAATATATGGTGGCCAGGTGGGAGGCTTTCATGCACATGAATCCCAAATACGTCAAACTAAAATATATAATAATTCATAATAATAATAATAATAATAATAATAATTTGATTAAACATTTTCAAATATCTCCTGTTAATACTGCTATAATTACAGTCAGCATAATGGTCAGCCTTAAGCAATCTAATGACTGCACTATCGATGGGGTGGGGTGGAGTGGAGTTGCCAAAAGAAGATTCATACTCTGCATTAGGAAGTCAAACAATTAATTCCAAATTAAGTTTCTAGTTTACTTCATCTCCATCTTTTTACTAGGCAAATCATAACGGAGTATGTGCGTGTACGTGTGTGTGTGCGTGTGTGTGTGTGTGTGTGTGTGTGTGTGTGTGTCTCTGTGTGTGTGTGTGTGTGTGTGTGTCTGTGTGTCTGTGTGTCTGTGTCTGTGTGTGCGCGTGCGTGTGCGTGTTTGCTGCTTCACTGTCCATTCGGAGTTGTTGGGAATGGTAATACCACTAGAGCATGCATATAAACCCAGCTGGTCTGGAGGAGAGTAGTAAATTCTTTCCACACCCCTAGGTAAACATCCGAGAAAAGCATTCCCAGCAAGCGGCCACTCTCTTACAGCAACTGAGCTACCATTTGTTCCTTTGCAATGCTATTGGTATGTACATCTGTAAAAACGAAACATTTCAACAGCAGTAGATGAAAGGCATATGATAGTTGCTCAACAGAGTCAAAACTATTTAGCAATAGCCCTCAGCAGCTATTGATATCATCTTTTGAACCTAATTTTGACCCTGTCTAAAACAACAGTTGATTTGCGTGTCACGTATCTACATGTGCAGATTGAAATAGTGTGTGTGTGTGTGTGTGTGTGTGTGTGTGTGTGTGTGTGTGTGTGTGTGTGTGCACTACAGAGTACTGTACCTGACTTGCAATGGCCTTTCACTGGACCTAACAACCTTCTACAAGGCCTTTCACTGGACCTAACAACCTTCTACAAGGCCTTTCACTGGACCTAACAACCTTCTACAAGGCCTTTCACTGGACCTAACAACCTTCTACAAGGCCTTTCACTGGACCTAACAACCTTCTACAAGGCCTTTCACTGGACCTAACAACCTTCTACAAGGCCTTTCACTGGACCTAACAACCTTCTACAAGGCCTTTCACTGGACCTAACAACCTTCTACAAGGCCTTTCACTGGACCTAACAACCTTCTACAAGGCCTTTCACTGGACCTAACAACCTTCTACAAGGCCTTTCACTGGACCTAACAACCTTCTACAACACCTTTCACTGGACCTAACAACCTTCTACAAGGCCTTTCACTGGACCTAACAACCTTCTACAAGGCCTTTCACTGGACCTAACAACCTTCTACAAGGCCTTTCACTGGACCTAACAACCTTCTACAACACCTTTCACTGGACCTAACAACCTTCTACAACACCTTTCACTGGACCTAACAACCTTCTACAAGGCCTTTCACTGGACCTAACAACCTTCTACAAGGCCTTTCACTGGACCTAACAACCTTCTACAAGGCCTTTCACTGGACCTAACAACCTTCTACAACACCTTTCACTGGACCTAACAACCTTCTACAAGGCCTTTCACTGGACCTAACAACCTTCTACAAGGCCTTTCACTGGACCTAACAACCTTCTACAACACCTTTCACTGGACCTAACAACCTTCTACAACACCTTTCACTGGACCTAACAACCTTCTACAACACCTTTCACTGGACCTAACAACCTTCTACAAGGCCTTTCACTGGACCTAACAACCTTCTACAAGGCCTTTCACTGGACCTAACAACCTTCTACAAGGCCTTTCACTGGACCTAACAACCTTCTACAAGGCCTTTCACTGGACCTAACAACCTTCTACAAGGCCTTTCACTGGACCTAACAACCTTCTACAAGGCCTTTCACTGGACCTAACAACCTTCTACAAGGCCTTTCACTGGACCTAACAACCTTCTACAACACCTTTCACTGGACCTAACAACCTTCTACAACACCTTTCACTGGACCTAACAACCTTCTACAAGGCCTTTCACTGGACCCAACAACCTTCTACAAGGCCTTTCACTGGACCTAACAACCTTCTACAAGGCCTTTCACTGGACCTAACAACCTTCTACAACACCTTTCACTGGACCTAACAACCTTCTACAACACCTTTCACTGGACCTAACAACCTTCTACAAGGCCTTTCACTGGACCTAACAACCTTCTACAAGGCCTTTCACTGGACCTAACAACCTTCTACAAGGCCTTTCACTGGACCTAACAACCTTCTACTTCTTTTATCACTGTACCCAAACCAAAAACACATTGTATGCAGCATACTCTGATGTACAGTGTAGAGCCATACTCTGATGGACAGTGTAGAGCCATACTCTGATATACAGTGTAGAGCCATGTCAACATGGAAAACCACCACTGCTTACTCAAATGGCAAGACTAGTTTTTTAAAAATGCCTTAAGAAACATATTGGGCCGGTTTCACAGACAAGGCTTAAGCCTAATCCTAGACTTAAAAACATCTTCAATGGAGATTTTACATTGAAAGTGTGATTTAGTCCAGGACTAGGCTTAAGCCTTGTCTCTGAAACCGGCCCATTGTGTCTCAGCCCCTCTTCGGTCATATTGATTTATATGGTTAATCTGTAAAAAAAAGTGTTTATCTGGCTGTTGTGAAGGCCCACAGTTTAGAGCCAGTTTAGTTTCCCCAAACCAGCCCTATTTTGCCCCTGTTATTTACTTTATTATTTTCTATACTATTCCTGTACGTTTATGAAGGTGTATGTATTGTTATTGTAATGTTTATGTATATGTTTAATGACGTGGTATATCCGGGGTGTGTCCGTGACCCGGATGCTAGGTTCGGTGGTGTATATATAGGGACGGAAGTGCTCTGTGAGTCAGTGTGACGAGAGAGAGTAACGAGAGAGAAGTAACGAGAAGTCGACCTAAGATGGCGGAGTCAGTAACACGCACACCGTGCTGAAGCTGATAGCCCGTTTAGAAGTGATTATTGAGTTCACAACTGTGATAGCCCGTTTAGCTGTGTCCCCGTTAGCTAGCCTTGCCAGCAGCCGGCTGCGTACGTTGGACCAAGCGAGACCCAAGCTGGATAGAGCCGTCGCCTCCACGCGTGGACTGCGACCGACCGTGGACAACCGGACCGGAGCCTTCACCCCTCGTCGTGGACCACGAAGAAGCCCCTTTCCCTTCGCGTTGCTACGTCACCCCCCCCCCTTTGTCTGCTGCCTTCCTCGAAGCACATGGGAGCTCCAACCAGGCCTCAACGCGCTCCTTGCAGCGCCAGACTCTAAGCCTTTTCCAGGCTAGGTACTGTGAGTGAGTGATTGAGTGTGTGTGTGGCCGGCGGGGAGGGAGTATAGATAGGGGGATGTATATAACAGTTGTGTAAATAAATGTGTTTGTTCATATGGGATACCGTTGCTGTGTGTTTAGTTGTTTGTTAGCTAACGCTAATGCTAATGCTAATGCTAAGGCTAATGCTAATCCTACTGCTAATGCTAACGATATTACTGCTAGTCTAACGGTTTGCTGGCGCCCCCTGCCTGTATCCTCCTACACTGCCTATTTAGCTCAGAGTTAGTTAGATAACCAGCCCTTCCTAAATTCTACAGTCCTTTTAGCTACTCCCTGGTTACAATTGGTCCTTCGAGCCGGATAGGTTGTGTAGTGATAGCATGGCTGAGCGCAGCCAACCAGACAAGACAGTTACCCCCCCTTCTCCGCCCCCTGAGCCAGAGCCACGACCACAGAGAGTCCCGCGGTTGCCTCCGAGGTTACAGGAGTATGAGCTTGAGCTCGAAAGCTCACTGAGTGGTAGTGAGGAGCGCACTCCACGGGATACAGTGGTCGGAGAGGCCGAGGTGTCCGCCGGCGCGCGGGTGGCTAGCACCGAGACAGCCCTCAAAGAGCACCAGCCTGAGGATGAGATGGCAGAACAGCAGGGTTTTGCCGTAGAAACGGAAGAGCAGGAAGGAGAGGCCCGGTCCGACAGCGCCTGCGGGCGGAAGAGGGAGGGCCTCAGCCTTAACGATCTGCCTCCCAGTACGGCGCGCTCGAGACCTAGCTCCTGCCGTTCAGTGGCTTCCTCCCGGTCCAGGGTTTCCGTGGGCAGTTCTGCCTCTGGGGCGGATAGCCTGCACTCCAGAGGGAGTAGTGCCGCGCTGTCAGAATGTATGCGCCAACAGGCCGAGATGGCGTTAGAGCGGGAACGCCTCCAGTTCGAGCGTGAACGCTTCCAGATGGAGGGGGCGGAACGCGCGGCGGCGAGGCAGCGCCAGGAGGCGCTAGAACGTGAACGCCTCCAGATGAACGGAGCGGAGCGTGCGGCGGAGAGACAGCACCAGGAGGCGTTAGAGAGGGAACGCATCCAGATGGAGGGGGCGGAACGCGCGGCGGAGAGGCAGATGGCGAGAGAGCAACTGCACGCGGAGACGATAGCGGAAGTGATGCAGACCATGCGCGACGTGTGCATCAGCAGAGCTCCGTCGGCCCGTAGCTCCAGAGCATCATCCGCACGGCCCTCTCGAGTGCCATCTCCTGAACCCCCCGCCGATGGCTCCATGACCCCCGCCATGACTGTCCAACTACAGGCCCAGCTGACCACCTGGAAGGAAGAGGACCAGGGACCCGACCGCTACGCGGCCCAGAGGGAGCCAGCGTCGCTGCCCGGGAGGGGAGCCATTCACCAAGAGCGTAGCACACCCCTAGGTCCTCCAGGGAACCAAAATGCATGCAGGCCGGACACCCAGACCGTCACTCCAGCCCCGATCATCCACTACAGGATGTTTCCCCAGGTGGAGGGACCCAAGTTCCCCTTCTTCAAGGACGAGGACAGGAGCCAGTATGTGGAACTACGCATCTGCCTAGACACGCTCTTGGACGACTCCTGCTCAGAGTCCTACAAATATGCGATTCTCCTTCAGCATGTGAGGAACCCCAGAGCCCACAACATGGTTCTGGCCCATGCCTCCGCACCGACACCTTACACCAGAGCGCTCGCCGACTTGGATGCCCGCTACGGTCGTCCCTGGAACCACGCCCTTGCTGAACTGCAAGCCCTCGAACAGCAGGCCCCCATCAAGGATGACCGGGCGCTGGATGACTTCGCGCTCCGCGTGCACACCTTGGTTGGAATGCTGAAGACGCAGGGCCCAGCTGGCGCCAGCGAGATCAACAGCACCTCCAACGTAGAGCGGCTGCTCCGCAAGATCCCACGCTTCCGGCAGGAGAGGTTCCGGCGACAGCAGCGCGTTCGTAACCCCGGGAAGTTGGGTCTGAGCATGGCTGCCTTCGCGGAGTTCCTACTGGAGGAAGTGCATGACACCAACGTAGACGCCATGGGTTACGCTGAGCCGAAGAAGGAGAGGGAGAAGGGAGACCGCTGGGACGGGCCGAGCTCGAACAGAGGACGCCCAGTAGGAGTGCTGCACACGGAGGAGGAGCCTCGGAGAGAGAGGAAAGCCCGACCTGAGGGAAAGGATTCCTCTCAACCCCCTCAAAAGGGACGGAGAGGTCCACCGCCATGTCCGTACTGCACCAGCGAGCACTGGTTCAATGAGTGCAGTGACTTCAACAACCTGAGTACCGAGGCCAAGCAGAGGTGGCTCGAGGAGAACAAGAGGTGCTGGAACTGTGGGCGCGACCATCTGGCTAAGAACTGCACCTTGAGGAGAAAGTGCAACCGCTGTGAGGAGGTCCACCTCAACATCCTACACGAGGTCTCCCTCGCCAGGTCCACGGAGGGCACCAGAAGCCCTAGGTCCGGTAGCGCACCGGAAGAGGCAACACCTGTCTACTACCTAGACCCAGCCCGGAGCAGCGGCTCCAAGGTCCTACTGAAGGTGGTGAAGGTCCGACTTCACCACAACAACGCTGTGTACGACACGTACGCCGTTCTAGACGACGGGTCGGAACGGACCATCCTTCTCCAGGGGGCAGTGCGCCAGTTGGGGCTCCAAGGGACTGCGGAGAAGCTGACTCTGCGCACGATACGTCGCGACCTTAAAGAGGTCACCGGGGCGAGAATCAACTTCTCTATCTCCCCGGCGGGGCGGCCGTCGGACAGATATCGGCTTCGGAATGTCTTCACCGCAGACCAGCTAGCGCTCTCCCGCTACGACTACCCCCTGGAGAGATTACGCGCAAGATATTCCCACCTACGGCGAGTAGACCTACATCCGATAGAAGGAGCGGAGCCAACCCTTCTCATCGGCTCGGACAACGCTGAACTGATCGTGTCGCTCCGTCCTCCGCTGAGAGGACCACGAGGCTGCCCGATGGCTGTTAAGACTGCGCTTGGGTGGGCCCTCCAAGGCGCTACCGAGGGGAGAGATAGAGACGGGAGAGCTACGTCATCCCTCCATGTCCGAACCGAAGAAGCAAACCAACCAACCGGACCGCCTGGAGTGGAATCTATTGCTGCCAGTGCACCTGGAACAGTTAGTACCACAAATGGTTCACCACAGGATGACCAACCAAAGAAGAAGTCTCTGTGGACAGAGCATAAGTCTCTGGATGGGAAGACCTACTTCTACAACACAGAGACTAAACAGTCCTCAGGGGAGAAACCAGACGACCTGAAATCTCCTGCTGAGCAAATGTTGTCTAAGTGCCCGTGGAAGGAGTACAAGTCTGACACGGGAAAGCCTTACTACTACAACTCCCAGACTAAGGAGTCCCGGTGGACCAAGCCCAAAGAGCTGGAAGATCTTGAAGCGATGATCAAAGCGGAGGAGAATGGGACGGTAGAAGCTGCAGCTCCTGGCACCGCCCCCGTCCCCACTCTTCAGGTTGATCCTGCTGCTACCATGGCGACCATGATGGACATGGAGGCCATGGCGGCAACAGCTGTTGCCGAGGAACACCTGCAGGTGGCCATGCACCCTCACGTGGCCGAGGTCAGCATTGACGCACCCGTCAACTCCGTCGAGTACACGTCAGCCATGGAAGTCTCAGCCAGTATTGTAGACGCCTCCAAGGAGGAAAGGCCGGAGTTGGCGAAGAAAACGTACAAGTGGAACCCAAAAGAGGAGGCCAAGCAGGCCTTCAAAGAGCTTCTGAAGGAGAAGGGTGTTTCATCCAACGCGTCATGGGAGCAAGCCATGAGAATGATCATCAACGACCCACGCTACAGCGCCCTGCCCAAGCTGAGTGAGAAGAAGCAAGCGTTTAAGGCCTACAAGGCTAAGAAGGAGAAGGAACAAGCCAAGCAGCTCAGGAAGAGGAACTGGGAGGCGCTGAAGAACATTCTGGACAACATGGCCAACGTCACCTACCGCACCACCTGGTCCGAGGCCCAGCAGTACCTGCTGGACAACCCCACCTTCGCTGAGTACGAGGAGCTGCAGAACATGGACAAGGAAGACGCTCTGATCTGCTTCGAGGAGCACATCCGCGCCCTGGAGAAGGAGGAGAAGCAGAAGACTCTGCTGAGGGAGAGAGACAACTTGTCCGAAGGTGCCGTGGTACTGGTGATCGACCAGTCCCTTCCACGCGCCGCCTGGCAGACAGGCAGAGTGACCAAGGTCCTGCCGGGTCCGGATGGAAGGGTGCGGACGGCCATCGTGGACGTTGGTGGTCGCACTTACACCCGACCTGTGGCACGCCTGATTGAGCTCCCTCAAATTACGAAGGACACTATCACCTCCTACCTCACGCTGCTAGAGCAGCCTAGCCAGTGTGCCTTCCCTAGTTAACTGAAACCGAGGGTTTCATGGGGCGGCTGTTGTGAAGGCCCACAGTTTAGAGCCAGTTTAGTTTCCCCAAACCAGCCCTATTTTGCCCCTGTTATTTACTTTATTATTTTCTATACTATTCCTGTACGTTTATGAAGGTGTATGTATTGTTATTGTAATGTTTATGTATATGTTTAATGACGTGGTATATCCGGGGTGTGTCCGTGACCCGGATGCTAGGTTCGGTGGTGTATATATAGGGACGGAAGTGCTCTGTGAGTCAGTGTGACGAGAGAGAGTAACGAGAGAGAAGTAACGAGAAGTCGACCTAAGATGGCGGAGTCAGTAACACGCACACCGTGCTGAAGCTGATAGCCCGTTTAGAAGTGATTATTGAGTTCACAACTGTGATAGCCCGTTTAGCTGTGTCCCCGTTAGCTAGCCTTGCCAGCAGCCGGCTGCGTACGTTGGACCAAGCGAGACCCAAGCTGGATAGAGCCGTCGCCTCCACGCGTGGACTGCGACCGACCGTGGACAACCGGACCGGAGCCTTCACCCCTCGTCGTGGACCACGAAGAAGCCCCTTTCCCTTCGCGTTGCTACGTCACCCCCCCCCCTTTGTCTGCTGCCTTCCTCGAAGCACATGCGAGCTCCAACCAGGCCTCAACGCGCTCCTTGCAGCGCCAGACTCTAAGCCTTTTCCAGGCTAGGTACTGTGAGTGAGTGATTGAGTGTGTGTGTGGCCGGCGGGGAGGGAGTATAGATAGGGGGATGTATATAACAGTTGTGTAAATAAATGTGTTTGTTCATATGGGATACCGTTGCTGTGTGTTTAGTTGTTTGTTAGCTAACGCTAATGCTAATGCTAATGCTAAGGCTAATGCTAATCCTACTGCTAATGCTAACGATATTACTGCTAGTCTAACGGTTTGCTGGCGCCCCCTGCCTGTATCCTCCTACACTGCCTATTTAGCTCAGAGTTAGTTAGATAACCAGCCCTTCCTAAATTCTACAGTCCTTTTAGCTACTCCCTGGTTACAATGGCTTTTATTTTCTCTTTTTTATTTTCTTTCATGTCTTGTCAGTACAAAGCCCTGGACTGGTCAAAGAGAGCGTTTTAGCAATTAATTCTCGGTTTTGATTAGCTTTTTTCGATATTGATAGAGACTCTTCCATTAGCTCTCAATATCCAAGTGAATTGCCTTTTACCGCCATGAATGGTCTTTATTGTCATTGATATAGTACAGGTACCAAACAACGAAATTTGGGAGGGGGGGGGCTCCCCTGGTGCTAGGAAAGAAAAAAAAAAAGAAAAAAAAAAGAAGGGAAAGGAGCAGGTTTACATAAATAAAGGCTATGTACACTATCCACTATACTATACTGTACAAATAAAACACTGTGCTGTACTCTATGCTATGCTATACCTATTCTAACATTTCCTATTCTCTGCAACCTTATGTACCCTAGGGTTGTCATATTGCACATAGTGTTATTGCACATTCATTTAAAGTGTCGCAGTTTGCAGGCTTGAAATGTACACATTTGTGCCTCAGCACTACACCTGATTTTCAATCCAGCAGCTGCCATCAATCCGTCCAGACTGTCCAGGGCCCAGAACCTAGGTCTTTGCTGTGTTCAGGGCCTGGATGGCCCTGGGGTAGAAGCTGAGCTTCAGTCTGTTTGTCCTTGCGAACATGGTCCTGTACCGCCTGTTCGAGGGCAGCCGAGCAAAGTGTTCGTACCCAGGGTGGGATGAGTCTCTGGAGATCTTGGAGGCCTTCCTGAGGCAGCGTGTGTTGTACAGCTCTTCCAGAGAGGGGAGGGGGGCGCCGGTGATCTTCTGGGCCGTTCTCACGACTCTCTGTAGCACATTCCTCTCTGCGGCTGTGCAGCTGGAGAACCAGTTGCAGATGCAGTAGGTGAGGATGCTCTCCACTGCGCAGCGGTAGAAGTGAGAAATGCTCATTACTTTGAAAAATAAAGGGCTATCTCAGTCATTCAACCAGTTATGAATAGCTGAGAACTTCTAATTTATGGAAATATTAAAAAATGAAAATGTCAAAATGCCACCATGTGAAGGGTTTTCCCAGGCCACCACACAAATGGTCGGCTGGTATTGGCATACTTATTATGAATTTAGTAGGCAGTATGCAGTATATACTCATTGAGTATGCTAGTATGCAGTATGCAGTATATACTCATTGAGTATGCTAGTATGCAGTATGCTAGTATACCATTCCGAACACAGCCTAAGATAACGGTGGAGGATAGTTGCTAGATTTGTAGAGCTAGCATAGCATAGCATCTGTACTTAGCTACTGTGCTAGGCTATAAGGCTACATGTTGAAGTTTATAATACTGTTTTTAGTATCATTTAGTGTTTGAATATATTATTGAGTCGCGTTTGTATTCCCCAGAATATAAAGTGCTTATTGCAGATCTTCCACTGTCATCATCACCTCTGGGCTATGCAGTCAGGGAACGCACAGCAGGCAAAACATTGTTTTTTCATGAACTGGTACATTTTTACTATTACTTTGTCTATGTACGTCTGTATTCTCCTAAATTCACCAATTTATGAAGGCCGTTTTCTCAAAATGAGTATTTCTCATACTCTGAGTCAGATATCTCTACTTCAGTAGAACATAGGCCTACAAACACCAAACTTTCCAGTTTTATTCCTATCTATATTCTTCTAAAGGCTTTTACAGAGGGGTTTGTTAATAATAATTCATAGCCTGATTTATGTAACATTTTATTCCTAAAAATATTACTTTTTATGGCTGTTGACAATATTTTCTGATTTATGGAGTGATAAAAAAAGAGATATCCAAGATCCCTGTGTAAAGTCTGTTGAGTCTAATATGTCAACAAGATGAAACAAGAATGTTTAACCTTGCCAGGGCTCGACATTAATGCCGTTTTACTTGTCCGGAGCGAGTAAAACTTTCGCCGGGTTTGTTTGTGCGAGCAGGCCGACGCTGCTAGATCCAGGATATGTTTACCTGTGTGGAGGAAGAACAACAGACGGCGCAGGCGCGAGACTAGACTAGATGATCGTGAGTGAAGATATTATCAAAGCGTACTCACCTGTCGATCACCTGTACGCTTTGATAATATCTTCACTCGCGATCATCTAGTCTAGTCTGGCGCCTGCGCCGTCTGTTGTTCTTCCTCCACACAGGTAAAAATATCTGGACAAGTACAACGGCATTAATGTCGAGCCCTGCTGGCTTTATCCAATGTTCAGATTTCTCTTGAATGTTATGCAAATTAGTGCATATTTAATTAGACATGGCCTCATTTGCATTTTTCAACATACAATTTAATAAAAATGGGGTTTGAAGAAAACTTGTAATACAAAACAGGTTTTGTTCTGGCTCAAAATAAGGCGGAGGTGGTACCAGTGGCGTTTGCCATCGGGGGGGACCCATGAAGCGGGGCTGTCTGGGGGTCCTTAAACGAGCATCAAGCACTTAATTTCTTGCATTCTGGTAAATTTATATGCACCAATTTGTGCCTTTTCTACATCAATTCATGGTGGAAATGTAATTATTTATGTAAAAGAAAACACAATATTCAGGCACCAGATGACCATTCAAAATATAATGCAATATAAGTCTCAGGCGTTCTGTACTTTCAAATAATTATTCTCCTTGAGCAGTCAACATCAACACACAATGATTTGCATACCCTGTAGGTTTTCACAGAATTGACCTTGCTGAAATATGCCTATCTGACGAAGGCACATATAGCTGGGCTTTGTCAGTGCTGTCTATTGACTCATCCACAGCAAGTGAAATGCACTGTGCGTTCTTGATATCATCAGTTAACTGCTTTACTCTGGGTCGCCCGCAAGTAACTCTGTTGGATAATAATGTTATCTGTTGGATAAGTGCAGTTAGATAATGTAAGTAAGTAAGTAAAATGTATTTGTACAGCACCTTTCTCACAAGTGCTTTACATATAGAGAACATAATAAAGAAAAAACATAATGAAACATAATAAAAGAGCGAAAGTCATAGCAAACAAGTGAAAATAAGAACAAGTAACAGACAACAGGTGTACAACAATATCAACAGGACACAGGACAGTGGTATGGTATAAGTTTCTCTGACATCTCCTGTTTGTCCTTTCCCTCAAACAGTGATGGAGTCATGGAAGGAGAGAGGGAGTGATGGAAGGAGAGAGGGAGTGATGGAAGGAGAGAGGGAGTGATGGAAGGAGAGAGGGAGTGATGGAAGGAGAGAGAGAGTGATGGAAGGAGAGAGAGAGTGATGGAAGGAGAGAGGGAGTGATGGAAGGAGAGAGAGTAATGGAAGGAGAGAGAGGGTGTGATGGAAGGAGAGAGGGAGTGATGGAAGGAGAGAGAGAGTGTGATGGAAGGAGAGAGGGAGTGATGGAAGGAGAGAGAGGGCGTGATGGAAGGAGAGAGAGAGTGATGGAAGGAGAGAGAGGGAGTGATGGAAGGAGAGAGGGAGTGATGGAAGGAGAGAGAGAGTGATGGAAGGAGAGAGAGGGTGTGATGGAAGGAGAGAGGGAGTGATGGAAGGAGAGAGAGAGTGTGATGGAAGGAGAGAGGGAGTGATGGAAGGAGAGAGAGGGCGTGATGGAAGGAGAGAGAGAGTGATGGAAGGAGAGAGAGGGAGTGATGGAAGGAGAGAGGGAGTGATGGAAGGAGAGAGAGGGAGTGATGGAAGGAGAGAGAGGGTGTGATGGAAGGAGAGAGGGAGTGATGGAAGGAGAGAGAGGGAGTGATGGAAGGAGAGAGAGGGAGTAATGGAAGGAGAGAGAGAGTGATGGAAGGAGAGAGGGAGTGATGGAAGGAGAGAGAGAGTGTGATGGAAGGAGAGAGAGGGAGTAATGGAAGGAGAGAGGGAGTGATGGAAGGAGAGAGAGAGTGTGATGGAAGGAGAGAGGGAGTGATGGAAGGAGAGAGGGAGTGATGGAAGGAGAGAGAGTGATGGAAGGAGAGAGGGAGTGATGGAAGGAGAGAGAGTGATAGAAAGAGAGAGGGAGTGATGGAAGGAGAGAGAGGGTGTGATGGAAGGAGACAGAGGGTGTGATGGAAGGAGAGAGGGAGTGATGGAAGGAGAGAGAGAGTGTGATGGAAGGAGAGAGGGAGTGATGGAAGGAGAGAGAGTAATGGAAGGAGAGAGAGGGTGTGATGGAAGGAGAGAGGGAGTGATGGAAGGAGAGAGGGAGTGTGATGGAAGGAGAGAGGGAGTGATGGAAGGAGAGAGAGGGCGTGATGGAAGGAGAGAGAGTGATGGAAGGAGAGAGAGGGAGTGATGGAAGGAGAGAGGGAGTGATGGAAGGAGAGAGGGAGTGATGGAAGGAGAGAGAGGGAGTGATGGCAGGAGAGAGAGGGTGTGATGGAAGGAGTGTCACGCCCTCTACCTCTAGGTAGTGGGCAGTGCCTCTCTCTCTCTCTTTCCCTCTCTCTCTCTCTCCCTCTAATTGGCAGGAGTGGCTTCAGGTGTGCGTGTTGTCCGGCTGTTCACTATTACCTCATCGTTAGCCCTGCATAAAGACCCGTTCCAGCCTCCACTTCACTGCCAGATCGTAGCTTCAGCTTACCGTAAAGATACGCTTCCAGCTCCCCTACCTATTGACTACCCTGCCTGTACCTGCCTCCTACTTACCCTTGTTTTGCTTTTACCCCCCAGTACCCCTACCGGACTCCTGCTACCTGCCCTCCTGCCTGCCCTCCTGCCTGCCTGCCCTACCTGCCCTCCTGCCTGCCTGCCTGCCCTACCTGCCCTTCTCCTACCTGCCTGCCTGCCCTACCTGCCCTCCTGCCTGCCTGCCTGCCTACCTGCCTGCCTGGCCTGCCTGCCCTACCTGCCTGTCCTACCTGCCTGCCTGTCCTACCTGCCTGCCTGCCCTACCTGCCCTCCTGCCTGCCTGCCTGCCCTACCTGCCTGCCTGCCCTACCTGCCCTCCTGCCTGCCTGCCTGCCCTACCTGCCCTCTTGCCTGCCTGCCCTACCTGCCCTCCTCCTACCTGCCTGCCTGCCCTACCTGCCCTCCTGCCTGCCTGTCCTACCTGCCCTCTTGCCTGCCTGCCCTACCTGCCCTCCTACCTGCCCTCCTGCCTGCCTGTCCTACCTGCCCTCTTGCCTGCCTGTCCTACCTGCCCTCTTGCCTGCCTGCCCTACCGGCCTAACCCCTGCCTACTCCTTAAAATAAATCATACTTTATTTACTTTAACCTGTCTCTGTCTGTGTCTGCACTTGGGTTCCCTATCTGATCGTAACAAGGAGAGAGGGAGTGATGGAAGGAGAGAGGGAGTGATGGAAGGAGAGAGGGAGTGATGGAAGGAGAGAGAGGGAGTGATGGAAGGAGAGAGAGGGAGTGATGGAAGGAGAGAGGGAGTGATGGAAGGAGAGAGAGAGTGTGATGGAAGGAGAGAGAGGGAGTGATGGAAGGAGAGAGAGAGTAATGGAAGGAGAGAGAGAGTAATGGAAGGAGAGAGAGAGGGAAGGAGAGAGAGAGTAATGGAAGGAGAGAGAGAGTAATGGAAGGAGAGAGAGAGTGATGGAAGGAGAGAGAGGGAGTGATGGAAGGAGAGAGAGGGAGTAATGGAAGGAGAGAGGGAGTGATGGAAGGAGAGAGGGAGTGATGGAAGGAGAGAGAGAGTGTGATGGAAGGAGAGAGAGGGAGTAATGGAAGGAGAGAGGGAGTGATGGAAGAAGAGAGAGTATGATGGAAAGAGAGAGGGAGTGATGGAAGGAGAGAGAGGGCGTGATGGAAGGAGAGAGAGGGTGTGATGGAAAGAGAGGGATTGATGGAAGGAGAAAGGGGGAGTGATGGAAGGAGAGGGAGGGCGTGATGGAAGGAGAGATGGAAGGAGAGAGAGGGTGTGATGGAAGGAGAGAGGGAGTGATGGAAGGAGAGAGAGGGTGTGATGGAAGGAGAGGGAGTAATGGAAGGAGAGAGAGGGAGTGATGGAAGGAGAGAGGGAGTGATGGAAGGAGAGAGGGAGTGATGGAAGGAGAGAGGTCGTGATGGAAGGAGAGAGAGAGTGTGATGGAAGGAGAGAGGGAGTGATGGAAGGAGAGAGAGAGTGTGATGGAAGGAGAGAGGGAGTGATGGAAGGAGAGAGAGAGTGTGATGGAAGGAGAGAGAGGGCGTGATGGAAGGAGAGAGAGAGTGATGGAAGGAGAGAGAGAGTGTGATGGAAGGAGAGAGAGGGCGTGATGGAAGGAGAGATGGAGTGATGGAAGGAGAGAGAGGGCGTGATGGAAGGAGAGAGAGAGTGATGGAAGGAGAGAGAGGGTGTGATGGAAGGAGAGAGGGAGTGATGGAAGGAGAGAGAGAGTGTGATGGAAGGAGAGAGAGGGCGTGATGGAAGGAGAGATGGAGTGATGGAAGGAGAGAGGGAGTGATGGAAGGAGAGAGAGGGCATGATGGAAGGAGAGAGAGGGAGTGATGGAAGGAGAGAGGGAGTGATGGAAGGATAGAGGGTGTAATGGAAGGAGAGAGGGAGTGATGGAAGGAGAGAGAGAGTGATGGAAGGAGAGAGGGAGGAGAGATCGAAGGAGAGAGAGTGATGGAAGGAGAGAGGGCGTGATGGAAGGAGAGAAGGTGTGATGGAAGGAGAGAGAGAGTGTGATGGAAGGAGAGAGGGAGTGATGGAAGGAGAGAGAGAGTGTGATGGAAGGAGAGAGGGGGTGATGGAAGGAGAGAGAGTGTGATGGAAGGAGAGATGGAGTGATGGAAGGAGAGAGAGGGCATGATGGAAGGAGAGAGAGGGAGTGATGGAAGGAGAGAGGGAGTGATGGAAGGAGAGAGAGGGTGTGATTGAAGGAGAGAGGGAGTGATGGAAGGATAGAGGGTGTAATGGAAGGAGAGAGGGAGTGATGGAAAGAGAGAGAGGGCGTGATGGAAGGAGAGAGAGGGCGTGATGGAAGAAGAGAGCGAGCAATGGAAGGAGAGAGAGGGAGGGATGGAAGGAGAGAGGGAGCTATGGAAGGAGAGAGGGAGTGATGGAAGGAGAGAGAGAGTGATGGAAGGAGAGAGAGGGAGTGATGGAAGGAGAGTGAGAGATGGAAGGAGAGAGGGAGAGATGGAAGGAGAGAGAGGGAGTGATGGAAGGAGAGAGGGAGTGATGGAAGGAGAGAGGGAGTAATGGAAGGAGAGAGAGGGTGTGATGGAAGGAGAGGGAGTGATGGAAGGAGAGAGGGTGTGATGGAAGGAGAGAGGGAGTGATGGAAGGAGAGAGAGGGAGTGATGGAAGAAGAGAGGGAGTGATGGAAGGAGAGAGAGGGAGTGATGGAAGAAGAGAAGGAGCGATGGAAGGAGAGAGGGAGTGATGGAAGGAGAGAGAGGGAGTGATGGAAGGAGAGAGGGAGTGATGGAAGGAGAGAGAGGGTGTGATTGAAGGAGAGAGAGGGTGTGATGAAAGGAGAGAGGAAGTGATGGAAGGAGAGAGAGGGAGAGATGGAAGTAGAGAGGAAGAGATGGAAGGAGAGAGAGGGAGGGATGGAAGGAGAGAGGGCGTGATGGAAGGAGAGAGAGGGTGTGATGGAAGGAGAGAGGGAGTGATGGAAGGATAGAGGGTGTAATGGAAGGAGAGAGGGAGTGATGGAAGGAGAGAGAGGGAGTGATGGAAGGAGAGGGAGTGATGGAAGGAGAGAGGGTGTGATGGAAGGAGAGAGAGGGCATGATGGAAAGAGAGAGGGAGTGATGGAAGGAGAGAGGGTGTGAAGGAAGGAGAGAGAGGGCGTGATGGAAAGAGAGAGGAAGTGATGGAAGGAGAGAGGGTGTGATGGAAGGAGAGAGAGGGCATGATGGAAAGAGAGAGGGAGTGATGGAAGGAGAGAGCGAGTGATGGAAGGAGAGAGAGGGAGTGATGGAAGGAGAGAGGGCGTGATGGAAGGAGACCTTGACAATCAGGTAGGAATTGTCTTTCTTGAGTAACTGCATCAATAACGTTATCTTCATTAGCCCTCTCCCCAGACTCAAGGCCGATTTAGACTTCTGCGTAAAATCAACGCCGTAGCGTAGTCCCGCGTGGGCCCGCCTTGCCTACAACGTAGGTTGACGTGCACATCTCCAAAAATTTAAGAACGCGTCAGTTTCTACGCAACCGTAAGCTCTGTGATTGGTCCGCTTGGTAGCACATGATTCCGACTCTCTCGTAGACCAAAATGCGGAAGCCATGACAGAAATGTCATTTACCTTTTCTGTAATTACTCATTAATAAAGATTTGAAAAATTATGATAACCATCGTATTATCTTAGTTTAATGTCATTTCAATGGATCATAGAACTTTTATTTACAAGCATAACAACAACAAAATCGCTATTATGCCGTTTTTTGATCGCCATTATGCCGCTATGAGTACACCGACCAACGCGACGCGGACCAACGTAGAACTATAAACTTGGAGAGCCCTTGCGTAGGCTACGGTGTAGCCGTGCGTAAATTCGACGCAGGAGTATAAATCAGGCTTCAAATATTACTTATTAATAACTTATACATATTAATTATTATTATTACATTTCACAACCCAAAATGCTTCCAATATATTAGAAAAATGTATACAATTCGGGTTAGGCAATAATGGGTGGGGTCATTTGATATATAATTTGTATATATATATACAACGAAGTGGAGATATTAATATATATCTTTGCACTCAATCACATTTCAGGACCCTCCTTTCATGGCTTTTCCTAGGTATGTGCGTTCTACCACGCAGTATCCTTACATTTTCAAAATCACATCAGGATAAGCTAGTATAAAGCTATTTTTCAGTTTTTCTGTGTAGGAGGCCAACTAGTGCTCTTTGTGTGTAAGTAGCAGCTTCCCATTCTAAAGTCTATGGTCATTTGACCCCAGAGGCGGCTCTTATAGTAGGTAAAATAGACACGGCTGTTCTAGTGTTAAAGAAAGATGGCTGCCTTCCCTTTGATAAAGAATGCAATGATGAATATTAAACAAAGATGCCTGCCTACCCTTTGATAAAGTATGCAATGATGAGTATTAAACAAAGATGGCTGCCTACCCTTTGATAAAGTATGCAAGGATGAGTATTAGTATTAGTTTCGCAAACCACATCCTTCTCAAAATCCCCAATCACAGTCCGTATTAGGTAAATCATTATTTCAGTCTGGTGTGCCCACAGACTGGAATAAACTACAAAAAAACGTAAAACTTGTCAAACTCACCTCCAAATCAGCTTTCAAGAACTCACTCACTCAAGGACACTTTTAATGACACGTGCAATTGTTTCTAAGCCAGGACCCGTTCCCTGCTCGCCTTGTGTTGATTGTTTGTTGGTCTGATTTGTCCTTGGCCTGCAACTGTTCCTGTTCCTGTTCTCTGCTCTGTTTTGTCTTGTTTAATGTGTTTTAACTTTTGTATTTATTTTACCCCCACCCCTCAAAAGGCTGTTTGTTACGCCCCCTGGTGACTAGGGGTAGAAGGGCGCAACATAAAGCAACAGAATGGACAGGTGAGGGTGCAGTCACACAAAAACCAAGAAACTCAAAATGCAATACATTTTTATTTTTTTGTGATACATTTTTTATTATCATTTCTTCAGGGAATGGTACAAGGGAGTGGTAACAAATACATGAACAGAAGAGAAATAGAATAACACAAATCCAGTAGAAATACAAAATTCCCATAAACCTCCCCCCCCCACAAATGCCCCTCCCGCCAAATACCTCCAACCCACCCGCCCAATCACAGCCCCCCCCCCTCCTCCCACAAATGTCCCTCCCGCCAAATACCTCCAACCCACCCGCCCAATCACAGCCCCCCGCCCCCCACCCCCCCCCCCTCCCCCTCCTCCAACAAATGTCCCTCCCGCCAAATTGAAAAAAAGGCTGTGCATGATTAATAGTACTATTAGGCGGGTCAATCAGTGGCGGCTGGTGCCCAAATTTTTGGGTGGGGCACAGCAGTGTGGCGGGGGGTCCCCTTTGGCGCGCGCAACGCGCGCGATTTTTCCCCGCGTGCACGATTTATTTCCGCGTGCACGCGCATAAAACACGCACTGGCGTTACAACCATTGTATAATTTCAACTTTCACCCTTAAAATGACCGTGTGGGCCATGGAGAAGTTACCCTGTCAACTACAGACACTGAGGTGGAAGAGTGACCGGTCTATGGACGTCGGTACGGTCCAATACCCAGTGTCAGACAAGGAGGAAGTCTAGTCAACAAGGCTAGTACAGGCCTCACAGGTCACAGCTACACTCAGGTTAATAAAGGTAGCAGATTAATATGTGTACTATGTGTCTGTGTGACATGGCTACATCAATGAGCAGAGATGAATGCTGCAGTCAGTAGTACAGTACTATCTATTTCATAGACACATGATGGATGATGATGGAGAGTGATGGTGGTCAACACATCACAGCAGGTCAACACATTCAATGATGTATCACAACCAGACCATGTCAGAAACACAACCAGACCATGTCAGAAACACAACCAGACCATGTCTGTAACACAACCAGACCATGTCTGTAACACAACCAGACCATGTCAGAAACACAACCAGACCATGTCAGAAACACAACCAGACCATGTCAGAAACACAACCAGACCATGTCTGTAACACAACCAGACCATGTCAGAAACACAACCAGACCATGTCAGAAACACAACCAGACCATGTCTGTAACACAACCAGACCATGTCTGTAACACAACCAGACCATGTCAGAAACACAACCAGACCATGTCAGAAACACAACCAGACCATGTCAGAAACACAACCAGACCATGTCAGAAACACAACCAGACCATGTCAGAAACACAACCAGACCATGTCAGAAACACAACCAGACCATGTCAGAAACACAACCAGACCATGTCAGAAACACAATCAGACCATGTCTGTAACACAACCAGACCATGTCTGTAACACAACCAGACCATGTCAGAAACACAACCAGACCATGTCATAAACACAACCAGACCATGTCAGAAACACAACCAGACCATGTCAGAAACACAACCAGACCATGTCAGAAACACAACCAGACCATGTCTGTAACACAACCAGACCATGTCTGTAACACAACCAGACCATGTCAGAAACACAACCAGACCATGTCTGTAACACAACCAGACCATGTCTGTAACACAACCAGACCATGTCAGAAACACAACCAGACCATGTCAGAAACACAACCAGACCATGTCTGTAACACAACCAGACCATGTCTGTAACACAACCAGACCATGTCAGAAACACAACCAGACCATGTCAGAAACACAACCAGACCATGTCAGAAACACAACCAGACCATGTCAGAAACACAACCAGACCATGTCAGAAACACAACCAGACCATGTCTGTAACACAACCAGCTGAGTTAAAGAAAACCAACTCTTACCTTTGATGACAGAACATGAGCTGTGTTTACCCGTACCTCCGCCTTGCCCCGCGCATATTGCTATGAATAGTTCGAAGATAGGTGCTTGCACGTTAGGTGCGAGGCTGCTTGGTTAACCCATTAGCGGGAACATTATTAGTTGCACAAAATAGGCTGATTTAATTGACCATGAACATCAGAGACAGACATTACGAATGTTCATTTAAAATACTCCGGAAGCCCGAAGTCCGGAAAACCGGAAGTCGGGAGTCCTCAGCATAATGCATTGTCTGCAATACAACCGGAGATTCAGGGACGCACATTTGTGCGCCCTGGCCAAGAAATAGAGACAGCCAATTGGAGCGCTGCTACAGCTCACGTGTAAGCGAAAAGTATTCGTCCTGGCATAGACTTGCAATGACCGGCGTCCCGACTCCTCCCCCTATGTATTTTAACAGTGAGTTTTACACACACACACACAGATAAAAATGTTTATTGTATTGGAGGATTTTTAATGAATGCTGATAGGCGCCGACAGAATATCAGCCGCATTTTGTGAATAAACAATGTTTATTTTAAAAAAAAACTTTTACAAATCGCAACTAGGAAGTGAAGGTGGGGGCGGCGCCCCAGCGCCCTCTATCGGCCAGCCGCCACTGGGGTCAATATATGGTTTAACCAGTGGCGTGCAGTCAGGTGAGGCAGGGTAGGCAATGCCTCACCCAGGCATTTAAGAAAGAAAAAGAATATCAGTCTTTTTAAAATATTTTTAAATAATTTTTTTATCTCAAAAATATATATTTTTTTAATTTATTTTACTCATTATTCTTAACTTTAATGTGTTAAAATGTTGTTAAAATAAAAATAAATGATGTAAAATGTGTTGTTTTAAAAAATATAATGCATGCCCTGGCACCAGGAGAGTTTGCTCCCAAAGCTAGCTGATTGCTGGCGAGAGGCTGAGGCAGTGCCTCTGTGCTATGCGAAGTGATAGACCAACAGTTTCGTAGGTTTGCGCATGCGTAGTCTGTTCTCACATTGTCTTCATTGATGGACGTTGAGGCACCGTGCAGGCTGCCTCTGACAGCATGATTGACAGTTTGCGTTTGGCTTGCCGTAGCGGCATCCTCTGCTGTTCGCGCCGCGGTTCTACATTTCCCCAGCAGTAGCTCCATCAATCGTGGGAATTATGTTGAACTTTTACATTTGATGGCAGAAAAGGTTGAGAAATTAGCCGCACATTTGCCTACGCATGTTACATTATGCTTAAGATAATGTATGCTATTGCGTGCCGGTTCAAATGCTGTAAATCCTGTGTTGTTGATGCAAGTGAATTTATATTGTCATTGAGCTGTTTTGCGTGCTGCTGTAAATCCTGTTGAGATGCAGGTGAATGTAGGCAATGCCATACAGGCGGTTGCGCTACGCTATGTGTAGTTATGAGATAACAATACATGACATTTTTGACCAGCTATTTGATAGTATAGTATATATGGGCTATGTGATTGACTTTATAGTATAGTATATTAGCCTACATTACATTACAGTCATTTAGCCGACGCTTTTATTCAAAGCGACTTACACTAATTGCATTTAACATAGGAGTGTACTGCTTTTTTAAGGCAAAATGAAGAATAGCAAACTAAAAATACAGTATAGCAATATAGCAATAGCATAGAGAAGAATAGCAAACTAACAATACAATAGGTGCTTAACACTAGAACAGCCGTGAGGTGTTAAACAGCACCAGTGAGTACAAAAAAAATTCTACCTTTGCACTCGATCACATTTCAGGACCCTCCTTTCATGACTTTTCCTAGATATGTGCGTTCTACCACCCAGCATTTTTACATTTTCAAAATCGAGTTAGTATAAAGCGTTTTAGCAGTATTTCTGTGTGTGTCTGTGTACTTGTGGCTGCCATCTATTTCTCCAAGCCTGCAATTCTCTTTTATATCAGCAGAGGTAGCAAGGGGGCACACACTGTGCTCAAATTCAGGCTTCAGTGCTGAATGAGACACAGTGCATAAGACTGATATTTGTGTTTATATATAGGCTACAATAACAATCAAAATAAGATATGTATATGTGCAGACAGTTATGAAAATGATCAACTGTACAGTATGTCTCCCAATCAATGTTCGTTCAGACAATACAACCAAAGGCGTAAAAATACTGATGTTCTCATAATGTAATTATATATATAGCTAAATTAGTCTGTAGACTGCTATGGAGGTATATTGAAACCAATATATAGATTATATATATAGATTATATATATACAACCTGATTGGATTAAATAAGATTCTGTTGTGATTGTGTTGACATTGTTGTGATTGCAAAATAAATCTTGGTTATGTAATGTGTAAAGAACATGATGACACGAATGCCTATTATGATGATATGCAAAAGGGACAATCTGTCTATGAATCTTGGTTCAATCAAGGTTGTACATAGATATACGCAGATTCATATTTGGATAGTTGATTTTGGCACCATTGTATAGTAGCCAATTGCAGAGAGTATACATTATTTTGTTTGTTTACTGCACATTATAAATGAAATGATGTGTATTAATTATTTTTGTTGGTTTGAATCCTCACTGTGTTCATGTGTCTGCTGATGTTAGGGCCGGCGTGAAGTTCACGACAAATAAACAGACTGTGTGAAGCTCATAACTATGATAACACAATATTGCAATATTTATTACTATTCTTTTTTAATAATGATAATCAACTTTCATTCATTAGTAAAGCTCCCGCAGTCTCAATCAATCTCCTCTCCATATATAGCATTTAATCTGTTCCATAGTTCGTTCTCAGCTGACTCAAGCTTCATCAGATTGCTCTAATAATTTCCCCACTTCTCTGCTTATAGGAACTTTATGCATTTTAGAGAAACATGCAGAGCATGTATTTGACAAAGAAACGTGTAGGCTAAGAACTAGTTTCTAAAGTGAGTTACAATCACTTGATGGTTGATACACGGGGGAGGGTAATCTTATTGATCGTTTCCCATTAGCAAACAATAGCTGCCAATTCATGAGCGAGCCAAGCGGGTTTCAAAGCTGCCAAGCGGGTTTCAAAGCTGCCAAGCAGGTTTCAACGCTTACAAGCTTACAGCAGTCGATTGTCTGCTGATGTTACGGGCACGGCCGGCGTGAAGTTCACGACAAATAAACAGACGTTATCACTGTGAAGCTCATAACTATGATAACACAATATTGCAATATTTATTACTATTATTTTTGTATAATAATAATCAACCATCATTCGTTAGTAATGAAAACTCCCGCAGTTCCGATCAATGTCCTCTCCACTTTACACATTACATAACCAAGATCTCTTTTGACATCACAACAATGTCAACACAATCACAACAGAATCTTATTTTATCCAACCAGGTTTTATATTTTGATTATGACATCATGTCTTTCAACATTGTCACACTTTTCATTACACACATTAGCGGATTTATCATTCTGTACTCTTTCTCTCCTTTCTTTCATGTATTTTCTTTTCTTTTTCTCAATTAGTAGTCTCCTAATCTCGCTACAGTTTGAGCGAGACTGTAACTGTCATTGTTTGAATGAATGAATGAATGAATGGTCTTTATTTGTCATTGATATAGTACAGGTACCAAACAACGAAATTTGGGAGGGGGGGCTCCCCTGGTGCTAGGAAACTAGGTGCTAGGAACTGGTGCTATAACTGTGTTCATGTTATAATGTTTAGTGAACGAACAATTGTTGGGTGTTTGCCACAAATCGGAATTATCTTGCCGTGAAATGTACATCAAATAACATGATGTCGGCGATCTACTAGAACTGCGGGACGACTGCAATGTAGGCTACCATATATATCTGCCATATCATACCGTTTTATATTGAAAAATATGATGGTAAATAAATACATGTGGGACCGATGTATGATATGGCAGAGGTGTGGTGTGTATCAGTCTGTCTCGTTCCAGCGAGTCAACTCGTGTTGACTCAATAAGACATGCGCTTGATGGGGGGAGGGTTGATGGCTGGCTCTCGATCGTTTCCGATCAATGAACAAAGACATCGGGTTCCCCCGCAGTCACAGTGCTACATGAAAATATCTAGCCACACACCACATAGCATACCTCCGCCCTATATGTATTTATCATCATATTTCTCAATATAAAACGGAGGTACGATATATGGCAGATATATGTATGGTATATTATGGCAGTTTCTGGCGCCTGTCCCGTTCTGTTGTTCAAAGAATATAATATAAAACGCATCACTGCACTGCTGTCTGTCCTGTGTTGTTTTGTTTGCATTGCATTTTAGCACAGTGCGCCGATTAGATAGAAGATGTTCTACAGAGGGTGATGTAACCCCTCCCTCCCCTCCCTTCCCCCACCCCTCCCCTGCTGTTGTGTCTCTATACCTGGTCAACACAGCTTGGGATTCCAAGGAAATTACTTGGAACTATGTGTGAAAGGGACAACATTGCAATATATATTACAGTTATTTTTTAATAATGATAATCAACTTTCATTCGTTAGTAATGAAAACTCCCGCAGTCTCGTTACATACATGCATACGTTATTATATATATAAATAAAGCCTTGAACTGGCCAAGCATAAAGGCTGAAGATGGAAAGTCACTACAGGCCTATGCACTGTATTTGAGAGGATGCAACAATGCCATGCAAGACTTGCACTATCTGGAAGAGCTTGATAGCCCATCAAACCTCAGGCTTATTGTTTCTAAGTTGCCCTACAAGTATAGGGATAAATGGAGGTCTATTGCCTGCAATATACTTGAGATTAGTCATGGCAGGGCTAAATTCAAAGACCTTGTTGGCTTCATTGGAAAAACAAGCCACAATTGTTTTAGATCCTTTGAATTTAGATTACCATCCCCCATGCTTCAACCATTATATCAAGTGAATGGAACTGACTTTAGAAACGAGTTATTCTGGTTTATTTGCGAGGACCACAGGAAAGGCCAAGGATTTCCACTTACACATGTGTGAGGAAAAGTAACAGCGTTTTGTTACAGAACTGTTCGCAAATGTTCCATTCCAAGTCCTGACAACAAAAATATATGTATAATATTGTATATAATGTTTTTTCTGTATATCACTGTAGACCACAGTCTCACTCACATATACACAACACAACACTGTTGTGTATAATACAGTTTTCTCAGTCGCTTTGGTGCATTTCTCACATCACTATTAACATTTGCACAACAGTTGTCAGTGTCATCAAAATGAAAAGTCCTGACACCATTGTTTATGAACAAGATAGTCAAATGGCTTTGTCATGTTTTCATTATGACAGTTCACTCTGTAAGTGTTTTCCAATGCAAAAAAATTAGATCTTGAAAGTGAAACCGCAGGGTGCGTTCGTAAATTCGCTATGAGAGCGCCGGAGCGCACACCGGGTTCAACGTCATAAAGGGACCAGGTAATTTGATTGGACAAGAGGCATTCCATGGGTGCTAACCAGATTTCCAGGGCGAATTTACGAACGCATGCTAGCTAATTCGACGACGAAAATCGTCAGAGGAGATATACGGGTTATTTTGATAAGCTGGACACATTTTGGGAATATATATTGGTACTTTCTCACCTGAAAACATATTAAAACTTCATAAAATGACATGGTAACACTTGTAAAGGCAAAATCACAGCATTTTTTTTTTGAAAAAAAATGGAGGATTCAAAACGCCTTCTGCTTGCCGGTGCGAAATGCATTCTGGGAAAAGGCGTCGGAGCCTGGCAGACAGCCTTGTGTGACATCGCCCTCCAGCGATCTTTGTGCGTCAGTACACTCTTCTCTATGTTAAACTATCATAGTGCTGAATCACACCTCATCGCGATTGAATAAGGTCGCGATCCGCCGCGGTCCTAGTGTTAAGAGGGAGGATCCTGGTAGTAGGCCTACTTCTTGAAGAAGTGAGTTTTAAATATATAAGGGCTATTGATTGCCTTTATAGTATGCGCTATGCCATTTGAAGTCTGGCTGCTGCGTTACTCGTATGATTTTTTTTTTTTTATATCTCACTGCCTACCCAGCCAATGACCTCACTGCACGTTACTGGGTTTAACCCCAATATAATGGTTTTGCTACAAATGGTTTTTCAATGGGTTCAATGGGTTCAAATGGCCCGCAGGCAGTAGTACATGGTAGTCCATATCTTCTACAAGAGCAGCGGAGTGTCTTGCAGGCAGTGGAGCAGTTACAACGAATGACCATCAAGAGACTGTCTGGAGCAGCATTCATTCTTGACATTAGTCTTCTTTTCGTGTCCACAAGAGAGTCAGTTACAAGGCTTGGCTAGATGTGGTTCAACCACAGCTGAACACATTGCTGTCCCTTCTCATTGAACTCTGCCAAGTCAGATGCTGTGCAGGGCTGCTCCAGCAGGGGGCATATCAGGAGGTGCTGCATGGTCTGGGGTTCAGTGCCACAGTCACACACAACGTCCCTGTCATTTAGGTATCCCCATTTGGCGAGAGTGGCTTTTGTACGTCCAACACCAGATCTTATCCTGTTTAGGCATTTCCACACTGCGTAGTTGGTGTCTGCTCCAGGGGGCAGTGCCTCGCTCGCCTTTAGCTCCCTTGTTGTTGCTGGTGGGAGTTTGTCCAGCCTTTCTTCCCACGAGTGACTCTTTCACTGCTTGTGCTCGGTGTTCCGATGGGCGGGACGCTCTTCAGGAAACTTTTCCTTGATTTAAGGCGGCTTTTGGCTGGCACATGGTAGGTCGTCTCCTCCAATGGCGCCATCTCCTGGGTCCCAGATGTAGCGGTGGATTCGGGAGGGCCCGGCTGACTCCCACTCCTGCTTCCAAGCTGCTGCCAACCATGCATCTCTGGGGACGTCCTCAGAGGTGGAGTTGAGCATCTCTTGTGCTGCCTTGTTGTAAGGGTGGCGGGTCTTGAGTCTGCTTGGAGGTGCTGGTGTTATTGTGGTGTTGTGCAGGATGTGCCAGTCATACTGTTGTGCCTATTATTATTATTCTGAGGGAGGTATTGATAGCCACGTCGACCTTTCTCACATGAGGGCTTCTGCTCCAGGCTGGGGCGCAGTATTCCGCTGCAGAGAAGACCAGGGCTTGGGTGGATATTCTTAGCGTCTTAGCGGAGGCTCCCCAGGTTGTACCAGCGAGGCGGCGGATCAGCGCGGCCCTGGATGTCACCTTGGCCTTGACTTCTTCCAAGTGTTGCTTGAAGGATAATGTCCGATCCAGACGCACTCCAAGGTACTTCGGGGCTTGCTGGACCTCCAGACATTTGTTGTCAACGCGCACCTCAAGTTCCCTCCTGGCTTCTCTGGTGCTAAGGTGGTATGCTGCTGCGACTGTCTTTCCGACACTGAGTTGTAGACGCCACCTTCGAAGGTATGCTACCAGTGTGCCTATGTCTACGTTAAGACCCTCTTCCATCGCCTTCCACGTTGGTCGGCTCAGCATGATGGCAAGATCGTCTGCGTAGCCATACTTTCTGGATGCTGTATCAGGTAGGTCGTGGATGTAAACGTTGAACAGCATCGGCGAGAGAACACACCCCTGCCGTACCCCGTTCCTCAGTCTTCTGAGCCTACTGCACTGGCCACTGCTGGTCTGTAAGATGAAGCTGTGGTTGGAAAGTGTCTCCATGATAAACTTCACCATGTGGCGGTCCGGTATTGTCCTCAGCAGCTTCAGGTGGCTAGTCCATCCCGAGGGGCTCAGGGCCGGCGACTGGGATGTGGCCTCCAACTGACTCATATTCTTGCACGTTCACACTGTCCTCAGCAACAACACCAGTGACAATGTTCCTTAATGAAAGGTCTGGTGAGAAAGGTGACCATACCAGACCAAGTTTGGAACTGATCTTCTCTTCTCTGATCTTCTCTTTTACTAGATTTTTAGTATGTCTTTTAGCATGCCTAGAGGTACCAAAATCAATTGGAAAAACCTTTTGTAGCAATTTTTGGGGGGTTAGTTATTATTTTTTTTTCCATATATTGACCCGTCAAGATGCATGTCCTGTCTGGGAGAGGTCAAGACATGCCAAGAAAGAAACTTGACCCGGCATTGAACAACACCTGCCGCCTGATCACTGGCTGCCTGAAACCCGCCAACACAAGCAACCTGCGTCTCCTCGCTGGCATCGCCCCGGCTGGTATTAGACGGGAAGTTGCCAGACGGGAAGTTGCCAGACGGGAAGTTGCCAGCCGAGTCGAGAAAACCAAAGCCACCAGTGATGAACGCCATCCCCTCCATGGATGCCGCCCTCCGGCCCAACGGCTGAAGTCAACATCTCGAGAAGAAACAGGAATCCAACTCTGGATGGAAAAGCTTGAGAATGACCCTCTTCCAACTGCCATGGGAACACCCCCCACTGAAGCCCCTCCCCCTGGCCCAGAAGCACCATGGGAACACCCCCCACTGAAGCCCCTCCCCCTGGCCCAGAAGCACCATGGGAACACCCGCCACTGAAGCCCCTCCCCCTGGCCCAGAAGCACCATGGGCTCAGTGGAAAACTCTCAACCGCCTCAGAAGGAGAACAAGACTGGCCCATAAATAAGAAAGAAATAAAGAAAAAGAAAGAAAAAAAATAAGAAAGAAAAAGAAATAATAAATAAAGTAAGAAAGAAAGAAATGGTGTGAGAGAAAATTATTATATGTAATAAGATACATTTAAGAATCAAACATCATCTTGGGTTGAATGTCTGCAGCAGACTGTAGAAGATGATTTCCTGTTGTCACACACAACAGAACCAGTTTCTCTACTTGAAGCTTGACATGGGCTAAGACAATAGACACATTTACATGATTACAAAGACCTGATTGCCCTACCATCGAGAGCAGTTTATGACCTTTGTGTTGCCCCAGACCCAGTACTCTAAGACCAGACTGAACCAGTTGTGGCCATTGTGTTCCGCTTTCACCCTTTGTCTATCTGAGAGAAAGTGGGGGCCGCTTCCCCCCTAGCCTTCATCATAATCACCTTCATCAAATGTACAGGTCCACACCCATTGCTCATGATTGGTTTAAACCTCACCTGAGGGCGGACCCCTTACCTGAAGGTACCTGTTTGTATAAATACTCAGATGAAATGAATGATGATACTTTTTGAGGAACTTTCACTGTCAAGACCTATCTGACGTGCTTGTAAATTTCCTCCTTCTGCAGAAGAATATTAAATATCTTTTCTTATACATCTTGAAACGAAACAGGCTGCCATTATTGAATAATTTACTCTAACAAGTTGGCGACGAGGAAACAAGGGGAGCGGCTGCGGAGGTATCCTGTTCTGTCCGTTCTCAGCCATTTCAGCTGACGAGCTGTTTTTGAGACGGACCTCTCCCGTTTCACCTAGCAAGTGACGCGGTCAGGAGATCCCCTCTATTTTTTGGGATTGGCTGAGAGCGGATGATCAGGGCCTTGGCACGCTGTCTACGTACTACACGAACAAGGGTAAGCCTGTCGATTTTCATTTGTATACGGAACGGTATTTAATCGGAGAAAGATACCCATTTGGAGAGGTCTTTGTTTCCGGGTGCACTTTGTGATGCAAGGCTTGTGGCGTTTTTAGACGATTTACATGTTATCGTGGCTATAATTGCACCTGGCAAAATCATAGGACTGCTCTTTTTGTGTATATGATATATATATATATACGTGTATCTTTCGACGTTGCTGTTATCTGGTTACAGTAAAAGTATTAACCAGAGGGAGTGGCTGCTTACCTGATTGCAGACAGGGACTAATCAGGGGGAGTTGCTGTTCACCTGGTTACAGAGAGGGCCTAACCAGGGAGTCTAACCGATCGTGAACAGTGGTTAACTAGTGCCATTTGATTGTGCAGTAAATTGGTTAACTAAGGTCCAACATCAACATATTAATATCTTGGTCAACAAAGGTCCAAGTTGGTTAACTAGAGGTCCAACATATTGATATCTTGGTTAACTAAAGTCCAACATATTGGTTAACACAGGTCTAAAAATAATCCTAGGTTGATCTAGGATTGGGTTTTTATTACACAGAGGTTAGTTCTGTGTAAAAGTGGGGAGGTGGTACTTATCCATAAAATTCATTGAGCCAACCAGGTGTTCTGAATTTTCCATGTATGAATATAGAGTTTCATTGAGCTAATCAAAGTTCTGAACTCCAGTTTTAATTAGTTAATCAGTGTTAATACTTCAGTTTTTCTGTTGACTCAGTGCATATGTAAAAGACCTACCAGCCACCCCTCCCCTGAAGCCCAGAGTCTAATATCCACAGACCAAGTTTGTTTGTGGATTGTATTGTAATTGTTTTGTAATTTTCTTATTTGAGATAAGACATTACAGCTGTTTTCTATCTTATGGGTATAAAATCAAGTCGTTCAGAGAGAGTGACACCACTTCTTGGTCCTGCTAAGATAATGGCAGACAAATGGGGTTTATCTGCTGTTATGAAGGACAAGAGAAACGTTCTAGAGAACAGCATGGCCAGCCACAAACAAATTTCAGACAGTGGGGTGATAAGGGTTTTGCATGTTATAATTGTGGGGGCAACCATTCCTACAAATTCTGCCCGACACCACAACAGCACATTTTAGGAAATAGTCTATAATTGTTGTTTCTCCATGTACAGTTGTATATCTTTGATGGTTTAAGAATGTTTTTGTTTTCCGACACTTCTAGGAAAATTGTTGAGTTGTTTGGATTCTTTTTGTTGTGATGAGACCCTAACGGTTTTTAAGTTTCTGTTTTCTATTTTAAAAACATTTTTTTTGCATTAGGCAAGGTTTATATTTTCTAACCCAAGTCATGGGGAGCTGCTTTCTTGCGCAGAAAGACCCTGAGAGTTATTTATATTCTCAAGAAGGTAGGTTTATGTGTGAAACTCTGGGAGAACTGATCACTCTCCACTTTGAGTTTTTTGCATAAACCTGTCCAAAATTATATAGATCTGTTTGGTATTCATGCATTGTTCAGACCATGATGTATTGAAAAAAGAACCATGTGGCCTGTCGTATCAGAGGCTCATAAAAAAACTATATTTTTGATTGCTAACTCCCACTAACTCATTAACAATTAACCCTGGTTTTTCTTGTTTTTGAATGATTTTTCAGTAAGTATATTTTGACATCATAAAACATGACACATTTGTTTATGATTTTCAAATCACACGAAAATGTTCTACCGTTTCCTATTTTGATATTAAGATGTTGGTTTGATTAGACATACAATTCTGTTGCAGTTTTTATTTTATTTTGTTAACTGTCTCCTCAGACAGACCAGTGGTGGCCCTGTATTATTGCAGATACACTTGATTTTTGCCACGGCAAGAATGTGATATATATTTCAGAGTGGAAGCCGTTTTACCAGAATCCAGAGACGGCGTGCTACGCAATATCCAGCCAGATGATTGAGGGATGAACCAGGGCCACCAGAGAGGGAAACGACGACCAGGGTTACCAGACCCACCAGAGAACACCGAGGAGATGACGATGAGGGTGCCAGGCCCGACAGAGGAGGAACCAGAGCCACCAGGGTGCCAGGCCCGACAGAGGAGGACGCAGCCACCAGGGTGCCAGGCCCGACAGAGAACCACCAAACGACCATCGACGACAGTGTTCCAGTTTCAACAGCCCGTTTCAAGGAGGAAAGACACATAGTATCATGAGAGATTTTGCTTCGAGGATGAATTACTCTGATTGTTGGATCTGTCAACAGATACCTGTGAGTCCAGCCAGGGTCCAAAGTGTGGACACCTGTACTAGTGAAGATGCTGGTGAAATGCCTGCATCATGTTTTCGATAGTGCTAAAGACCACTCCCCAGACCATGTCCAACATGGAAGGAGACAGACGACTGCCTGAACCTCAATGACACTGACAGACAACGACCGATTAGGAAGAGATTCTTTCTCCAAAAATGTTTTGACCCTTATTTTATAAATTGTTCTTGTTTTAAGAGTTTACATCTTAAAAAAGTGTGGAATGTGAGAGAAAATTATTATATGTAATAAGATACATTTAAGAATCAAACATCATCTTGGGTTGAATGTCTGCAGCAGACTGTAGAAGATGATTTCCTGTTGTCACACACAACAGAACCAGTTTCTCTACTTGAAGCTTGACATGGGCTAAGACAATAGACACATGTACATGATTACAAAGACCTGATTGCCCTACCATCGAGAGCAGTTTATGACCTTTGTGTTGCCCCAGACCCAGTACTCTAAGACCAGACTGAACCAGTTGTGGCCATTGTGTTCCGCTTTCACCCTTTGTCTATCTGAGAGAAAGTGGGGGCCGCTTCCCCCCTAGCCTTCATCATAATCACCTTCATCAAATGTACAGGTCCACACCCATTGCTCATGATTGGTCTAAACCTCACCTGAGGGCGGACCCCTTACCTGAAGGTACCTGTTTGTATAAATACTCAGATGAAATGAATGATGATACTTTTTGAGGAACTTTCACTGTCAAGACCTATCTGACGTGCTTGTAAATTTCCTCCTTCTGCAGAAGAATATTAAATATCTTTTCTTATACATCTTGAAACGAAACAGGCTGCCATTATTGAATAATTTACTCTAACAATGGGCAGACCATAGTCTGGAGCACTGCCTTGTCTGCCCTCTACTACGCAACCCCTGCAGCTCAATAGACCTTGCAGTGTTCAACTAAAATGTGAAATAAGAAAGAAAGAAAGAAAAATAAATAAATAAAATTAATACGAAAGAAAGAAATGGGAAACTGTCATATAACCATCACGCTTCAGAGAAACGAAAAGAAGTAGAAGTACTATGGGTGGCATCGGATAGTGGTAAAACACTGTGTTATCTCCTGGACAGAATCCAAAAAGAAACAATTGAATTGGATGGCTAGAATCAGTGGGGTTTTCACTAATTCATCATACATTTCTTAATATAATTCTATATATATAATAATTATTCTTAATATTAATCATGTGTTGCTTTGTTTGTTTTGTCTACCAATTAGTGGCTGCATCGCATCTTCAATCTTCAGAAGCTTTCATTCTGGGGAAGACGACAGAAAGACAGAAGTGGAGAGATAATTAGCCAAAGGACTCTCACATAGACACTTGACAACATTAGACAACCAACTTTGTTGTTGTTGTTGTTGTTGTTGTTGTTGTTGAGCCAAACACCTCAACAAGCCCCTCATACTCAACAGTCTTGGTCACATTTTATATAAATTAAAGAACATGTGTGTTTGAAATGTCTGTGCATCATCCTTCCAACCTGTACTTCTCACCTCAACTTTCTTTTCTCCCAAATTGTCATCTTCCGGTCTGGAAACCTAGCTGCCTCTGGGTCCCCTTCTGCGTCTTGGCGCTCTTCTTCTCTGCTTTTTCCTCCTGGAACCTATTCCATAGGTCCTCCCTCTTTTCTCTCTTCCTCTCGTTCTCTAAGAGCTTCTTCCTCTTCCCCTGCTCTCGCTCTATGAGCTTCTTCCCCTTCCCCTGCACTCGTCTGACACGGGTGATCTGGCCGTTGTTGACTCTTGAGGCTAAAGAAGCCCCGAGCAGTGTCAGGAAGTGACAGAGAGAGAAAAGACAAGACAATATCCAATGGTACGAAGTTTAGAATAGAATACAACATCTACAACAAAACATTGACAGTAACTGACTTGTTTTTTTTTTCAGAGAGAAATTGCTAATTGTCAGGACTTACACAGGAGGCGGACTTTCTCACTCTCCTCCTCCTCTCTCCTGATGGTCCTCTCGATCTTCTGCTGGTTGTGTTCCTTGAGCTTCCTGTTAAAGAAGTTGAAGCCTCTTCTCATCACACTCTTGTCTTTCTTTTCAACGGGACACCCCTGAAGATCACCCTCCGTGATCTCCTCTTCTCCATCCTCGCTATCAGTATCAGGTTGTTGTGGTCGGAGTCTGTCTAACTCTTTTTCCTGTCTGGCCTTGAGATACATCTCTTCATGCTGTTTAACCAGCTCCTCCTCCTTATCCATTTTGGCATTTTTCTTGGCTGCTTTTTCCCTCCGGAACTTATTCCATTCGTCCTCCCTCTTCTGTCTGTTCCTCTCCCTCTTTAAGAGCTCGGCTCTCTTCTCCTGCTCTCCCTCGGCCCGGGTGCACGTCGAGATTAAGCCCCCAGACGTGGGGATACCTGGCAGAGAAAAGGACGATATCCAAAGGTACGACGTTTAGAATAGAATAGAACACCTAACAAAACGTTGACAGTAACTGATCAGAGAAATTGCTAATTGTCAGGCCTTGCTGTTGTAACTTTATAGGTTACATGATTGATTAATATGTTACATTATTGATTGACAGTTAAAAGAGAATAGATTGATTAATACGTTACATGATTGATTGACAGTTAAAAGAGATTGATTAATATGTTACATGATTGATTGATAGTTAAAAATAAGTACATTTCTGTTGTATTAACCAAATGGGTAATCATATAAGTTGACAGTTTGTTGTTTTTTGAGAAATACGAATTGTACATTGAATTGAAAGTGAATATCTAATAGCTCGTTTTATTGAAAAGAAAGTGATCACAAGTGTATGTCTGCAGATTTGAATATAAAGAACCTTTCGCTTGATATCACCAGTCCTAGCCATCATTTAGGCCATATAGTGTATAGAAGTATAGAAGTTCACATAATAGATACTGTACATTCTCAGATGTCTACCGATCACTTATCCCCCTATTTTTATTTATATCCCCCCCTATTTATGTCTCATTCTTGTTTTGTTTTTTTTATCTTAGGACTGTGTTTGTTTGTTAGCACCTAGGGTTTGCATTTGAATTTTGTTGTACCTGTCACAATGACAATAATGATCATTTTCTCTGTGTACCACATGTACAAAAGAAGAGATTTGGTGAGGCTGCATTCTCATTTTATGCACCCAAATTGTGGAATTCACTACCAGTTTACATTAGGGATGCAACTTCAGCAAATATGTTCAAGTCAAGACTAAAAACCCATCTTTTTAATATTGCCTTTAAATGACTAAATAATTAAATGATGATTATATAATGATTGGAGCACTTTGAGCTGCAACGTTTGCAGGAAAAGTGCTATACAAATAAAAAGTTGTTATTATTATTATTCATTCATTCATTCATTCATTCATTTCAGAAGGTAGAAATACTACACTTACGTTGGATGTAGGTATCGTCACCCTCCTCCTCCTCCCTCTGGTAGGTCCTCTGAATCCTCTGGAGATTGTTCTCCTTCTGCTTCTCATTAATGAAATTGAAGGCTCTTCTCCTGATGCTCTTGTCTTTCTGTGCCTCCATTCCATTTCCCTCTTTCTCAGGGGTTTTCTTTTTTTCATCCTCCATTGCCCTGTTGTTTTGCTCTTCCAACAGTTTCATCTGTTGCTCCTCCTTCTGGATTCTCTCTCTCTCTAACTGTTCTTCTTTTTCTAGTTCTTGCCTCTTTTTCTGCTGTTCAGCAACCTTCTTCTTCTCCTCCTGCTCCGCCCTTAGTTGTAGTAGTAGTTCCTCTCTCTCCCTCTCTATTATTTGTTCTTGTTCTCTTTTTGATCTAATAATAATCTCTTGTTGTCTAGCCCTCCTCCTCTCAGTGAGCTGTTGTTTCTTCTCTTTCTGCATTCTCTCTCTCTAACTGTCTCTGCTTTTCTTGCTCCATCTGTCTTTTTCTAGTCGCAGCCCGCTTTTCGGCTTTCGTCCTTTCCTCCTCTCTCTCCATCTCTATCATTTGTTCTTCTTCTCTTTTCAATCTAACGATCTCTCTCTTCCTTTCCTCCTCTCTCTTCCTCTCTGTTTCATGTTCCTCCTCTCTCTGCTTTTTTGTTCCAGCAACCTCTTTCAGTTTTTCTTCCTCTTCCTTCTGTTTCTCATTTTCCTTGTGTGTTCTCTCTTCCTCTACCTTTCTTCTCCTCTCCCTTTCTATTTCTCTAATTTCCAGGAACATCCGCTGTTTTGCTGGCATCTCCTTCTCCTCTTTGTCTCTCACCAGGGTTACCTGGTTTCTCTGCTCTTCCTCTTCCTCATCCTCTCTCTGTCTTCTCGTCCTCTCCAACGCAGCCTGCTTTTTGGATTTCTTCCTTTCCTCCTCTCTCTGCTTTTTTGTTCCAGCAACCTCTTTTAGTTTTTCTTCCTCTTCCTTCTGTTTCTCATTTTCCTTGTGTGTTCTCTCTTCCTCTACCTTTCTTCTCCTCTCCCTTTCTATTTCTCTAATTTCCAGGAACATCCACTGTTTTGCTGGCATCTCCTTCTCCTCTTTGTCTCTCACCAGGGTTACCTGGTTTCTCTGCTCTTCCTCTTCCTCATCCTCTCTCTGTCTTCTCGTCCTCTCCAACGCAGCCTGCTTTTTGGATTTCTTCCTTTCCTCCTCTCTCTGCTTTTTTGTTCCAGCAACCTCTTTTAGTTTTTCTTCCTCTTCCTTCTGTTTCTCATTTTCCTTGTGTATTCTCTCTTCCTCTACCTTTCTTCTCCTCTCCCTTTCTATTTCTCTAATTTCCAGGAACATCCGCTGTTTTGCTGGCATCTCCTTCTCCTCTTTGTCTCTCACCAGGGTTACCTGGTTTCTCTGCTCTTCCTCTTCCTCATCCTCTCTCTGTCTTCTCGTCCTCTCCAACGCAGCCTGCTTTTTGGATTTCTTCCTTTCCTCCTCTCTCTTCCTCTCCATTTCTTGTTCTGCCTCTCTCTGCATTCTCTCTCTCTCTAACTGTTTTTCTTTCTCTAGTTCTTTCCTCTTTTTCTTCAGCTGTTCAGCAACCTTCTTCTTCTCCTCCTCTTCCTCCTCCTCCTCTCTCTGTCTTGCAATCTCTCTCTTCCTCTCCATTTCTTGTTCTGCCTCTCTCTGCATTCTCTCTCTCTCTAACTGTTTTTCTTTTTCTAGTTCGTTCCTCTTTTTCTTCAGCTGTTTAGCAACCATCTCCTTCTCCTCCTCCTCTTCCTCCTCTCTCTTCCTCTCTGTTTCATGTTCCTCCTCTCTCTGCATTCTCTCTCTCCCTAACTGTTTTTCTTTCTCTAGTTCATTCCTCTTTTTCTTCAGCTGTTCAGCAACCTTCTTCTTCTTCTCCTCTTCCTCCTCCTGGCTTTTCTCTGTCTCTGCCTTGATGGTCCCCCCCTCTCTTCTCTTTTGTTTCAGTCTCTCCCAATAGTTCTTGACTGTCTCTTCAGCTTTATTCCTTTCCTCCTCCTCCTCCTCCTCCTTTCTCTTCCTCTCCATTTCTTGTTCCTCCTCTCTCTGCATTCTCTCTCTCTCTAACTGTTTTTCTTTCCTCTTTTTCTTCAGCTGTTCAGCAACCTTCTTCTTCTCCTCCTCTTCCTCCTCCTCCTCTCTCTGTCTTTCTATCTGTTTTTCTTTTTCTAGTTCTTTCCTCTTTTTCCTTAACTGTTTAGCAACCATCTCCTTCTCCTCCTCCTCTTCCCCCTCTCTCTTCCTCTCCATTTCTTGCTCCTCCTCTCTCTGGATTCTCATTTCCTTTCCTTTTCTTCTCCTCTCTCTTTCAATGTTTTTAATTTCTCTGACCATCGGTTGTTTCGTGGTCTTCTCCCTCTCCGTGTTCTCCGCGTCTCTTTCAGGGAGGATCTCCACCTGTCTCTCTTCCTTTCCCAGGTTTTCCTTGTCCCTTCTATCAATAAATAAATCTTGAATGTTGAATGTTGAATCCCTCTTCAGCACTTCTACATGTAACGCCCAAATCACTACCTCCTGATCTTTAATCTTTTGATTCAGTGATAGTATTATCGTTTTATATTCCAGCTTCTCTAGATGGTGCTCCCCCCATAATTGTGTGATGCCGTGATTGTACTCTAAAGAGGTCTGTACTTTCTTCATTCGATTCACCAGCCTTTCTGTCTTCAACTTCAACCTTGGTATCACACCTTCCTCACTGTCTTCCTCACTCTTGTTTGAACATGTGAACATGAGAACATGTGAACATAAGAATATGCATATATATGTACATGCATGTATACTGTATGTATTATATATATATGTATATGCATGTATACTGTATGTATTATATATATGTATATGCATGTATACTGTATGTATTATATATGTATATATGCATGTATACTGTATGTATTATATATATATATATATATATATATGTATATGCATGTATACTGTATGTATTATATATATATGTATATGCATGTATACTGTATGTATTATATATGTATATATGCATGTATACTGTATGTATTATATATATGTATATGCATGTATACGGTATGTATTATATATATATATATATATATATATATATATATATATATATATATGTATATGCATGTATACTGTATGTATTATATATATGTATATGCATGTATACTGTATGTATTATATATATATATATATATATATATATATATATATATATATATATATATATATATATATATATGCATGTATACTGTATGTATTATATATGTATGTATTATAAATGTACATACATGTATACTGTATGTATTATATATGTACATGCATGTATACTGTATGTATTATATATATATATATATATATATATGTATATGCATGTATACTGTATGTATTATATATATATGTATATGCATGTATACTGTATGTATTATATATATATATATATGTATATGCATGTATACTGTATGTATTATATATGTATATATGCATGTATACTGTATGTATTATATATGTACATGCATGTATACTGTATGTATTATATATATATATGCATGTATACTGTATGTATTATATATATATATATGCATGTATACTGTATGTATTATATATATATATATATGTATATGCATGTATACTGTATGTATTATATATGTATATGCATGTATACTGTATGTATTATATATGTATACTGTATGTATTATATATGTACATGCATGTATACTGTATGTATTATATATATATATATATATATATATATATATATATATATATATGTATATGCATGTATACTGTATGTATATATATGCATGTATACTGTATGTATTATATATATGTATATGCATGTATACTGTTTGTATTATATATATATATATATATATATATATATATATATATATGTACAGTATATGCATGTATACTGTATGTATTATATTATATTAATATTCAACACTTTGACACATTGTTTACAATTTCTATAAACAGTTCACAAGGCATATACAGATTACTACATTGTATAGCTGTATTATAGAACATCAAGTATCTTTACAGTTTCATTTACATTAAACTTCACTCAAGTGTCAGTCTACACGCCATGCAACAGCATACTTCATTAAGATGCATTGCTCTAATGCCTAACCTGTACAACATACCGTGTCACTGTCCGAGTGAGACGAGAGTGAGATGTTGGTCTTCTCCCTGTATTCATCACGGGATTCCTCACTCTTTTTTGAACATGTAAACATAAGAACATGTGAACATGTGACGTTAGAATTATAAGGTTCTATCGAGTTTTTTACGTAATCTGATCCATTAGGTGTTTATTAATGCCTGTGTGGTGTTATTTTTAAAATGTTGACATTTTTGAGTTAGTAATTAATAAAATACAAAGGTTCCATCTCACAAAACATAATGGAATGTAAAAACTTTGACGCTCAATATCTCTGAACTACCCTAAACGGAGGTAGAACCTTATCATTCTAAACTCACGAACATAAGAACATGTGAATGGCTCATGAATAAAACTAGCAGCAGCCTGTCCTTACAGACAATAACACACCATTGAATCTGTCTCATTAGCAACATGCCGCAACACATTAACACATGTTAACACACAAGTGTGTGTGTGTGTGTGTGTGTGTGTGTGTACCTGGGCCTGTGCGTGGGTCTCCTCTGCGGCGGCCATCTTGTTGCGGGTGTGTTGGTGGCCCGGCAGCGCCTCGCTCAGCTCCCGGCCCAGACGCACGCAGTCCTGATGCAGCCGCGCAACCTCCGCATTCTGTCTGCAGGGGGGGGGGGGGGGGTTACCCACAATGCTGTGGTGTAGTGTACCTGCTCTCACAGCCTAGCTGTGTGTGTGTGTTTGTGTACCTGCTCTCCGCCTGGCTGGTGGCCTGGTTCAGGGTGTGTGTGTGTGTGTACCTGCTCTCCGCCTGGCTGGTGGCCTGGTTCAGGGTGTGTGTGTGTGTGTGTGTGTGTGTGTGTGTGTGTGTGTGTGTGTGTGTGTGTGTGTGTGTGTGTGTGTGTGTTTGTTTGTTTATCTATCCTGGTGGGGACATTGACCTGAATACACACTCACACCATGGGGACCATGAAACACCGTGGGGACAAAATCAAGGTCCCCACGGTGTTATCCACTCCAATGAATAGGAAATGACTTTTCAATATGGCTGGTCAGGTTTCCTAAGAAGTCCCCATGGAGGTGGTTTTTTATGACTTTGTGTGTGCTCTATAGCAACCCCAGAGGCCAAGCATGGTATTGCAGTGTGTATGCAATGTCCCCAGCAGGCTGGTTATGGAAATTGTGTGTGTGAACTTCTTCTTCTTCTTCTTCTTCTTCTTGAATTCCGGCAGTGTAGATGCTGAACTGCATATTACTGCCTCCACTGTTACAATCATGAACTTGGGTTTATAATATATGAACTTTTTATGTGATTGAATGCCATCTTGTCATTATTAGAATGTGTTTTTATCCTCTTATACAATTATCATGAGAATTTAACAGAGTTAGCTCTTGTTTATTTAATTGGGTATGCTCGGTTCTCTTTTATTTGCACTTTGAATTGTACTGGCATATAAACAGTTCACAAGGCATATACAGATTACTACATTGTATAGCTGTATTATAGAACATCAAGTATCTTTACAGTTTCATTTACATTAAACTTCACTCAAGTGCAGTGGCGTGCAGTCAGGTGAGGCAGGGTAGGCAGTGCCTCACCCAGGCATTTAAGAAAGAAAAAGAATCAGTCTTTTTAAAATATTTTTTTATCTAAAAAAAAATAATATATTTTTTATTTATTTTACTAATTATTCTTAACTTTAATGTGTTAAAATGTTGTTAAAATAAAAATAAATGATGTAAAATGTGACAACTCCCAATGAAAAGGGCTACCTGTAGGCAAAATCATTTTTCTGTTTTTTACATGTGCTTAAACTACAGATTGTAAGCTTTCAAATGATGCATCATACATTGAAATCGGAAACAAATTGAAGACGACATGAGTATTTGAAAGTTGCTACACCTGAAATCACTAAGCACAGAAAATCCCCATCAAAGATAATGAATCCCCATCAAACAACAAGAAACGAAGTCATTGTGTTATAGATTACACTTATTTAATGAACGTAAAACTGTTCGGAAAAATAACGAGTGGGTACTTCACATCTTCGAGTTGAATGTTAGCTAAAAAAACGAAAATGAAAAAAAAAAAAAAAAACTTTCAAGACGAATTTGACGTCTTTCTCATTTCCGAGAGGTGTCCATTTACATCAGATTGCGTCACAAATGTGTTGTTTTAAAAAATAGAATGCATGCCCTGGCACCAGGAGAGTTTGCTCCCAAAGCTAGCTGATTGCTGATTGCTGGCGAGAGGCACCTGTGTGTGCGAGAGGCAGACTGTGCTTGTGCTTCTGTGCTATGCGAAGTGATAGACCAACGGTTTCGTAGGTTTGCGCATGCGTAGTCTGTTCTCACATTGTCTTCATTGATGGACGTTGAGGCACCGTCCCACGCTGCTTCTGACTGTCTGACAGCATGATTGACAGTTTGCGTTTGGCTTGTTTGGCTTGCCGTAGCGGCATTCCTCTGCTGTTCGCGCCGCGGTTCTAAATTTCCCCAGCTAACTTGCGATAGGCATCATGGATATCCAACAGTTAAAAATATGTTCAACCTTCAGTTTTGAGCAAAAACGAAATGTGATTGAAAATGGGAGGGCAACACCTGACCTATCTCAATTAACCCAAAGGAAGGGACAGAAGATTGTACGAACATTTCAAAACGGAATGGTACAAAAAAAGGAATGGCTGTGTGGATGTAGCCAGGCTAACAAGCTATTCTGCTTCCTTATTTCTTATTTCTTTGCCTATTGTTCTCGTCTAGCGACAGTGTGTGGGTGAAAGGGGGCTATTGTGAAGAAGAGCTTTAGAGAAGCATGAAAAATCCACAGCCCACATCCACTCTCAGATGGCCTTGGAAACCTTTGGCAAAAGTCGCATAGACATGGCCCTGGATGAGCAGCACCGGCTGCATGTTTACGGTGGCCGACAAGGGCAAACGCGCTGCAAATACCGGAAACGCGCTACATATAGAGAAACGCGCTGCAAATACCGGAAACGCGCTACATATAGAGAAACGCGCTACATATAGAGAAACGCGCTGCATATAGAGAAACGCGCTACATATAGAGAAACGCTGCAATTCAGTTCACAACACAACGGAAGTGTTCTCACAACGGAAGTGTTCTGGGGGGGAACGGTAAGTGGAACGGACCGGAGACGTGTTTTTGAAGAAGTTCCGAAAAGCAGTTCTGAAGAGGTTGTGGAGTGAAGAGGCGACATAAAAGGTACATATTATATTTCTTATTTATGTCTGCAGATAACGTGCTGTATTTCAAACCGAAGGGCTCATTCTATGCCCTACACCCTACGAAGGGTTCGTAGAAGCTTGTGCAGTGGAGGGATTCTTTATTGGGAATTCACAGCCGACTGAGGCACTCTCCCCTCCCGCGACGGAGGGTTATCAGCCTGGCTGGGGTTCCATACTATAATTGTGTTAGTATTAATGTTAATACTATAATTGTGTTAATATTAAATAATAAACCATATCAATGCCTGTCTTCCAGGCTGCCATGTTTTGTCCTTTCTGTGGCCAAGATCTGGGGACTGTTCAAGTCTTCTGTGGCTCATGTGGCAAAAATGTACAGTTTTTGGCAGCACCTGAAGGCAACAGTGAGTAGACATGATGATTGTATTTGAGTTTGTTTGCAGAATATGGGGTACAACACACCTTTGGGAATACTAATGCAATAGTTTTCAGTATGGAAGCCTACTTTCCTGAATGTAAGATTGAGGTCATGATTAGATTGTAGACTAATTTATTAGAAATGTAAGTTATATAATAATTGTATACAATTTCTCGATGCATATGATTAAACAGTTGGGTATAGGGAGTGTTTTTGAGTCCCACTGCCATGGGGTAGAAACAGGTCTTATGGCCTGAACTTTTGGTCTTGATAGACCTCAACCTCTTACTAGCAGGGAAGGGGTTCAAACAAATGGTGTTCAGGGTCAGAGGGGTCTGCCATAATCTTTCCTGCACTTCACCTGGTACTCAAGGCGTATAAGTTAAGTCCTGAAGAGAAGGCAGATCAGATGATGTGCTGCAGCTTGTCCTAGCAGAAAATGTTGTCTTTATTATATTTTTCTTTCTTTTTGTTTATCAGGCTCAGCATCAGACAGCCCCACAGAAGAGGATCTGATTCGAAAGTACTTCCATGATGGCTACAGCTACGATGACATTTTGGATTTCCTGGCAACGACTCACAATGTTAAAATGAGCCTTCGCTCTCTGAAGAGCAAATTGAGAAGTTTCTCTTTGTGCAGGCAAACAAATTACTCTCCTGTTGCTACTGTATGTTCTGCCATACAAGAAGAGCTGAAGGGACCAGGCCAGCAATATGGTTACCGTTCGATGTGGCAGACATTGCGTCAGAAGTACTCTCTGACAGTGAGTAGGGATAAAGTCATGGCTTTGATGAGAGAGCTTGATCCGTCAGGAGTTCAACTTCGTGCAAGACGAAGATTTGTAAGGAGAGTTTACAGCTCCTATGGACCAAACCATGTCTGGCATGTGGATGGCTATGATAAATTAAAACCATACGGTTTGGCCATTAGTGGCTGTATAGATGGCTACTCCCGCAAAGTGCTGTGGTTGGTGTGTGGAGCAAGCAACAATGACCCTGGGGTCATTGCTCAATACTACCTGCATTATGTCTCAGAATGTGGGGTCATACCAATGCGGCTTCGCACGGACTGTGGCACTGAAAACGGCACAATGGCGGCAATCCAGTGTGCCTTAAGATCTTCACACACCGATGACTTTGCTGGGGCTGCCAGTCATATGTATGGCTCCTCAACAGCAAACCAACGAATCGAAAGCTGGTGGTCATACTTCCGCAAACAGAGGTGTCCTCAACTTTTAAAATATTTCTTACACCCCTAGTAGGGAACACAGTATATCTTAAAATACCCATGGAATTTCATTCGTTCTGATTACTTGGTGGTACATCTAGTTGTTGGAGCATTGATTTCCATTCCACTGAACTGATCAGAAACACCTTAAAACACAGAGGGACTCCTTCTATTTAGTAAATACCTTTTGTGGCACTGCAGGTTTTCTGTTGTTTGATGATCATTATGCTAATTCTAAATCCATTACATGGAAATGCATCACCTACAACAAACTACATCTCTAATTTGAGTGTTTTTTCAGATCTCAATTCTGGATGGACCTCATGAATGACCTGAGGGAGGGAGATTTGTTCAGTGGCAGTCATGAGCACACATGCCTAGTGCGGTTTGTGTTCATGGGTGTGCTACAGCGGGACCTTGATGAATGCAGGGAAAAGTGGAACACACACACCATCAGACCTGTTCACCAGTCTCGTTGTCCATCTGGGAAACCAGATGTCATGTACAACCTGCCTCACAGGTTTGGTTCTATCAATGAAAATTATGTTTTCATTCTTGTACTTCTACATTCACAATTTACATGTACTTCTAATTGTCTAAAATGCAATCAACTGTAGTTGCCTGTTGAGTAGCTTTCAATTGAAATACTTTTCTCTAAAAAAATATTATTTGATACAATGATACATTTATAACAAAATGTTTTAATGAAAACAGTACAGTTAGTGTGCCAGTTAACTGTTACCCACAGGTTTGGCGGAACTGACTGTGGGTTCAAAGTCCCACCACACGAACTGGGCCAGTTTGTTTCGGAGTCTACCTACAGTCCATGTGGAGATCAGCATCTCCAGGGACACTTTGAGAACCTGCAGAGAAGGCTTGGTCTGATGCAGGCCTTGACCTGGCAGTCTGGTGTACAGAACTATATCAGACTGAAGAACATGGCTGATATGTCATGATATGTGAGTACACATTTCAAAGAACAAAGTTAACCCTTTAACTACTGAAATCTAGTTAAGCCAGTTTAGTTTACTGTAGTCCAAACCCTGGGGAATTTTGTATCCCAAAGTCCATGTTGTTCTGAAACTCATTGTAATTCATGGCCATCGGTATCTCTATTGTGTTGGCGCAGGTTCTGCTCATTGGGAAGCGTGATGTCCGCAGAAAAAGCAGTTTGGGTGGTGGCTGGATCCCAGAGGGAGGCAGTGCGTCGAGTCCTGTGGCGAACATGAGGATGTCCTGGAGGAAGATTCCTGTTTGTTTCTCTGAAAAAAGTAGATTTAGTTTAGTTGTAAAATATAATATTTCAATGGAACTGCCAGCAATAGAAGATGATATCAAGATGACATAATTAAAAGATCTGGGGACTGTTCAGGTCTTCTGCAGGGTAGGGAGTGTGTTTATGATGAGATAATTAAAATAAACCTTCTGTGTCAAGAAGATAGTCTCTCCAGAATCCGAGTACACGGGTTTCTTCCTGTCGCCTTATGCACCCTGCTTCACTGAGCTGAAAAATAAAAATACCTACGGCTTAAATTCAGATGTCAATCCTCGTCTGGTTTCTTTGAAAAACATTAGGTTTAAAACATACAATACCAGCACATTTGGCATATTGGTGCACACTGCCCGTAAACATTTGACAAAGATGCAAGAAATACATTGAAAATCCACACAATTCTGAGTAAACTAGCAAATGTGTAAAGGTTGCATCTGTCAACACAGCTTACCTGTAGAAGTTGTTCTGACCCCGAGCACATTTGTCTTGTTCCTGGACTGCGGTTTGTCCTCCATCCTAGTTTTACCCCAAAAATTAGCAGTTAATTTAATGACAGTGTTATTGGCTTAGTAACTAAAACAGCACACATTACATGTAGTTTGGCTTGGTGAATTAATGCAATTATTTACAGGCATTTCATAATTTCAGGTTCACACATTCAACACTAGAGGATATGGATTTTCTTACTTGATGAGATGCTGTCTGTAAGCGTCTGGCAGGTCTGGAATTTTTTTTATTTTTTAACTGCTGTACTGTATTGTGCTGCTTGTGCAAGAAAAGTTAATGTTGACTGTGCTGTGTTACCCTTGCAAAATGTTCTCCATTCTTGGAGTGCTCACTTCATTTGGAGTGCTCACTTCATTTGGACCGTCCCACACCTGCATACAACACACAAATGACAGATTAGATCAAATGAAAATATTATCAAAATATTGTCAATTCACTTCATTTAAGGAGAAATGCCATGATGCAAACTGACCACGGTGTCTGAAAGTGGACTGTCTCCAGATGCCAAATTAACCATTTGAACCACACCGTCATCATCTTCACTTGAAGACTGTCCACTGTAACCTTTGAAAAATAATAATTGGCATAATTGATGTGGGTATAAAGATGAATTTCACTCATTGCCTCAGTTTTACAGAGTGAAGCTTAAAACAAGGTGGAAACTTGCACTTACAACTGTTTGTGAATTGTTCACCAGGGCAAATGTACAGTGTTATTCTTTGGTAGGCCTTTCCAATGGCCTCCTTGTATTTCTCCACTGTGAAAGCGGTGTCTGTTCCTGGAATGTTTCGAACTTCCTGACCATCGGGGTACAGCAAGACATAGGCAACATCTTTCATGTCCTGGTTAAAATCTTTCAGCTTCTTTAAAGCAGCATCCAACAGTTGGTCAGATGACCATTGTGGTTGAACATCAAGGGGAAGTGACTTCCCTCTCACAGGTTTAAGGAAGTCACCTGTCCTCCTCATAATGCCAACAAATATCTTGACAGAACCAGCCTACGTTATGTCTGAATACGATCCAACGGCTAATTCCCAATAAAGAATCCCTCCACTGCACAAGCTTCTACGAACCCTTCGTAGGGTGTAGGGCATAGAATGAGCCCTTCGGTTTGCAATACAGCACATGTTATCTGCAGACATAAATAAGAAATATAATATGTATATAATATGTCGCCTCTTCACTCCACAACCTCTTCAGAACTGCTTTTCGGAACTTCAAAAACACGTCTCCGGTCCGTTCCACTTATCGTTCCCCCCCAGAACACTTCCGTTGTGAGAACAGTTCCGTTGTGTTGTGAACTGAATTGCAGCGTTTTTCTACACTTCCGTTGTGTTGTGAGCTATATGCAGCGCGTTTCTCTATATGCAGCGCGTTTCTCTATATGCAGCGCGTTTCCGGTATTTGCAGCGCGTTTGCCCTTGTCGGCCACCGTACATGTTACTGCACACAACGCAAAGGTAAAGGAGAACAGGGACATCTTGAAAAGCCTAATTGATGCAACATGCTACCTTGCTAAACAAGAATGAGCATTTCGGGTGCACGACGAGAGCAGTAGCTCCATCAATCGTGGGAATTATGTCGAACTTTTACATTTGATGGCAGAAAAGGATGAGAAATTAGCCGCACATTTGCCTACGCATGTTACATATGCTTAAGATAATGTAGGCTATTGCGTGCCGGTTCAAATGCTGTAAATCCTGTGTTGTTGATGCAGGTGAATTTATATTGTCATTGAGCTGTTTTGCGTGCTGCTGTAAATCCTGTTGAGATGCAGGTGAATGTAGGCAATGCCATACAGGCTGTTGCGCTACGCTGTGTGTAGTTATGAGATAACAATACATTTGACATTTTTGACCAGCTATTTGATAGTATAGTATATATGGGCTATGTGATTGACGTTATAGTATAGTATATTAGCCTACATTACATTACAGTCATTTAGCCGACGCTTTTATTCAAAGCAACTTACAATAATTGCATTTAACGTAGGAGTGTACTGCTTTTTTAAGGCAAAATGAAGAATAGCAAACAAAAAACACAGTATAGCAATATAGCATAGAGAAGAATAGCAAACTAACAATACAATAGGTGCTTAAGAGGGAGGATCCTGGTAGTAGGCCTACTTCTTGAAGAAGTGAGTTTTGCGGCAAAAGATATAAGGGCTATTGATTGCCTTTATAGTATGCGCTATTGAAGTCTGGCTGCTGCGTTAATCGCATGTTTTTTTTTTTTTTAATAGCTCACTGCCTACCCAGCCAATGACCTCACTGCACGTTACTGCTCAAGTGTCAGTCTACACGCCATGCAACAGCATACTTCATTAGGATGCATTGCTCTAATGCCTAACCTGTACAACATACCGTGTCACTGTCCGAGTGAGACGAGAGTGAGATGTTGGTCTTCTCCCTGTATTCATCACGGGATTCCTCACTCTTTTTTGAACTTTTTATGTGATTGAATGCCATCTTGTCATTATTAGAATGTGTTTTTATCCTCTTATACAATTATCATGAGAATTTAACAGAGTTAGCTCTTGTTTATTTAATTGGGTATGCTCGGTTCTCTTTTATTTGCACTTTGAATTGTACTGGCAGAGTTGGTGAGGTATTGGATGGTGGGTTGGCCCCTAAAAGTTTAATTTGTGCATTTAGATAATTGTATATCTTGTCTATGTTACTCATTGTAGTGACACAAGCATAAAAATAAAATAAAAGAATACAAATAAAATAGAAAATAAATTATCTTCAACTTCAATATAAATGATTGGACCTATTCCAGCAACACAAATATATGCCAACAATATACATGGAATATCACACCTCAATCAATATCACGTGTAATGTCCCTTTTCAGTGTTTATCAAAAGTAAACCAGTCCTTTGTCTTTGGATAATGAACAGTCAATCCTCTCCATAAATTCTTGTGATCCACAATTTGGTATTTCTTAGTCCAGGAGAAAAAATTAACTCTGCGTAGCTCCCTGTGACCCCAGAGACCTAAAAGTCAGCACGGAGGATGTAATGGGATCCCTATACGCGAATGTGAAGCAGTAAACCCTGCAAGTTTTTACTTTTCTTAATTGCCTGTTTCAGAACTCAAAGTCAAGAGCCTGTAAGGCCTTACACTCTAACACCCTCTGATAGAACTGACCAGTCTGAAGCAGATAGTTTTTTTTAAAGTCGTGGAAGTCTGATTTTTTAGTATGTTGATTGATGGCCCGGGATGAACGGAAAGGCTTCGTTTCAGTGTCGATCGGACCTGTACTTTTCGATGGGCGGGCCTTCAACTTATCGGCTTTTTTAAACTTCAAGTGCTTCCCTTTTGCACAAAAATAGACCAAATGACTTGAAACTTGGTGTCTGAACTTTATTTTGGACATAGATTGATCATCCTGAGTACCAACTCTGTAGACCTATGGAAAAGCTAAGTAGCTCTACGGTGCTCATATCGCAATGCAACCAACAAATCCACACACAGGACCCTCTGTTGTGCAACATAGTTAAAATGGTTTGGGTTAGGGTTTGTAAATCTGGCCTAGTTTTTACATTAAAAAAGTAGCCTAAAATGATGACTGAAAGTTTATAAAGTACAGTATTTCCCCCTGAAATGTAGTGGATTGTACGTATAAAGTTGCATGAAATGGAAATATTATTAAAGTAGGCTAAAAGTACTTAAAATGACTAACAATACTAGCCTGTAAACTACCCTGTGATTCAGTGTGTTCAATACTGTCTGGCTCTCATGCACTCACTCTGCCAACCCTTAATTGATGGCCCATCAGCCTTGATGGCCCATCAAGACCGCGGCCCCTCCCCCCGGCTGCTACCTGTTCTGCTGTTCAACACATGGACTCTGAGGCTGCAGTTTGCACGAGACACGACACACACACAGCTACGGGCATATCGCAATGCAACCAACAAATCCACACACAGGACCCTCTGTTGTGCAACATAGTTAAAATGGTTTGGGTTAGGGTTTGTAAATCTGGCCTAGTTTTTACATTAAAAAAGTAGCCTAAAATGATGACTGAAAGTTTATAAAGTACAGTATTTCCCCCTGAAATGTAGTGGATTGTACGTATAAAGTTGCATGAAATGGAAATATTAGTAAAGTAGGCTAAAAGTACTTAAAATGACTAACAATACTAGCCTGTAAACTACCCTGTGATTCAGTGTGTTCAATACTGTCTGGCTCTCATGCACTCACTTTCGCCAACCCTTAATTGATGGCCCATCAAGACCGCGGCCCCTCCCCCCGGCTGCTACCTGTTCTGCTGTTCAACACATGGACTCCGGTTTGCACGAGACACGACACACACACACATACTTGTTTTTATCACATGATGGGGACTCATGACTAGGAGGTGAATGATGGGGACGGTACTTTCTAAATGTTCTAGAGACATGGTTTAAACTGCTAAAAATTGCTTTTGATTTTACAATCATAAAAATCACTTGAAATATCTAGTTTTAATAACTTTTTATTGCAGACCTGACTTTTGATATCCTGGTGGGGCATTGTCAGACAAACCAGCCTCAGGGGTACCTATGATGTCATCACTATTTGCATAACACTGTTTGGTACTACAAGCTCTACACTAAGCTCTATTACAGGCATCTTGCAATATCTGGAAATACTGGATTACAGGGGTCACACTTCTATTATAACAACACAGAGTTCAGAAGGAAGAACATTCATTCATTAACGACAATGTAATACAAAAAATATACAACTCAACTCTTTATCCTAATTAACATAACGAGGGCCGAAGAACAACCTCCTATCTGAAAAATTCATACAATTGTATAGGGGTATCCTTAAAAAATAGCATTCTACAAGAAAACAACAGTTATTTTTTAAGGATACCCCTATACAATTCATACAAATCAGTACTCTGTCTGCATAGTGCACAACTAAATTGAGCGCTGTTTAGTGATACATTGGGCTAGAGACTTGAAATCACTTTTGGCTGAAAGCTGGCATCCCACTGATGGCGTGTGTTTTCCTGGCTACATAGGAAGTGTCCCAAAAGTGTCAAAAGTGTCCCAAAAGTGAGCCTAAAGTTCAGGAGGTCGCCAATGTAATGTCAATGGAGGCCTATCCCCAATAAGTTAAACCCTGTTTGGCCATACAATGGACTAGAGACTTGAAAACAATTTTGTCTGAAAGCTGGCATCCCACTGATGGTGTGTTTCTTTTTCTGTTCCCCTGGCTACATAGGAAGTGTCCCAAAAGCGAGCCTAAAGTTCAGGAGGTCGGCAATGTTAAATGAACGGCTGAGGCATGAGTGTGCTGCTGTCTGTGGAAGGTGCTGTGTGGGGGAGGGGGAGGCGAATAGTGATTGGTTCTCAGTTAACAAGCAGGCCCAGGAATGCACAAAATGCATCCATTTTCCAAAAGCTACTGGCTTAATATGCTCCATCACAGTTTGATGACTTTTCAGGGTTTGACTTTTACAAAGGATATTGTATGTATTTATATTAACCCTTTTAAGAGTATTGTCATATATGGTAAGATTACAATTATATGAACTCCAACTGTAAGTCTCACAGTGCTAAAGTTAACAAAAAGCATATCATAAACATTCTGGTTATTTTATTTCAGTTAAAAAATCGCTCTCTGCATGGCTGACATGGTGGGAGAGAAGCTGAGAGAAATTCTCGATTATGGACATGAGTGCGCCAGCACGGCACGGGTCCCACCGTGAGCCGGTCATGAAGCTGTGCCGCTCGGGCAGCGGGCTCGGGAATGGCACCTGGCTCGGCTAAACAGTCGGCCAGATCAGAGTTGTGTGAACTATGTTGATATGAGCAGATGCAGACCGTGTAACGTTAACGTTCGGCTTTGGTACAAGACTGCTATCATGATCAGACCTAGGGAGGGGAGGGGGGCGGGCATATCTTAAATATGTTTATGTAAATAGTTTATCCTCATTTAATCTTATGTTCATGTAAATAGTTAGTTTATCCTCTGATCATAAATGTGGTTATGTAAATAGTTTGTTTATCCTCTGATCTTAAATATGGTTATGAAAGTAGTTTTTTTATACTACGTACATCACGGTCCTCCCGTATTGTAAAGCGCACTGAGTTTTATGCACATGTGTGTGTAGCAGCTTGGCTCAGCCCAGCACAGCTCAGCCCAGCACAGCTCAGCAGAGGACAGCACAGTCCAGGACAAGACAGCACAGCCCAGCCTAGCCCAGCACAGGACAGTTCAGCATAGGACAGCCCAGCATAGGACAGCAAGTACTGAGTAACTGTTGATTAATGTCTGATGTATTTGTCAAATAACATGAATAAAATCAAAAATAATCTGCAAATTTTAAACAAAAATATATTAAATCTTTACAAAAGTAACATAAATCAAGGTACAAATATATCCTTTATATATATTGAAAAATTGCACTTGCACTTTTTCAAAGCACTGTTCTGCACCATGCAGTTATATGATGATGATGATGTTGTTTTTACTGTGAAGCACTCTGTGTATTCGTACTGTGAAGGGTGCTATATAAATAAAATGGTACTTACTTACTGTATATATAATATTGAGATTGAATACAGCAACAGTATTACCACACTGCTAAGAGATGATTTACACTTCTCAACCAGCAGGGGCACTAATGAGTCCAAACTACCTGGTGTTGTGCCCCGCCCCCCCCTTAAGTCCCCACCGTGTTGGTAAAAGTCATATGCCATAAGTGAAAAAATAAAATGAGAAATCTTAACATTTAAAGTGATGGATGAAAATATAAAATTGAAAAAGATTTTTTTGACTTGGAACCATGTCTGTATCTCATTTAGAAAGGGTGGTCCCCAGCAGACACCCCTTTGTCCACTGTCCCCACCACGCAGGTTAAACGAGTATGTGTGTGTGTGTGTGTGTGTGTGTGTGTGTGTGTGTGTGTGTGTGTGTGTGTGTGTGTGTGTGTGTGTGTGTTAGTGTGTGTGTACCTGCTCTCCGCCTGGCTGGTGGCCTGGTTCAGGGTGTGTGTGTGTGTGTGTGTGTGTGTGTGTGTGTGTGTGTGTGTACGTACCTGCTCTCCGCCTGGCTGGTGGCCTGGTTCAGGGTGTGTGTGTGTGTGTGTGTGTGTGTGTGTATGTACATGCTCTCCGCCTGGCTGGTGGCCTGGTTCAGGGTGTGTGTGTGTGTGTGTGTGTGTGTGTGTGTGTATGTACCTGCTCTCCGCCTCACTGGTGGCCTGATTCAGGGTGTGTGTGTGTGTGTGTGTGTGTGTGTGTGTATGTACCTGCTCTCCGCCTGGCTGGTGGCCTGGTTCAGGGTGTGTGTGTGTGTGTGTGTGTGTGTGTGTACCTGCTCTCCGCCTGGCTGGTGGCCTGGTTCAGGGTGTGTGTGTGTGTGTGTGTGTGTATGTGTGTGTGTGTGTGTGTGTGTGTGTGTATGTACCTGCTCTCCGCCTGGCTGGTGGCCTGGTTCAGGGTGTGTGTGTGTGTGTGTGTGTGTGTGTGTGTGTGTGTGTGTGCGTGTGTGTGTGTGTGTGTGTGTACCTGCTCTCCGCCTGGCTGGTGGCCTGGTTCAGGGTGTGTGTGTGTGCGTGTGTGTGTCTGTGTGTGTGTCTGTGTGTGTGTGTGTGTGTGTGTACCTGCTCTCTGCCTGGCTGGTGGCCTGGTTCAGGGTGTGTGTGTGTGTGTGTGTGTGTGTGTATGTACCTGCTCTCCGCCTGGCTGGTGGCCTGGTTCAGGGTGTGTGTGTGTGTGTGTGTGTGTGTGTGTGTGTGTGTGTGTACCTGCTCTCCGCCTGGCTGGTGGCCTGGTTCAGGGTGTGTGTGTGTGTGTGTGTGTGTGTATGTGTGTGTGTGTGTGTGTGTGTGTGTGTGTGTGTGTGTACCTGCTCTCCGCCTTGCTGGTGGCCTGGTTCAGGGTGTGTGTGTGTGTGTGTGTGTGTGTGTGTGTGTGTGTACCTGCTCTCCGCCTGGCTGGTGGCCTGGTTCAGGGTGTGTGTGTGTGTGTGTGTGTGTGTGTGTGTGTCTGTGTACCTGCTCTCCGCCTGGCTGGTGGCCTGGTTCAGGGTGTGTGTGTGTGTGTGTGTGTGTGTGTACCTGCTCTCCGCCTGGCTGGTGGCCTGGTTCAGGGTGTGTGTGTGTGTGTGTGTGTGTGTGTGTGTGTGTGTGTGTGTGTACCTGCTCTCCGCCTGGCTGGTGGTCCACTTCTCCAGCTGCTCCTGCAGGGCCTGCGCCTGGGGGGGGGGAGGAGAGGGAGGAGGGGGAGGAGAGAGGGGAGGAGAGAGGGAGGAGAGAGGGGAGAGAGGGAGGAGAGGGAGAGGGGGGAGGAGAGAGGGAGGGAGGAGAGAGGGGAGAGGGGGAGAGAGGGAGGAGAGGGAGGGAGGAGAGGGAGGAGAGAGGGAGGAGAGGGAGGAGAGAGGGAGGAGAGGGGGGGGAGAGGAGAGGGAGGAGAGGAGGGTGTCACGTTTATGTCAAAAGTTGCGCGGGCAGATATAAACACTAGAACATTCATGAGTGTAAGTAAAAAAAAGTGTTATATCTTTGCACTCGATCAAATTTCAGGACCCTCCTTTTATGACTTTTCCTAGATACAGTATGTGCGTTCTACCACCCAGTATCAGGATAAGCTAGTATGAAGCTATTTCTCAGTTTTTCTGTGTTGTTATAAACACTAGGAGGTAATAACACTGTTATAAAAACTAGGAGGTGGTAATAACACTGTTATAAACACTAGGAGAGGGAGGAGAGAGGGAGAATGCATAATTATTATTATAATATATATTGTTTTTTACATAAAACTTCCAATAAGTCGCAGATTGAATTTAACCTTTATTTTAGCAAGGAGTCTCTTTGAGAGCAAGGTCTGAGTTTACAACCATACAGAATACAGAGACCAGGGTCTGAGTTTACAACCATACAGAATACAGAGACCAGCGTCTGAGTTTACAACCATACAGAATACAGAGACCAGGGTCTGAGTTTACAACCATACAGAATACAGAGACCAGCGTCTGAGTTTACAACCATACAGAATACAGAGACCAGGGTCTGAGTTTACAACCATACAGAATACAGAGACCAGGGTCTGAGTTTACAACCATACAGAATACAGAGACCAGCGTCTGAGTTTACAACCTTACAGAATACAAATACAAAATGACAACATTATAAAACAATCAAGACAAAAACAAACACATTTTTCAACATAGATGTCCTCAATCAAAACGTTAAACTAGCTTCAGCACAAGAGCACCCCACTGAAACGCTCTCTGCAGATTGGCCCAGCAGAGGGGCATAGATATCCATACTATGTATACATTATGTTACGGTACATGTGGGAAAACTAGGGTTAGGGTTAGGGTGCTAGGGTTAGGGTTAGTGTGCTAGGGTTAGGGTTAGGGTTAGACATGCCAGCATGTACCAAGTCGACGGCACGTGGTGGTAATTAGCTAGGCACTTGATCAATTGATCATTGATGCAAATAAGCGCCTTCCCCTACGAAATGCTGGGTCAAAATGAATAGTTTAACGGTATGCATGTATACTGTATGTATTATTGACACTGGTATTTATTCAACAGTTTAGCTAACAGATCGTTTATAATTTCTATAAACAGTTCATAAGGCATATACCGTATACAGCTTACTACATTGTATCCACTGCGCTTTGAGTTGCATTCATGTACGAAAGGCGCTATATAAATAAAGTTTCACTTCACTTCACACTTCACTTCACTGTAGAACATGAAGTATCTCTACAGTTCATTTATATACATTAAACTTCACTCAAGTGTTAATCTGCACACCATGCAACAGCATAATTCAAGCCAATATCTTCATAATAATAATAACATTTATAGCAGACTTATATAGTGCTTTTCTAGCCACTCAAAGACGCTTTACAAACTGAAAAGATCGAGTAGTAAAATAAAAATAAACAAAACAAATAGATAAAATAAAGTATAGCCTAGGCCCTAGGGGTCTGTGGGGAGCATGGCGCGTTCTGGCCTGCAGAGGGAGCCAGACTGCCATTGTGAGGGGGTTAATGAGCTGATTGCGGACAGGTGTCAGTGATCAGACTCGTTATCCCACTGGTCTATTTAACCTGTGTGTGTTTGTTCCCTCGGGAGAAGGAAGGAGATAGATAGATAGAGATAGAGAGAGAGAGAGAGAGAGAGAGAGAGAGAGAGAGAGAGAGAGAGAGAGAGAGAGAGAGAGAGAGAGAGAGAGAGAGAGAGAGAGAGAGAGAGAGAGAGAGAGAGAGAGAGAGAGAGAGAGAGAGAGAGAGAGAGAGAGAGAGAGAGAGAGAGAGAGAGAGAGAGAGAGAGAGAGAGAGAGAGAGAGAGAGAGAGAGAGAGAGAGAGAGAGAGAGAGAGAGAGTTGAACATCCAAAGGAGCCCCCTCAGTCAGCTGGTTCTGAAACTAGCTGACCTCTCACCTTCTGACATCACAAACCCCAGACAGCCTCAGTGCAGCTACACTATCACTCAGAAGATTAGACCTAACCAAATTATAACTAAAGAAAAAGATAAATACATCACATATTGGAACGAACTCACACAATCACAACACAAACTAGAAACATATTTGGCTCTAAACAGACAGTATACTGTGGCAGACTACCTAACCACAGTAACTGATAAAAACCTGAGAAAGACTTTGACAATGTACAGACTGAGCGATCATAGTCTGGCAATAGAGAAGGGCAGACACAGACAAACCTGGCTGCCCAGAGAGGAGAGGCTGTGCTGTCACTGTGATGACGGAGCTATAGAGACAGAGTTACACTTTTTAACACAATGTAAAAACTACACAAATATTAGAGAGGAGTTCTTCCCAAAATTTGAAACAAATTTCCCAGAATTCCGAAATATGACAGAAAGGGAAAGATTACCAGCCCTTCTGGGGGAACAGAAAGAATGTGCAGTTTTGGCTGCAAAATATGTCAATTCCTGTCACAAGAAAAGGGACAACCAGTAGGACATTTATTCTCTGCACCACCTGCTTTATTTTATTTTATTTATATTATTTATATTCATTTTTTCATGTCATTGATATTATGTTGTTATGTTGTTGTTCGTCATATCTGTGATTGTGCTTTGGCAACACTTGTAAAACGTCATGCCAATAAAGCCTGTTGAATTGAATTGAATTGAATTGAGAGAGAGAGAGAGAGAGAGAGAGAGAGAGAGAGAGAGAGAGAGAGAGAGAGAGAGAGAGAGAGAGAGAGAGAGAGAGAGAGAGAGCCGGGCAAACTGAACGAGTCCCGAAAGGGGACGCAGCGGCGCAGTTTCCAGTGCGCGTTCCGTTATTATTATTTGAAAAGACGGTGACGTCAGTGACGGTGCTGAGCTGTGCAAGGCAGAATAAATACCTATTCTGCAACAGTTCCTCTGTGTCGACCTCCCTCTGTGCTTAGAGACCCTTTAAGGGTCTGATTAATTTTTAGATGACTATATATCGTTCTGTATTTATCAGAAATGACGAGAGTACATACCGTGTCGGAGTCTGACATTCTGGTCTTTGTCTGTCAGTCACTCTCTATCGCTATCTCTATCTATCACTATCTCTATCGCTATCTCTATCTCTATATCTCTATCTATCACTCTCTATCTATCACTATCTATATCTCTATCGCTATCTATCTATTATTTTCTTAACACTTTCCAAACTTTCTCTACTCTTCTCTACTCTTCTCTTCTCAACAATACTAGAATGGTGATAGAATATCATCTCTGTGTCTGGAGATTCCACGGCGTCATCACGGGTTGCTATAGTATTCCGACATGGAATGTCTCTTCATTTGCATACAAGTCAAATCCTTCTTATTTAATGTGTCAGATAATAATAATAATAATAATAATAATAATAAATCATAGATAATATTATATATATATATATATATATATATATATATATATTTGTATAGCGCTTTTCTTTGCTAGCATATCAGCCCAATAGAGCTCTCAGGTCTTCTGACGCTGGTTTTCTCTGTGTACCACATGTACAAAAGAAGAGATTTGGTGAGGCTGCGTTCTCATTTTATGCTCCAGATTGTGTCTCACTGCCAGTTTACATTAGGGATGCAACCTCAGCACATATATGTTAAAGTCAAGACTAAAAACCCATATTTTTAATATTGCCTTTAAATGACTAAATAATCAAATTATGGTTATATAATGATTGGAGCACTTTGAGCTGCAACGTTTGCAGGAAAGGTGCTATACAAATAAAACGTTATTATTATTATATTATCAGTACTCAGACACACTACACTCCATGAGAGAAAATAGATCCATAAAAAGTAAAACAAAAGCACAGTCAGTAAAAACAACAATGAAAATAGTTAAAGATTAAAAGCAAGTTTAAAAAGTTGGACTTATTAAGAACATTATTCTCTGAAGGTAGTAACCACAGTCTAGAGGCTTCATACTGTATTAGGCCAACAATAGTAGTGTAGGCAGCATCTGCTGTGGGCAGAGCTGATGGTATCTTTCTCACGATGGCTTGCTCTTAACCCTCCGGTTGTGTTCCCGGTCAAATCTGACCGAGAGCAACTTTCATCAATCATAAATATTGTGTTTTACATTTGATTGCCTCAAGGCCTTATGATATCCTCCACACTAGGCATTTGAACATATAAAATTGCTGACTAACCACTGGCATTGAATTTTGTGGTTTTAGTCAACTTTGTAACATCGGTGGTGTTCCCGGTCAAAAATGACCGCCATAGGAAATTAATGGATAACACAAGTTGTAACAAGCTACAACATTCCAGGATGTATCAGACCTGTTCAAATACCTCATATATAATGTTTGACACATTTCAAACTAAACAATTAGGTGTTTGTTATGGGAACCCTTCTCTTTCCCGTGCTTATTTGCCCATCCGAACCAGACCTTCCAGACTAAACATTGTTTAGTCTGGAAGGTGTGGTTCACCTGGGGTGAAAGAGAAGGGTTCCCATAACTCTGGAAGGTATGGTTCTGATGGACACATAAGCACGGGAAAGAGAAGGGTTCCCATAACAAACACTGAAATGTATCAAACGAAACAGGTGTTTGTTATGGGAACCCTTCTCTTTCCCGTGCTTATGAAATGTATCAAATGAAACAGGTGTTTGTTATGGGAACTCTTCTCTTTCCCGTGCTTATATGCCCATCCCCCCACGTGAACCACACCTTCCAGACTAAACTCTCACAGACCCCCTATATAAAGCTTTATTTGTGCTTTGCTCTGAATTCACTCTGTGAACACAATGAGTAAGCGGCTGTCTAAGCGATTATCTGTCAGAGAGGCTCTCGACCGAATTTTTGAACCAGATGAAGAGGAGATTGAAGTTGAACCAGAGATAGAGGAGGATGTCTCAGAATTGGAAGACAACACCGATCCTGACTTCGATCCAGAATGTTATGAGACAGACGGCGAGGAAGAGGCCCCTGAGGAAGAGGCCCCTGTGGAAGAGGCCCCTGAGGAAGAGGCACCTGAAGAACAGGCACCTGAGGTGACATTCCAGTCCAAGGGTGGCAACTTGCTCTGGTATTCATCCTCCCAGGATAGAGCAAGCAGAGCGAGAGTGGAAAACATCATAAGGATGACACCAGGACCAACGTGGTATGCTACATCTCGTGTGGATGACATCAAGTCCAGCTTCCAACTGTTTTTACCAGAGTCCATTGAGGAAATTGTACTGGACATGACAAACCTGGAGGGGAGGCGTGTGTTTGGGGACACATGGAGAGCACTGGACCAGGTAGACCTTCAAGCCTACATAGGTCTGTTGATTCTAGCAGGAGTATATCGGTCAAACAATGAGGCTACAAAGAGTCTGTGGGATGCGGAGTGCGGGAGGCCTATATTCCGGTCCACTATGTCATTACAGTAGTTTCATGTCCTGTCGAGAGTTATCCGATTTGATAACAGAGATACAAGACCTGCCCACTGGCGAAATGACAAACTGGCTGCCATCAGGAACGTTTGGGACAGGTGGGTGGAGCGCCTACCACTGATGTACAATCCAGGCCCTGAGGTGACAGTTGACGAGCGCCTGGTCCGTTTCCGAGGTCGCTGTCCCTTCAAGCAGTACATCCCAAGCAAACCAGGCAAGTATGGAATCAAGATCTGGGCAGCATGTGATGCCAGGAGCAGCTATGCCTGGAATATGCAGGTCTACACAGGAAAACCTGTTGATGGAAGGCCAGAAAAAAAACAGAGCATGCGTGTTGTGCTGGACATGACAGCCGGTCTCAAGGGGCATAATATCACATGTGATAACTTTTTCACCTCATATGCGCTTGGTCAGGAGCTGTTGAAACGCAAGCTCACCATGGTGGGGACAGTGAGGAAGAACAAGCCTGAACTTCCCCCTGCGCTGGTGTCAACCAGAGGGAGAGAGATACTCTCATCAAATTTTGCACAGTATATGTTGAGATGTTGAAGAACTGATCCAATGTGTTGTTTGGCAGAGATATATAGAGTTTCAGGGTGTAACTGGCCTTCTTATTTGAAATTCTCAAAAACGGAAATGAAATATTAAATTTCTACTGTGTATTTTGTCACATTTCAGTAATTTGGTCATATCTATGTTAATTTTTTAACATCTCACAGGTCTCAGCTTTCACCAGGTACCAAATGTAGCAAATTTGACCATGTAGTTTTGGAGATATGAAGCAGTTAATCAGACCGGTCTAATTAGACCAGGAACACCAAGGATGGGGGGGCAAACATGAACACAACCCAAAGGTTAAACACAACAAGCTCACATACTGTATAGGGCTGTGCTGGTCATGGAATTTGGGCTAATGGCCTACTATAGGCAAATAGTTGTCCTTTTAAAATAACAGACTATAGGCCTAATGCTATGTGTGCTATTTAATAGCAAATAGCAAAAATAACGAACTATAAGAACTTCGTTCAGTCTATTATTAGGCCTCTTTCTTTATGTTCCGTCAGGAAGCATATTTGGTTGTCCGGCTTCAGGCAAGACCAGACAGGGGTAATGATGTTCCCTGCTGGACTAAAAACTCTCCATATGGATTTTCTCGCTTCACGATCAAAGGAAAGGTCCCTGGTTGTCGCGCCACCTAGGGGATGAGCAGTGAAGTCCAGCGGCTCTTCTAATCGGTTAGTAATGACCAGTGGCGGCTGGCCAATAGAGGGCGCTGGGGTGCCGCCCCCACCTTCACTTCCTAGTTGCGACTTGTAAAAAGTTTTTTTTAAATAAACATTGTTTATTCACAAAATGCGGCTGATATTCTGTCGGCGCCTATCAGCATTCATTAAAAATCCTCCAATACAATAAACATTTTATCTGTGTGTGTGTGTAAAATTCACTGTTAAAATGCATAGGGGAGGAGTCGGGGCGCCGGCCGAATACAAGTCTATGGCAGGCCAAATACTTTTCGCTTACACGTGAGCTGTAGCAGCGCTCCAATTGGCTGTCTCCTATTTCCCGCTATCTATATCCGGATGGAGGGGGAGGGATCTCCGCCATAGCCAATTGATCGTCCAGATGGAGGAGGGGGAGGCAACGAGGAAGTGCTTCTGAACTAAAAGACAATTCGGTTCTATATAGAGAGAAAGGATTAGACAAAGTCAAAGAGGATCACATTCCATCAAAAATCAAAGGTTAGATATCATTCCTAAGAAAGTGATCACTGTTTATGCATTGGTAGTATAATAACTGCACTTCGTGAATTTCGTCTTTAGCTGGGATGTTTTCATCTGCTTCTGTAGACTCTGTCTGGTCAATTCTTTAGCTAATTATTTTGTTGTCTTTTGGATATGAAGCCATGTTGTAATGTGTAATACTGATCGTGCAAAATGACTGCTACCATGATCTTACCTTAACTTTAATCAACATTTTGACTGGTTTGGTTCTCTAAACATAAAGTATATAACACGTAGTATGTACTGTATCAACGTTGTAAGGTTCCTGACCACAATCATAATAATAATAATAATAATAATAATAATACAGGGGGAACAGGGAACAGGGAACAGGGAACAGGGAACGGGGAACGGGGAACAGGGAACAGGGAACAGGGAACAGGGAACAGGGAACGCATACGAGACTCAGATAACTTTGACCCCAACACCGTCAGAGAAGCAGGAGCCTTCGCTATGCTACTGGAGAATCAGGATTTTAAGTTCTTTCTGGAACTTTTTCACCACATCATGCCACATGTGGACTTCCTCTATGCCAAGCTGCAGAAGAAGAAGATAGATTCCGTCCATATCCAGCAGTGCATCCAGCAGTTCCAGCAGGACATACAAAAGATCAGGTATGGGTATTCCTAATATGATTATTTTTTATTATGATTATTATTAACGTGTGTGTGCATTTTGTTGTCTCAGTACCTGTACTCTGTGCAATGACAAAGTTGAATCTAATCTATTATTATTATTATTCACTTTCTGTCTTATCTCTGTTTTATTCTTATTTTTAATTATTTGTCTTCGCAGAAATTCTCTCCATGCCATGGTTGAGCAAAGCAGCGCTGGGTCTCAGCCATCAAAGAGACGTCGGGCACTCAGTCTAGAGGACCATGAAAGGATTGCAGCAGAGGTGAGTTGATGTTGTAGAATCAGTCACAGTCCATGTTACACCGGAGGCCTTCGTTTAAATAAAATGAAGGCACACAATTTTGAGAAATGTGACTAAAAATTATTTTGATCCTGATGCATCATTTACAATAAGGAGCTATTAAAAACAGAAAAGTACTATATTTGACATTTTGGAGAGGGAACTGTGCTCAGTATAGTTTTAACATTAAAGGTCCCATATATTATTTTATATATTAATTCACTTCCTGGTCATTGCTATGTTGCAAATACCCTGCGTTATTAAAATATGGAGAAATATGAATTAGGAAATTATGGAAATACTGTAATAGGTACAGATTTCTGATTTTCACAGTGTTGGCATAAGCCCTCTGAGTACAAAAACAATAAACTGTTTTCAAAGGATATGGGACCTTTAACCTTTCAACGCTAGAATGCTAGAACTCCCAAAACACTAGCATGAAAAAAGAACAGGGTACATATTATTATTTATTATTTTTAAATTCTTCTTCTCTCTGTAGGTCTGTGATACCATACTTGGACACGCCAAGGAGCGCTTCTCCTTCACAAACCACCTGGTCAGTGCCACCTTGCTGCAGGGGGACAGGTTTGAAGAGTACAAGGGGGCCTTTCCGGAGGATGCACTGAACAGCACCTTGAAGGCCTACCCAATGCTCAGTGGAAGCCAGCTGAAGACCGAGCTCAATCTCCTCGACAGCAAGGAGGAGCTCAGAGCCTGTCGTGGTGCTGTGGACCTCTTCCAGCTTTTTATGGAGAACAATCTTGGAGAAGTGTTTTCAGAGACTGTCACTCTCCTAAAGATCCTCATAACCACACCCATGACCACGGCGGAGGCAGAGAGGTGCTTCTCGACCTTGAAAAGGATCAAAACCTTTCTCCGGAACACCATGACAGAGGACAGGCTGAATGCATTGGCCATGATGTCAATGGAGAAGACACTGGTGATTGAAATGACAGACTTTAACCAGAAAGTCATTGAGAGATTTGCAGGCCTGAAGGAACGAAGGGCAAAATTCATGTTCAAGTAGTGTAACTGGGGAGGGACACAGGCTTTGAAAGTAACAAACATTTATTATCACAATTGCATTGTGTTCCATGTCTTTCTCCATTGAATAAATAATGCCTAGTTGAATGGCTAAACAAGACAACTGTCTGGACAGTACAATCCATTTGAGCTGCTAGAATTATTCACCTTACCGCTGCACAGATAGACAAAGGGTTTAAGTCCATTCTGTTAACATTAGGTCTACTCTGCTAACAAAGACTATTCCAGTTGATTTGTCAGTTGTACATTATATTTTTGTTGTGTTTGCAGTTTGCCCTTTAATACAAGTTATATATATATTCTCATGCTAAAATCCAGATTTTAAAGTTGATATTCTTCCCCGTGGAGCATGCCCCCATAACCTGTGCCCCACCCAACATTTTTATCACCAGCCGCCACTGAATGAGACCAGTGAAGCTTTTCTTCCTTTTGGCTCTTTACTTGAAAATTGGAAATCGAACAATTACTGTGAGGTTAACGTATAATAATAATAATAATAATAACTTTATTTGTATAGCACTTTTCCTGCAAACGTTAACATTTTGAAATGTTTGAGTTAGTAATTAATATGCATGTGTTGCAGGCTGGGTGGAGAGCGAGGTGTTTCCCAGTAGAGGTTGGTTGCAGAGGATTTGCAGCCCGTTCCTTGGCCAGAGCCTTCAGCAGTTTGGGCATCGATGGAGAGAGAAAGAGGAGAGCCATCCGCAGTACCACCAATGCGGCAGAGAGAGCCTCTAGATGGCTGTGGCTCAAAAGAGGAGAGCCATGGAGTCATGGTAGCTAGTTAGCCATCTGGACACAAGCTGGGGTCTGATCAGCCCCGGCTGGGTCACCTGGAGGAGGGTGTATGATGTTGAAAGACCCGAAACGCCCGATGATTCCAGGAACATCACTGAAGATGTGTCCAGAGGCATCAGTAGATGTATGTACACAGCGAACCCCCTGAGTCATCAGTGACAGCCAGGAAAGACTGGATGACAACCATGAAGAGTGTGGTGACTACTGGAGAGTCAGTGACAGCTCGGAGAGACGGCGACCGGGGGCAGAACGGGCTGGCAACCCAATCTGTGTCCTCTGAGAGGAGGACCCTAACAAAGCTATGATGAACTTTATGGAAAAATACCCCCAGGGGTGCCCGAGAGGGGGGGAGGATGAGCACCCCAGTCGGACGGACACAACGGTAACAGACTTAGGCAATGGACAAACGACTATGAGCAAGCAGTGTACATGCGGTAAAATCTGCAAGAACATCCATGGCTTAAAGATCCACCGAGCGAGGATGAAATGCCCGTTAGGAGTAGAAGCAACACAACGCACAGGTGTTCAACCTGGTGAGACGCAGGAGGTGCCAGGCCCGGAGTCACCCCATAGTGCCCAGAACCTCCAAGTGTTGCAGTCTAACCCCTCGAGCATCAAGTCCGACCGGAGGCGGATCAAATGGCCAGCAGCTAGCATGACTTCACTGTGGAAGCAGTTCGATGACGATGTCGACCAAATTCTGGAGGTAACGGTGAAGGGCGAGGCTGACAGGAAGCTACAGGCAATGACAACAATCATTGTCAGCATTGCAGCTGAACGGTTCGGCGTGGAGGAGAAGAAAAGCTCCGGAACATCTTACGTAAAGAACCAAAGAGCTGCAAAGATCCATAACATCAGGCAGGAGATGAAAGCGCTGAAGTCCCAGTACAAGGTGGCAGGAGAGGAGGAACGCACTGGCCTGGCCCAGCTAATGTGCATCCTACGGAAAAACATCAGGATTCTCCGCCGGGCTGAGTGGCATCGGAGGCGGCGGCGTGAGAGGGCACGTAAACGTGCTGCATTCATAGCCAACCCCTTCAAGTTCATGAAGGATTTGCTCGGGCAGAAGCGCAGTGGCAAACTGGCCTCCTCGCAGGAAGAGATAGACCATCATCTGAAGCAGACGTACAGCGATCCCGCAAGAGAGCAGGAGTTGGGAGAGTGCAACATCCTCATAGACCCCCCTGAACCGGAAGAGCAATTCGACATGTCGGAGCTGCAGCTGAAGGAAGTCAGGGAGGTTGTCCGCAAAGCAAGGGCAAGCTCTGCTCCAGGACCGAGTGGCACTTCATACAAAGTGTACAAGAACTGTCCCAAACTCCTGCTGCGTCTGTGGAAAATCCTGCGAGTCTTCTGGAGAAGGGGGAGGATACCTGAACAATGGAGAGTGGCTGAAGGGGTTTGGATCCCGAAGGAGGAAAACTCCACTCAGCTAGACCAGTTCCGCATCATCTCCCTGCTGTGTGTTGAGGCAAAGGTTTTCTTCAGCACTGTTTCCAGACGGCTGTGGACCTACCTGGCAAAGAACACCTACATCGATACATCCGTCCAGAAGGGCGGTGTGTCAGGAATGCCAGGTTGTCTGGAGCATACCGGCGTGGTGACACAGCTCATTCGGGAGGCCCGAGAGAACAAAGGCAACCTGTCAGTGTTGTGGCTTGACCTGGCAAATGCATTCGGCTCCATTCCACACAAGCTGGTTCAGTTCACCTTGACGAAGCATCATGTCCCCAGCAGGTGCAGAGACCTCATCGCTGATTACTACAGCAATTTCAGGATGAGGGTCTCTTCAGGAGCAATAACATCCAGTTGGCACAAGGTGGAGATCGGTATCATCACAGGGTGCACTATCTCTGTGACACTGTTCTCCCTAGCCATGAACATGCTCACCAAGTCTGCTGAGCCAGAGTGCAGAGGGCCCCGAACGAATTCCGGACAACGGCAACCACCCATCAGGGCATTCATGGATGACCTCACAGTCACGACAGAATCAATCCCAGGCTGCCGGTGGATTCTGAAGGGACTCGAAAAGCTAGTGGGGTGGGCCCGGATGCGTTTCAAACCCGCCAAATCAAGATCTATGGTGCTGAGGAAAGGGAAAGTGGAGGACAAGTTCCGGTTTACCATCACAGGCACAGCCATCCCAACTATCACAGAGAAGCCAGTCAAGAGCTTGGGCAAGGTTTTTGACTTCTCTCTGAGGGACACAATATCCATCAAGTCGACCTGCACTGAGTTGGATGGCTGGCTGAAATCCGTGGACAAGTCAGGCCTACCCGGGAAGTTTAAAGCCTGGGTTTACCAACATGGCATTCTTCCCAGGATTCTGTGGCCCCTCCTTGTCTATGCGGTCCCTATCTCAACAGTGGAGACTTTAGAGAGGAGGGTCAGCAACCACCTCCGGAGATGGCTTGGATTACCAAGGAGTTTGAGCAGCACCGCACTCTATGGGAACACCAACAAACTGCAACTGCCCTTCAAATCCTTGGAGGAGGAATTCAAGGTGACAAGAGCCAGAGAAGTGATTCAGTACAGGGACTCAAGTGATCCGAAGGTGGCTAATGCAGGGATCCAAGTGAGGACTGGCAGGAAGTGGAGGGCAGAGGAAGCTGTTCAAGAGGCAGAGGCGAGGCTGCGTCACAGGAGCTTGGTGGGAGTGGTCACACGAGGTCGAGCTGGGCTTGGATCCTTTCCAACTCCCCAAATGAACACCAGGGGGAAGGAAAAGCGCCGCCTTGTTCAGGAGGAGGTGAGAGCAGCAGTGGAGGAGACAAGAACCTGCAAGGCAGTGGGAATGAAGCAACAGGGAGCTTGGACGAGATGGGAGAATGCGATTGAGAGGAAGGTGACCTGGGCTGAGCTTTGGAAAGCCGAGCCTCACCGCATCAAATTCCTCATTCAGGCAGTCTATGATGTGCTTCCAAGCCCGTCAAATCTGCACACATGGGGCATAGCAGAGACACCAGCATGCCAACTGTGTTCCAAGCGAGGAACCCTGGAACACATCCTCAGCTGCTGTACAAGGGCCCTTGGAGATGGACGGTACAGGTGGAGGCATGACCAAGTCCTGAAGACCATTGCTGAAGCCATCAGTGCAGGACTTGTGTGGGCAAAGCAGTTCCGACCCTACAAGAAAACCATCGCCTTTGTCAGAGCTGGGGAGCAGCCAACCCCTGCCAGGAAAACATCTGCAGGCATCTTGACCTCTGCAAGAGACTGGCAGCTGTTGGTTGACCTTGAACATCAGCTGAAGTTCCCCAGCCACATTGCAGTCACCACCCTGCGACCAGACATTGTTCTCTTTTCTGAGTCCACCAGGCAAGCAGTGCTGCTGGAACTGACAGTCCCGTGGGAAGACCGCTTGGAAGAAGCCTTTGAGAGGGAGCTCTCCAAGTACGCGGGACTGGTCAGTGACTGCCAGCAGGCTGGGTGGAGAGCGAGGTGTTTCCCAGTAGAGGTTGGTTGCAGAGGATTTGCAGCCCGTTCCTTGGCCAGAGCCTTCAGCAGTTTGGGCATCGATGGAGAGAGAAAGAGGAGAGCCATCCGCAGTACCACCAATGCGGCAGAGAGAGCCTCTAGATGGCTGTGGCTCAAAAGAGGAGAGCCATGGAGTCATGGTAGCTAGTTAGCCATCTGGACACAAGCTGGGGTCTGATCAGCCCCGGCTGGGTCACCTGGAGGAGGGTGTATGATGTTGAAAGACCCGAAACGCCCGATGATTCCAGGAACATCACTGAAGATGTGTCCAGAGGCATCAGTAGATGTATGTACACAGTGTACTGTATGTATTATATATATATATATATGTACATAATAATAATAATAATAACTTTATTTGTATAGCGCTTTTCCTGCAAACGTTGCAGCTCAAAGTAATCATTATATCATCTTAATTTAATTATTTTGTAACTTAAATGCAATATTAAAAGGATGGGTTTTTATAATCTTAATTTAATGATTTAGTAATTTAAAGGCAATATTAAAAAGATGGGGTTTTAGTCTTGACTTTAACATATTTGCTGAGGTTGCATCTCTAATGTAAACTGCCAGTGCATTCCACAATCTGGAGCATAAAATGAGAATGCAGCCTCACCAAATCTCTTCTTTTGTACATGTGGTACACAGAGAAAACCAGTGTCAGAAGACCTGAGAGCTCTACTCAGCTGTTGTTTGATGTGTATGTGTTGATATGTGTATGTTGATTTCTGTACATATGTTTTTCTGCATTTAGAAAAATAAATGTACATTTACATTTACATTTTTGGCATTTAGCCGACACACAGCCACACTGACGCAGGTATCATTAGCTCTGTTAACTGTCACTCTGACCTCCCATAAACATTCTATTGTAAGGCGTGGCAAGACAGTGGCAGCCATGTCCAGTCAGGTGCTGTGTGTGTGTGTGTGTGTGTGTGTGTGTGTGTGTGTGTGTGTGAGTGTGTGTGTGTGTGTGTGTGTGAGTGTGTGTGTGAGGACGGTACTGTACTGTAGCAGGGGAGAGGAGAGAACTGACCTGCTAATATGGAGACCAGACGTTTCATATGGATGTTACTGCTCTCAGGGTCTCTGTGTGTCTGTGGCGTCAGAGGAGCCCCCATAGGTGAGTGCTGTGGGGCTGTGGGGGGGGGGGGGGGGGTACACTTTGAAGTCAGTGTGGAACGATCGGGAAGGGAACTTGTCTATCAAACGTCAGTTCAGTGTAAAAACCAGCCAGTCTATATCATTTTGTTTACCCTTGTAGTTTGCGAGAACTGTTTTATTTTTTCTGTTTCTTCTGTACGAAGAAAGCCACCCTGCTTGATTGTTTCCCCAACCTGACCGTGGTTAAATAATCAACTTTATTATAGCTCCTAGTCGGTCTTATCACTGACGACTTCAGAACGGCCTGCCGCGTTTATGACCAGGGAAGTTGGCAACAGGGCTCAGATTTATGGACATTTTCGCTTTGTCCCGAAAATGGGACGGTTTACTTTGCACGTCCCTGGACCCCAGCGGTTGTCACAGACTTTAGGCCACGGTGCCGTCACCATCAGGGTTGCCAGATGGGATTGACAATTTCCAGCCTAACCACAGTCTAAAAGCAGCTAAATTCACCAAAAACCAGCCCCTAAACTGTATGTCTGTTGCAAATGATGTTTGTAAAATAAAAATAAAAACCTGCACATTGTATGTAGCTACTAGGGTGTGTGTTTTAACTTCACACATTTTGTAACTTTCAGCCACTGACATTTTGATACCTCCTAAATGCTATTTATCCAGCCCAACCCACCCAAATGCTTTTTTTCCGTCCCAGTGTGATCAAAAGTAGCCTATTCGGCGGTAACCCGCCCCATCTGGCAACCCTGTTCACCATTCACCAAATGACAAAAGTGTACAAATATGACTAGAAACATATGAATTGATATTCAAAATGGCCACCTGTATTTGTGTCATGCGACAGTCGTTGTTCATGAACAGCACCGTGTTTTTTCAATGTTGCAAACACAATTATGGATCTGAGATAAAGAGGTGATTTTATTTTAATTGTTTGTTCTGTTTCCCAGGTACCTCATCAGTTAAATGTCTGGTGGGGTCAAATCGTGACGTTGGAAGAGTGGATGAGGGATATTCAGGTAGAAACACAACAACACCCTGAACATCTACATGTGTTAGGCCTGTGTACTGTATAACCAGTGGGCTTTCACAGGCGCATACAGGTACACAGGTGTATAATACAGGTACACGGGTGTATAATACAGGTACACAGGCCATAAAGTGTCCTACATATCCTCCAATCATCCATACACTATCTATCGTAATCTTTAGCCCATCTTTCCATCGTTTTCTACCACAACAGGAGAGGTGGAGATCCTCAGTAACCCAGCAGGTGAAGCTGTGACCCTGGCGGGGTCATCCCTATGTTCCCCGGGTCCTATGTTCCCCGGGTCCTATGTTCCCCGATTTCTTAGCAAAAAAAGGGTTCTATGTTCCCCGCTTCCGAAAAAGGGTTCTATGTTCCCCACTTCCGAAAAAGGGTCCTATGTTCCCCGCTTCCGAAAAAGGGTCCTATGTTCCCTGCCTGCCGTTGTGTCAAGCGACCCCAGGTGTCGTTATGTGGTACTGCATGAGAGTTTGACGTGCGACCCCCGGTGTCGTTATGTGGTACTGCATGAGAGTTTGACATGGGTCTTAAGATGTCTTGGAAATATGAAGAACACAATGAATGTCATAGTATTGTATCAGCATTTTATTATTTAAAAAACAACATACACAAATACATAATCATACTGTGGATTACTAATTGATAAAGACATTTACAGGAAATTGCAGGAACTATTATAAATAGGAACAAAATTATTATGTGTACAACATTATTATATGAACAAAATGATTATATGTACAAAACCTTTTGTAGGTAGGACACTATTGGACCTTGGCCCAAATCTAGTACTGAACCTGACCCCCCATGCTAAACCATTTGGAAGTACAGTATACTAGGACTCCAATTCAGACACACTGGGGGGCTGTCACAAATCTACTAACTCTAATCAGCCTGGTCTCACACGGCAGACGTCAGAATTCGACGTTTATGGACAAACGTCAAATTCTGACGTGAGATTGCATCCAAACGTTGAATTCCGACGTGACATTTGCATCCAAACGTCGAATTCCGACGTGACATTGGGGTAGCTCGTTCTGATAGCGCAGGGGTGCGCCTGTTATGTGCGCCTGTCGGGGCTTCTCTCGGGATTATTCCATTTTGAATTGGAAACCCTATGGTTACCCTAACCCTAACCTTAACCCTAACCCTAACCTCAACCCTAACCCTAAACCTAACCTTAACCTTAACCTTAACCCTAACCCTAACCCTAAATGTGGCCTAACTAATTAATGCAAGTGCAATTCAAAATGGAATAATCCCGAGAGAAGCCCCGACAGGCGCACATAACAGGCGCACCCCTGCGCTATCAGAACGAGCTACCCCAATGTCACGTCGGAATTCGACGTTTGGATGCAAATGTCACGTCGGAATTCGACGTTTGGATGCGATCTCACGTCAGAATTCGACGTTTGTCCATAAACGTTGAATTCTGACGTCTGCCGTGTGAGACCAGGTTGCTCTAATTATTTAAAATACAAATAAATAAATAAACAAGAATGTGTTGTGTAACAACTCCCCCAAGATTCCCCTCCACCACAGAGAGACTAAACTGTCCTTCTGAAAGAGACTACACTGACATCCTCCATCCCAGACAGACTACAATGACCACCATCACAGTGTGACATGGGAGAGTTACTCCATATGAGAGTGGAGAAACCTATTCTTCAGGTAGCATGTGTTCCTGATGTTGTGGACTACTCTTTTATCAACAATTTCACAGTATTGCCCATTGGTGGCAGTTGACTTCATAGTACCGATCCCAACAAGTTGGCGTGGTTCCCAAAAACATTTATGATGTAGGAACAGGAGGGTGTCAGTGATGGCTGAGGGTGGGAAGAGAAGCTTTGCTCCCTCCTTGTACTCTTCACAGCCTGTCAGGGGATCTTCTCTGTGGAGTGGCAGGAACACGGTCCCTTTTTTTGTTTTTTTTGTCTCCCCCTGTTGTTGTCATTTTTCCTAGGTTCACAGATAATTGCTTGGTTCCAGTCCCATCATTCCACACACCTGTTTCTGATCAACAATCAACCTGGTCTTTGCCTATAAATGTTCTGTGTCCTCAGTGTTCTCTCTCTCTCTCTCCTGTTTTGAGCTGTGGCAGGGCTCTGGTGGGTTGAGCCTTGTTTGGTTTTGTTTGTGTTATTTGCTTTGTTCATTTAGATGATTTATGTAAGTTTCCATTTATTATATTACCTTGTTTAATGTATTTTGTTTGTTAATCATTTATGTTTATTTGTGCACACAGGGACCGATGACTAGTTGAGATACCCTGGGTTTACATCTGCAACTGGACCAGAGGCAGAGGCAGGTGTCCTAAGGCCATCACCTTGCGGATGACTGCTGCCAGTCGATGGTCATTTCGGAATGGACCAGCCAATCCAAGTCCCTGTACCCTCTTCCACAAGGCTTGGTTGAAATGGAAGTAGCATCCTCCGATTCTGGCTTGTGGCAACTCCGTTTCAAGAGCAGTTTTCAGCGCTTGCTCAAAGTCACAGATGACTTTACGCGGACGCCAACGGTGGTGGGTGATTCTCCTGACTGACGTTTTGACACACTGGAACACTTGTCGGTAGTGTCCAATTGTACGTTGCTCCATGAGGACATGTACAAGGGGGACAACGAAGCCATGAATGTCCCCGAGTATAGTAAAGACTTGGTTGTATGGGCGTGGGCACGACTTGAATGTAGCATCCATGTACAATGTCCTGCAGTGTTGCAGCTGTCTCAGGTTGTCCTCTGTGGAAAACACTGCTATGCCCCACTCACTGTATTGGTGCAGGAGGAAGTGGTCTCTGCCCCATGTCTCAGCCCATGGACCGTCGATCCTTACATCATCAACGGTAGCTGGGATGGGAGGGATTACAGCAGCTCTGGCTCTGGCCATAACAGACCTAACTGACAGAAATCTTTGAGGTCGCCCCCGACCTCCACCCTGGATCGGACGGCCCTGCTGTAGACCTACGCGCTCAGCGTTGTAAATGCGCTTGATGGGTACGGTGGGTTCCCTCACCACCTCCAGTAACCACTTGGCGAAATTCTGCATTGTTCACCCTTTGTGTATCGGGGGCATGTACATGTTCGTAGACCTCCCAAACTTGGATGTTGGGATTGTCTACCTCTACATCAAAGATGTTGGTCACCAGTACTGTCCGGCAGTCTTCTCTCCAACACCGCTACCGAATATTCTGTTTGTTTGTGCGGTGTTTGTGGTACCTAAAATTATCAGGGGTTATTATTTTGATTACTTTTATTTCGTGCCACTGTTAGTCCTCTCTGTTCCCTGTGTTGCTGTATTAATAAAAATCAAGTTAATTGCAACCTTTAGTTTCCTGGTTTTTGTGTGACTGCACCCTCACTTGTCCTTTCTGTTGCTCTATGTTGCGCCCTTCTAGCAATGTGGAATGTGTTCGAAAGAAACATGGAGCAAAGGACCAATAACCATGTTGAATGTAAGTGTAACAATGACAGATCTGAACAAAAAAATTATAATTTCATCTAATAACTAAATCTGAAGTATTAAGTTAATTATTTTATATTGTCTGCTAATTATGGGTTAATTCATTCTTATCCTATCACCTCTGGGCCTGTGCGTATATCGAGTATAGGTTTAACTATGAGCTGAAACAAAAATTAACGAAACATCAAACACAGCAGTGGACAGGAGGGCTCTTGTGGACGAGTTGCCAATTGGTCCGGTACAGGCGCGCTAATGATGATGGACGTAACATCAGTCCAATCATGGGCGGGCACCGTGATTGAGAAAGGATTAAGAAAGGATTTAAAATTGTGAAAGGAGGAGACACAGAGGGGAAAATGTTCAATGTCAAAATGTTCATGCCAAACTAATAACATTTAGGGCCTGATTTACTAAGATCCCAAATAACGAATACTAATTGAAGTTCACACACAGGGGAAGTTGTGAGATATACTTGTTATAGGCTATACTTCAAATAAGGCCCGCTATCTTCTACATTGGAAAGATCAACAATCCTCACTGCACACCGTTAGTAGATCAGCTTGCAGATGTAGAACCAGTTTGCACATTAATAGGCCATTAATAGGCTAATAAGTTATAATTCTGTATTTTTGTTCTAGCTTATCATCATACTCTAAACGATGCTGTCCAAGTGCGCCATCCTTCACTTTGGATATTCCTTCGGCACCTGAAGGATCAGCAAACGCTTTCAGAGGATAAGCTGGGGATGGCAGACAGAGGCCACGCTCCCCCAACAAGGAGAGGGAAGTGGAGGGAGTTGGAGGCCCGTCTACTGAGGCTGAAAGGACAGTATATGCAGGGCCTCAGAGATCTGGCTTCGTACTGGAGGGCTGTCAGCCATAGCGTCCGTATGAGCTAGATCTTTTTGATTTTTGCATTTTTGCACATTTATTTGGATAGCACTTTGGCCTATGTTGTTGTTATTATTATTGTTATTGGCCTAATTTAATTATTATTGTTATTGTTATTATGTATGCACAAACATAGTTTAATTAGTTGGTTGCAATAAAAGCCTATATTTTGGATTGATATCTCTACTGTATTTATTTGATTTCGTTTGACAAAAATATAGAAAAAATATTTAATAATGTGTGCACTGAAAAAAAAAGTATTTTGAATTTACTTGATTTTAATGTGCACATCAGTCCCACATGATCAGAATATGGGCAACTGATGTAATTATTTCTTGTCAAACCAAAGTATCTCATTCACATTAGACTGCTTAAAATAATTATGTTGATGCAACATAATATTTGTCAGTTATTGTAATATCAATGAATTGTGTAATGTTTAAGTAATTTCATCTTGTCCACGGTACCTGATTTTCAACTCTAACTCCAACTTGATTTCTTAATGCCAAATTATTCAAAGGTATTTTGTAACTTTAAAGCAATTTCATTATGTCCCTGGTAGCCAAGTTAGGTCAGTAAATCAAACTTGATTTGTTAAAGTAAATTGTAGACATCGGTTCTGTTTCAGTGTGTGCAAATACAAAATAATACATGTAAAATAACTGATTTGCATTGATCAATCAGGTCAATCATGAGAAAAAGTTAGCTAAAAAAGTGCACGAGAGAGAGAGACAGCAGGAGAGTAACAGGAATTGAGTAACAGGAATTGCTCTATAATGGACTACATGTCTCTGACTTTCACTGAGAGCCTGTTTTTTAACACGTCACAATCATGAAAAAAAAGTGCAAATAGACAAATACAAAATATTGTGAACTGGTACCACAAACAGTGCATTAACAAGAGCAAATACAATACTGCAGCTGTTTTTAAAGTGATGTTCAGAGAAAGACAGAGGATTTGCTCTATAATGGACGATGCACGAGCGAGAGAGAGGGGGTACACTACAGGCTCTATAATAGAGAATGAACTGAGCACCAAATGTCCAACAAGAGTGTAACAGGAATTGCTCTATAATGGACTACATGTATGGACTGTGTCTGTGCAGTCTCTGACTTTCACTGAGAGAGCCTGTTTTTTAACACGTCACAATCATGAAAAAAAAGTGAAAATAGACAAGTACAGGCTCTATAATAGAGAATGAACTGAGAGCACCAAATGTCCAACAAGAGTGTAACAGGAATTGCTCTATAATGGACTACATGTAACAATCACGGCACTAAAACACGTCACAATCATGTAAGAAAGTGCAAATAGCCAAATACAAAATATTGTGAACTGGTACCACAAACAGTGCATTAACAAGAGCAAATACAATACTGCATCTGTTTTTAAAGTCTCTCTGACTTTCACTGAAGGAGCCTGTTTTTTAGAGTGAGTGCTTTGTTTCAAAGTTTACGTCCTTCCAGTTCCATGAAGATCTTTTGGACTACCTCAAAGGTGTAGCGGAGGTCAGCAGGGTAGCTGAGGTTCAGGGCATACATCAGTCCGAACAGCATAGCAGCAGCTAATGCTACATTATCCAGATCTTGCAATACCTTGACGCCTTCAAGGACAATTCCAATGTCCTGTGGTTCATCACTTGAAGCATGTTCTTTAAGAACATAAATCCCCACAGTGGTGTCTTCTAAGGCCTCGTTGATGGCGTTTTCATCCATGCCCTGTACAAAACAGACAAAGGTAAGTAAATAAAGGTAGGTAAATAAGACCTATTAACCAAGCCCTATCAAGAAAATAATAAATAAATATTAAATTGGGCAGACAGTGACAGTTTTGATGTAGATAAGGTAAGGTGAAAGTTAAAATCAATTAATCGTTTCAGCCCAAGTGACCCACGTGATCAAGTAGGAAAACAAGAGAAGAGTGGAAGATAAAGGGAAAAGATAAGCACTGATTCATGTACATACCACATATTCCTGCACAAGGGTTTCTGGATCTTCACCCATGTAGATAGAGACTCCCTTCAGGATGCACTCTCGTCCAGCATTTACATCATCACTCTGAAAGGACATTTTCTTGATTAGTGTCTTAATTCAGCCCCTGTGCTTTATTTTAAAGTCAACTACTGATGTAAACAGTCATATGGGTACATATTTCTCTGAGAATATAACACCAGTGATTCTTACGATGGTACAAGCCTTGCTGTGAGCTCCAAATCATGTAGGAAGGAGATTGACAGGAAAGAGAAAGAAAGAGGAGGTCGACAAATTATATAATGATAAGAGGAAAAGTAAAACCTGAGACATAGATGCACAAATAGTGGAAGGGGAAAAAAAAGACTCATGGCCTCCCTGGCTTTCCATACAATGTGTATTCCTTTCTTGCCAATACATTTTGTAGCAAATAAAACATTCTACAATTAAGCAGTAACAGACTTGAGGTCATGCTTTACCGTGGTTATTGGCACGGCTGAGGTGCGGTTATAGGCACAATGCAAAGTGGAGTGCCGCACTGCACTGTCGTTAAATATCTTTTTGAAAAAGATGGGATTGTACTGTTAAATTTTGCTAAATCGCATTGCTTTCAGCCATCCACAATCTGAAATAGTTCTCCATTGTTTACCGTTGCTATAGCAACTTAACACAGCTGACAGCGTGTGCGGAATGATACCTTAACTGGTGATTTGCCCGTTGGTATACAGTGGTTATTGGCACGGCTTGGAATGTGTCTTGGCCAATCACAATGCGGGGTCGGAACTAGGTGTTGTATAATGTTCCATAACCTTTCCAGACATATAAAAAATCATAATATTTTCCAAAAACAATTGAAGATTTTTCATGACTGTGGGACCCCTGTATCACTTACGTCAGCCATTGGTGCCATGTTTCTTTTTAGTTTTTCCCCAAGCTGTCCTCCCCTCTGGTGGAACAGCTTCACCAGGTTGTCAGAATGGAGGTCCAGCTGAGACAGGAACTTGGACTGTAGTGGGAAGGTGGTGATTCTCTTGAATTCAGCGTTGATCTGAAAACGGGTAGAACGCACAAAGGAAATTGGTTTGAACGGCAAACATCAGGGAGAAAGCCACCATCACCATACAGCAAACCAGGGCAGCCTAGGAGGAAGAGAAAGCACAGACTGGTAATATACAATTAGGTATATTAGCAATTTACCAGTGTCCTCTATACTTTTATTTTATCAACAGCAAATCCAAGACGAAAAACCCAGCATGATACGCCTTACCTCACTAACTTCAAACAGAGCAGGCCACCTTGCCATGACATTCTCCACCATTGGGGCATCACGCACAACTTCATGCCTTCTGTGTGCGAAGGTCTTTTCCATCTTTACTTTCACAACCTCCCTGTTGTTCCTCTTCTTTACATCTAGGAGTAGAGCTTTCTGCATGGCCTCCAGACTCTCCTCGGTTTCTGCTATTGGGTATGTCGGGCAAAAATGTACTTCTGCTCTCTTTGCCTTTTTTATTCCGAAGGCTGCACTGCGTTTTCCTGCAGGTTTGTTTTTTAGGGAGTTTACGGTCACCTCTGGGCACCTCAGCCACATTTAAATCCCACAAAAACCGAAAACACTGCCATCACACATTGGTTGATTTTAAACCTGGAGTAGTCATAACTAGGATATCAACTGTGAATGAATTGGTGGGAAATAGTCAGGAGTGTGTAGAGCAGTCAGATACTGCCGTTCCTTCACGTAGTCATTCCCAGACTGAAGACTTGCAGAAAGTCATAGAGCGAAGATTTGGAGCTGCTTTGCTGAAGTTGGAACATTTAGTCCATGTGCCAAGCACAGCTGTTGATGTGTTTTTAGGGGAACTCCATCATTTGATTTGTTCTGCACCTGTTCCATTATCTTGTGACATTGTGAGTGACATATTTCATCAGAGAAACATCCCTGTCGATGAACTTATAATTAGAGAAACTGTTAATGCAATTTGCTCTGGTAATCCTGTGCAAAGGTCAATACAAAAAGGTGGCCCCCTAAGTACCGCGTATCTGCATAAGCAGTATTACAAGGAGAACTTCAGTGTTGTAGAGCCAGTTGAATACATTATTGATGCTAAAAACAAACGCAGTTTCCAATATGTCCCAATATTGAAGTCCTTACAGCAGTTGTTGAGTAGAAGGGATATCATTGATAAAGTTGTTGGAATGGACTTTATTTGTCATTGCTACAGTACAGGTACCAATCAAAGGGTTGAGGGCCATCAAAGCCAGGAGGGCACACATTCTGGAGTGTACAAGTCCCCAAGAGATGGTTCCCTTTTGAAGGAAAATAGTTTCCTCACTGGAGAAAAGCCAAGGATCATTCTACAATTTTATGTGGATGACTTTGAAACCTGTAACCCCCTTGGCACCTCGCGAAAGAAGCATAAGCTTTGTGCTGTTTATTCATTGGGTATTAGCTAACTTGCCTCCGGGGTCTCATTCCTCGCTCTCATCTATCTACTTGTCAGTTTTGTGTAAAACTGATGATGTTAAAACCTACGGTTTTGGTAAAGTCTTTGAACCTCTTCTAGAAGATCTGAAAACTCTGGAGGAGCTGGGTGTTTATGTCCCGCTGTTGGGTGAGTCAGTTAAAGGTACAGTACTCAGTGTAGTGGCTGACAACCTGGGAGCGCACAGTGTTGCAGGATTTATGGAGAGTTTTTCTGTGGAATACTATTGCAGATTTTGCACAGGAAAGAGTAGTGATATTCAGCAACATTCTGTTGCAGCTGGTGCTTTCAGTCTGAGAACCAAGGAGTTTCATCAGGCCCATGTCAAACAAGCCCAAGATACAGGTTCAGCTTGTTGTGGAGTGAAGAGGGAATGTGTCTTCGCAAAAAATCTGTCTCATTTTCATGTCATCTTTGGCTATCCACCTGATCTGGCCCATGATGTTTTTGAGGGTATAATCCCAGTAGAGCTAGCTCATTGCTTAAGAGTGCTTATATCCCGTAGGCTTTTCACATTAGATTACCTGAACAATGCCATTCTGAAGTTTCCCTACAAATGGGCTGACAGGACAAACAAACCTCATGTAGTGTCACAAAGCTTCTCCAGCAGAAAGACGGTGGGGGGAAATGCTCATGAAAATTGGAGCCTTCTCCGGTTCTTACCTTTTTTGGTTGGATCACTTGTACCTGAGGATGAGCCTGCGTGGCTTGTTCTCATGGATCTGAAGGATATCACAGAGCTTGTTGTTGCCCCTGTGCATAGTGATGACTCGCTGGCTTTTTTAGAAAGTAAAATCACAGAGCACAGGCAGAGATACAAAGAGTTATTCCCTGACATCAAGCTGCTACCAAAACACCATTATTTGGAACACTACCCCCAGTTGATTAGGCTGTTTGGTCCAGTTGTCGGACAGTGGACTATGCACTGTAAATGGCATGGAGTCACTGATTGAAAAAATTATTTGAGTCAGACAGCTATCTGATATTTTGTATTTTTTCGTGATTTATTGTGAGTGCAGAGTAATGCTGGCCTTACACTAAACGACTTCTCACCCGATTTCACTGTTGCAGACACATTTCCAGTGTAAGAATAAAATAATGAGAGTTTTCGCGCTCCCGTCATCTCAATTGTTTGGTGTAAGCTGGCAGTCCGAATCAGTCTTTTTCGTAGATAATACTCTGCATCTTCTTATGACAGCTATAAAATGCATTTTCAGGGATGTGTTGTCATATAGTTTTGCCCATTATTGTGGTCAACTGTTTGGGTAACAGTACTGGTATTTCACTTCACATGAATGTTGTACTCATACTGACATTTTGTGTGTTCTCTCTTTACAGTGTAAACAGCATGGATACCACAACAGACCTGGTAGAAGCTTTTTTATAACCTTTTTCCTTTATTTTTTTCCTTTTTTTCTGGGGTGTGTTCAGGGTTTAGGATGTCAGATAGAACATACTCAGCCCGCTGGAAAAGGGCTAAAAGATTAGAAGAACAATGTGCATGCGACCAAATGGCTACATCAGAGTTTTTACCGTCACTGCTTTATCAACACCAGGAACATACAGGAGAGGGGGAACATACAGGAGAGGGGGCTTCTGTGGAACAGAATTGTGCTGTGGAACAGAATTGTGCAGATGAGAACGATTTAGAAGATTTACTGTTTCAGAGCAGTAATGGCAGCAATACTGAAACTACCCCCCCCCCCCCTCAGACATTCCATTGCAGTGTGGGCAATCGAATATCAAGTGAAACACAATGCAGTTGATGGTTTGTTAAAGATTTTGAAAGGATATGGACAATCAGAGCTGCCAAGGACAGCAAAAACACTGCTTGACACCTGCGAAAGTGTAGAGTTTGAGTTGAAATCAGGAATGCAGTATATCTACCTTGGCTGCAAAGACCAGCTCCTGAAACATTTGAAAATGTATCCGCAACAGGAAATTTCTAGATTAGATTTCATTGACATCTCCCTCAATATCGATGGCTTGCCGCTTTTCAAAAGCAGCAAGGAGACACTGTGGCCAGTATTGTGCCAACTGAATTTATCTCCTCCCACAGTTTTCCCACTGGCTCTCTGTTTTGGTTTGTCAAAGCCAACTAACCTTGACTTTCTTAATGATGTTGTTGGTGACCTTCGCAGTATTATGGAAAATGGACTAGAGACAGACAGTGGTTTGATTAGGGTGAAGCTGCGTTGTGTTACATGTGATGCCCCAGCCAAGGCTCTGGTGAAGTCCATGAAGCTGTATTCAGGTTATTATGGATGTGACAAATGTACACAAAAAGGATTGTGGGATGGCCATCGGGTGATCTATCCTGAAATCACCAATCTAACATTGAGAACTGATAAATCATTCCGAGATCAGTCTCAGGAGGAGCATCACCCGCATTCAGTGGTGTCACCATTTTGCCAGCTCCCAATAAACATGGTTGAGCACTTCCCTGCAGATTATATGCACCAGTGTTGTCTTGGGGTCATGCGCAAACTGATCCTTTTGTGGCTGAGGGGACCACGGGCAGTCAGATTGTCATCTGGGCATGTTAAGCAGGTCAGTTTAAAGCTTCTGGAGCTCAGAACGTGCATTCCTAATGTGTTTTCAAGGAAACCAAGAGGCTTGGAAGACATTGACAGATAGAAGGCAACAGAACTGAGACAGTTTGCCCTCTATACAGGAAAAATTGTGCTTAAGGGCATTATTTCAAAGGAGCTCTATAAGCACTTCCTGTTTTTTTGTGTCGCATTGTCTATCCTTGTTTGTCCAACACTGGCAAAACAGTACAATCACAATGCAGAGGAGTTGTACTTCATTGCCCAGGGAAGGCAATTGTATGGGGATGAGTTCCTTGTCTACAATGTTCACAGTTTGGTACACCTGGCATCTGTTGCAAACCTTTATGGCAGTCTTGATGAGTGCAGTGCTTTCTCTTTTGAGAATTACTTGCATCAGCTGAAAAGATTAGTTCGTTCTGGACGAAATCCTCTTTCACAGATTGTGAGGCGGCTTGGGGAAGCAGACAAAGTGAGAAAGATCCATCATGAACCAAAAAAGTCTGTAGGAATTAAACAACCCAACAATGTATTCACTCTTAGTGACGTAGAGTGCTGTGAAGTTGTTGCAGTCTCTGGTGAGACAGAGCATGGGGAGAAGATGTTGCTCTGTCGTGTCTATGATCGACTTGAGCCATACTTCATGCAGCCTTGTGACTCAAGGTTGATTGGTGTCTACACAGCCAAAGACAGTCACACTAGGATAAAAAGACTCTCTGAAAGGCATTTGGGCAGGCAGGCATTTATGACTGAGGCAGACAATGGTTTGAGGATTGTAGTTACCATACTCCATTCATTCTGAGTGCACAGACTTCATCTAACTGTAAATAGTAGTACATACAGTAGTTCTTTATGTATCATTCACCTATTTTTTTTCCTGAGCAATGGCTTTCTTATATTGATTGGCAATTGTAAGCCACACAGCCAAAGGTGTCCCTGAAACCACACTACCAGTTGCCCACCCCATTTTTTTTTGCTTTTTTTCTCTTTTACAATGTGTGGAAATAAATCAAACAGCACACGCATCCAAGCGGTAATTATATGAAAGTATATATGAATATAAATTGGGGGTGTGCACGGAGGGTAGAATGTGAAAACATTTCCTTTTTCTTCCAGAACACACAACAGTTTGCTGTTGTGCTCTTCCTCGAAACGAACACAGTGGATATCGTGCCAACAAACTGGCTTGAGAAGACTAACAAGGTGTTTCCTAATCCTAACTTATTTATGCAAGATATAATGTGAACTGCAGCCAGTAGCAGCTAGCGTACTGTACCTTCTTGTTATATTTTCTGCAGACTGTGTACAGCTACTGGCCAAAACCTGACAAGAATGTGACACCCAAAGTTAAGAGGAGAGAAATCCCGGACCAAGCACGTTGGAGCAAAAATAAAGTCAAGATTTTAAAAATCACAGGTTAGGTATTTTGGTATAATTTCGTCTTCTGATGATTGTCAAAAATGAGGAAAAGTCTTGAGCAAAGATTAAGACTGTTTATTCAAAAAAGACAGCAATCAGTTCATCACAGGATCAGGTCATCAACACAAGGCATCACGGTGGGGGTTTTCCGAGGACAAAGAGAATGATCCTTGTGTCTCTTCAAGTTTTATACCTCCCCAGCTCACATTTGAGCCAACCACATCACAGTATCAGTTCAATCCTTGTTTCATAGTTCTTGGCCAATGATGACCCTTCCTCCTCAGCCTTTGCCCTAATAAGGAGCTGATCGATCGTTCCTCAACTTCTGTGTGTGTGTGTGTATGTGTGTGCGCGTGCGTGTGCGTGTCTGTGTGTGTGTGTGTGTGTGTGTGTGTTTGACCATGTGGTCTGTCGTAAGACCCCCTTGTTTCAGAGAAAAGGAGCGGTCAGGCAAGTATTGCAAGTATTTACAAGAAAGTTGCCTTGGAACAAGGCGTCTGCCAAATGCCAACAATGTAAATGTAAATATTACAAAGCCTTATACAAATTCATGGTATGTGTGTGTTTCAAGTAATTTAAACTTAGTCAGGAGGGGTGAGACTCAAAGTATGTGTGTGTGTGTGGTTGCTTACAATGGTCCCAACCCCTATGGGCGCCTTGCTGGCTGCCATAAAACCCCCCTTGGGCCCTAATGCAATTCATGGTAAAATACACCACATATTCCCCCCTCGGAACACCCAGAGGGTGTTTCGAAACTAAACGATCACATAAAACAAAACAAAAACACAAACCCCACATACTGCAGCTAAGAAATAAAAAAATAAAATACAAAAAAAAAAAAAATAACAACAACAGACAGAAAAACTACATCAACACATAACACAAGAAGCACAATAACACAGACCAACCCAGGACCAGTATTAGGAACCAAAGATATCATATACAAAAAATAGAAAACAACCAATAATAAAAAGAATCTTGAAAATAACAATCACAATTAAACTAAACACAGTTCATCATGCACAAATCAATACAGAAACTTCCAACGACCGATGTTTTCTTTGTCCTTGAAGCGTCAGGGTCAGAGGTTACTAGCACGTGACCCCAGTTGGAGAACAGCCTTTACCGCTGTCTCAGATTGATAACACTTTCATAGTCAGGAGCTTCCATTTTCGTTGCGCCAGGAACAGAACCTCTCTCCTAGCTTCGCGTAACCATTACATCACTCCACAACCGACATCAATCACATGATATAGAAAGAAACAAACAGTAACCGAAGCAAACAATCACAAAACATCACTTAATAAACAAATCATCAAAAGAGGAAACAAAATCAGAAAGCAAAACAGAATCCAGCTTTTGCTCATCAGCTATGTTGGTCAACATTAAAGCATTAACAGGAACATCAGAAATACACTTTCCACAACATTTGATTAAAATACCAAGTAACATAATACAGATGATAATGACAACAAAAATAATAGCGACGGACCTGATCATATTACCAATACCTGAAAAAGCAGAATCAAAGAAATCTAATATATTCCAACCGTGTTCTTTATGTAAATCCTCTACACCCTTCTTGTTAGATTCATGAAAATCATACAGAGCTTTACCAGAATCCGAAATATAACTGCAGCATTCACCGCCTATCAATGCACAAGTACCACCCTGACTGGCCAAAATAATGTCCAAAGCCATTCTATTTTGGAGAGCAACATTCTTAGTTTCAGTCAATTCAGTAGCCAGGGCAGATATTACAGTATCCGAAGCATTAATGTGTTTTTCAAGAACGGATGACAGGGCACTTAATTCAGTCTGAGAGTTGTAGACACCATAACTTGGGAATATTAGGCCAAAAAACTTCTGAGCAGTAGATAACTCCCTACGACTACGATGGGTTGCTTGTTTGTGAAGTACAGACATCTCCTTCCGAGTAACTTTCCTAATCAAAGGTATCAGATGAGCCAAATAACAAATACCCTCACTCAAAGCAGGAAGCTTAGAGAATGCATCATTATTACACACAAGAAACACACCCTCCGGGAGTTGAAGCTCCTTACCAGGATACGAGAAAACATAACTAGGGCCTATACAAGACGCGTCCCCTAGCTGACGAATCGCGCTGCCCTTGAGCGGAGATTGAATGTCAATACAGGTTGTAACATTCACGAGAGGCATGACTTTAAGCTGCGTGGTGCCTTTCTGCCTTCTGGTAGTATTGGTATCATGTAATTTCATTTGAGGCACCATAGCACAATCAACAACTTTACATTTCAATCCAGAAATAACAACTGAAGCTCTCCACTGTGTAGAAGTCACAATCCCAGAACATGACAGATGAGGACTCAATGCAGTACCATTCAATTGAACGAACATAGCTTGGATAATATACATCATCTTCGGACCTGTTGGTTGTGACAAATGTGTAAGCCTATCAATAATAACCCTCCCCAAACCGCTAGGCCTATGGTGTTCGTTAACTTCTGCTGTCAGACGTTCCAACAAACCAACATCGACACCTGCATAGGAAGAATTTAAAGGAACCAGAATCGTGCTGGGCTGACAAGAAGAGCTCTGGTCCTTGCCCTGTCAAACAAATTGGGCTAAACCCTGCCAATTATAATGAAACCATTCTGCTTTAGTTAACGGTATGGGGAAAAACATAGGAGCAGACGTACTTACAGGGACCTGTTGACAAATCCAGCAATCAGAATAATTCATTTTTGAAGCAAAATCTTTCATGATACTAGTGGCAGAATTAGGGTGGGACCGTGTCCCCAGTTGATTAGAATCATACAACAAATAATCTTCAGTAGCGACTACAGGCGCCTTTGTAGAAGCAATCACAGCAACTTTTTTAACCTTCTTTGGTAACACAACTTTAACATATTCAGACTCAAATATCTCACAGATCATCTGTTCTTTCCAATAATATGGAAAGTCAGGAGTGGACCTACAAACTAGGTCCTTGAAATTCTTGGTCTTAGACACCTGATCACCGATATTACGTTTAGCACACCAATACGGGTTCAACACCTTGTCATAGTTACTTAATGTCACATAAGTTTCTTGCCTGCGATGCACAAATTTAACATATTTAGCATCCAGTAAATACCACTCGTCCGCTTCGGCGGTATAGATCAAACAATCATCAACAGTACAACGTGAATGTGGGCAAGCAAAAGATCTCCCTGATGTGACCATTCTTCTCTCACGTCCAGGCATAACAGTGTGTGAGTGAAGTGTAACATTGTCCAAAGAAGTCAATGGGGTAGGAACACTAAAAGGTATACTAGTCTCTGAAACGGCATGGCTTGAGTTTTCTCCTAATTGGCCTTGGTGTATCACGGGGTCTGTCTGGTTGGGGTGTATCACTGACAGGTCTGTGTCTCTCAATGGTACCTTGGTCCGGGCAGCCGCCCGGGTTGCTGACATCTCCGTCTGGAGCATTGTCTGGGTCGGAAGGGGTGACAACAGGGGCAACACCAGGCTTGGTAGAATCCCCAAGAGGGGTGTCGCAGTCACTGGATCCTTCACGATCTCCATTGGCCCACTCATCTCTGGGCTGGACAGGGTCTGGGACGAGGCCCCCGGCATCATCTGCATCATGACGCAGATACTCACCAACATCCTCGTCAGCCCGGATGTCCAAGCTGTGGGCATCCTCGTCCCCAGGGGTTTCCTCACCATCCTGCTGAGGTTCTCCCTCATCTTCCTCATTGGGTGCCTTGATGCAGTGATGAACGTGATACCAAGTGGGGGACCCCTTGATTTGAATGGCAGTCCCAGTGCACCGAACGACCTCGTACGGTCCTTCCCGTCGAGCCTCATGCCACTTCCGTCGGTATACCTTCACGTATACTTTGTCACCCGGTTGCAACGCGTCCTTCCTCTCCTGTGCGTTCACCTCCTCTTCACGTTCCTGTTTGTGGATCACATAAGAAGAGATACTCTTTTGCCGGTTAGTCATGTACTGTACATAGGCTTTCATGTCACTCTCCAGGAGAGCCAAACTTGGCCCTTTCCCACTGGTTCGTGCACAGGGAGCTGTCATTACTCTCCCCATAGCCAGTTCATGGGGAGTCAAGTGCAGCCCTCGAATCTCACTGGAACGACAGGCCATCAATGCAAGAGGGAGTCCTTCCACCCAATTAAGACCTGTATGCTGACAGACCTTAGAAAGACGGTTCTTAAGGACCCCGTTCATCCTCTCTACCATCCCCTGGCTTTGAGGTGAGTAAATACACCCAAATCTCTGCTTGATCCTCAACTTTTGTAGTATAAGCTTTACCGTCTTATCCACAAATTCCTTTCCATTGTCTGACGCTATCCTATCTGGAATTCCAAACCTAGGTATGAATTCCCTGCATAGGAACTTTGCTACAGACTGAGCATCCTTTCTTCGAGTGGGGCAAGCTTCTACCCATCTGCTGAACCTGTCCACTACAACTAACATGTACCTGTATCCTGCAACAGGACGAATCATGTCCACATAGTCAATCACCAAATGTTTCATTGGCCCGTTTGGGGTAGGGATATGCCCAGTTCCCACTGGTATTCCAGGTCTGATATTGTTTTTCAAACAGACCACACATTGACCAAGGATATGGTCTATTTGTTCCAGCAAATATGGAGCCCAAAAACCATATTCCTTGGTGATCTTGCGTCTTACCTCCCCCCTGGCCACATGTGCTAATCCATGGGCTTCCTGTATCAGCATGCCTATTAAATCTGGGGGTGCCACAACCAGTCCCTCATGATTTCTCCATAGACCTGTGTCATCCTGACTAGCCCCCCTTGTTAACCATAGGTTTTTGTCTAGCGCATTTGCCCCACTCTGTAACATCAACAAATCCTCAAGCGTGACCATGCCCTGTAACTGTGCTTCATGTGTGATCAGCAGAACTTTACCTGCTTTGTCTGCTCCTGTAATGGCTTTGGCTGCATCATCTGCAGCCCTGTTACCTTGTGTGACATGTGATGAGTCAGATCTGTGTGCGGCACACTTCACTATGGCTAATTCCCTTGGTTTCATCATGGCTTGTAACAGCTTCATGATTTGAGCGTGGTGCTGAATAGGCGAACCATCAGTTTTCTTAAAACCCCGTCCCTTCCATACAGCTCCATGTAAATGACACACATTATGGGCGTAGGCAGAGTCGGTGTACACTGTCACTCTTCGTCCGGTTCCCAAGTTGCATGCTTCTGTGAGGGCAATCAACTCAGCCAACTGAGCTGAACAAGGCTGAGGAACAGCCTCGGCTTGTTCCACAATGAACTCTGAATTTTGGGATCGGACTATGGCATACCCAGCACGTAAATTTTCTCCTACCCGGTAACAAGATCCATCAGTCCAATACTCAACGTCAGCTTCCTTTAAAGGCAAAGCTAGTAGATCTGCTCTAAGCTTAGAGTACCTCGTAGCTTCCTTCACACAATCGTGTGGTTCCCCATCTTCTGGGGTTGGCAAGGTCTCTGCTGGGTTAAGTGTGTTACATCTTAGTAATGTTACATCTTCCCTTTCCAACATCCTGTAATAATCCCTAATCCTAGGCATCGTCAAAGTGTACTTGCCTTGATTCAAGAGATTCCTTAGACTGTGGTGGCAGAGAATGGTAATTGGGTACCCCATTGTGTTGTGTCCTGTTTATACCGCCAGGGGGCGCTAGTATGCTAGTGATGTATGCAGTGACGGAAGTGATGTATGCACTTACGGATGTGAAGAAGAAGGAGTTGAATAAACGTGCGAAGTGAAGAGCAGCTGCGTGTCTCCCGGTCTCATTCTTTCCTAACTACTTTCTTACTACAGAATACCACATTTTTGGCGACGAGGATGGCTATTTCCGTACCCTTACCTACACCGTTCATGCCTGTGCCAGGCGAACCTGCTATTTCTTTTCCTACTTGGTTGAGAATGTTTGAAAATTACATGCTCGTAATTGATGCTACCGGAGAAAAATGGCCGGAGGAAAGAAAGCGCGCGGTTCTACTCCATGCACTTGGGACCGAAGGACAAAGACTGTTCTACACTCTAAAGGATACGGGTGTTACCTACACTTCTGCCGTGGATGGACTGAAAAAGTACTTTGTTCCTAAGGTGAATGTGATTGCTGAACGTCACAAATTTCGACAGAGAGCTCAGGGTCCTGACGAGACGGTTAATCAGTTCCTTGCTTCATTATGCGAGCTAGCTGCAGCTTGTGAATTTGGTGCCATGGAGGAACAAATGATTCGTGATCAACTGATTGAGCGTGTTGCTAATACACGCATACGAGACAGACTTTTGCTTGAAGCGGACTTGTCTCTGGACAAAGCTACTTCAATGGCCTTACAAATCGAGGCTGGACTACGGAACTCCAACGTTCTCTCTGGAGCTACAGCTTCGGTGAGAGCCATCGAGAAACAGCCGACGAGGAGGAGGTTCGACAAGGGCAAGAAGAAAGCTCCGACGACGACTGCACCTGCCACGGTCTACAGCCAGCCAGCTACAACTGGGAATCAGCGCGCCTGCTTCCGATGCGGATCCACAGGACACTTAGCTAACAAGCCTACATGCCCGGCGGTTAAGGTGACTTGCAATACATGCGGAAAAGTTGGACATTTTTCCAAGGTGTGTAGATCGGCTCAAAAAGAGGTGCGTGAGGTAGTGGTGAATGACGTTACTGTGCTTTACATGCAGGGGGCCGTCGTGAATGATAAAATTATGTGTACTGTACGAGTTGATGCAAATGATCATTCCCATGATGTTGAGCTGATAGTGGATACAGGCTCATCTGTTTCTATTATTCCAGAGAGTACTTACCAGACACTTTTCCATACATGTGTCCTTGCTGAGCCTACAGTGAATCTGCTTACTTACTCCAGAGAGAAAATTCCTGTTAAAGGTTGCATGCATGCTACAGTTGTTCATAATGGACATTCAGTTACAGGTTCATTGATAGTGGTTGAATCAGGAAATGCATTGCTGGGACTAGATTTATTTGTAGCATTGCAGATGTGCATTGAGGGTAACAAAATTATTACTGTTAGCTCTGCTAGCTCTCCTACTGTGCTCCGAGCACCTACTGTACAGAGTAACACTCCACAGACCGAACCAGAGGTTCTAGTACAGGAGTTAGGGTGTGCAAAAGGTTTTATGCACAAAATACAGGTTAAACCAGATGCTGTGCCAGTACAGCAGAAACTGAGGAGGCTTCCGTTCTCAGTGAGGCAGGCTGTGACCGATGAGCTCGCAGATCTACAGGAAAAAGGCGTTATAGAACGTATAGACGCATCTCCATGGGTTTCCCCTATAGTTGTGACCCAGAGAAAGGGGGGAGGAAAGCCTCGCCTGTGTGTTGACCTCAGAGAACCTAATAAGGCAATCATCAGTGACTGTCATCCCTTACCGCACATGGATGAACTGTTCGCTGAGCTCCGTGGAGCCACAGTCTTTTCTACTATAGACTTAGCCTCTGCTTATCACCAGTTGCCATTGCATCCAGATAGCCGTGATTTAACTGCGTTTATCACGCATGAGGGTCTCTTTCGTTTCTGCCGAGTGCCATTTGGCCTCGCTTCTGCTCCTTCAGCTTTTCAGAAAATGATGTCGACAGTACTGACAGGCCTGCCAGGCGTACAGGCCTACCTGGATGATGTGATTTGCTACGGCATCACACAGCAGGATCACGATGTCAGCCTACGGAGAGTGCTACATGCTCTAAATGAAGTGGGACTTAAACTGAACATGCACAAGTGTAAGTTCAACCAGAAAGCTCTGCGCTTCCTGGGCCACACTGTGTCCAAAGATGGTCTTCATCCTGACCAAGACGGGGTCAGTGCTGTGGCGAACGCGCCTGCCCCGCACGACACATCCTCCCTGCGGTCCTTCCTACGACTTGCATCGTGGTATAGTAAATTCATACCTGACTTCTCTACTGTGGTGGAACCGCTACGTGCTACACTCAGGGAATCTACTGACACTAAGTTTGAATGGACAGCGGATGCAGAGTCCAGTTTTACTGAGGTTAAGAGACTGATTACTGAGAGTCCTACCTTAGCATTATATGATCCTGAGTTACCTACTTATGTCACTACCGATGCTTCTAACTATGGATTGGGGGCTGTAATGAGCCAGATTCACCCAGACAATACAGAGAGAACCATAGCTTTTGCGTCCAGGACACTTTCTCCTGCAGAGAGAAAGTACTCTACCGTCGAGCGTGAGGCGCTGGCATGCGTTTGGGCGGTGGAAAGGTGGAGAACCTACCTGTGGGGACATCGTTTTGTCCTACGCACAGACCACCAAGCGTTGACAACCCTACTCACTTCCAGGGGTACGGGTCGCGCAGGTCTGAGAATAGCGAGATGGTCTGCACGTCTACTATGCTTTACTTATGATGTCACTTACCATCCAGGGAAACGTAATGTGACTGCTGACTGCTTGTCCAGACTCCCTCTGCCTTCGACAGGAGAGGTGGAGGAGGAGCCAGACATGGTGGCTACTGTGTTCACAGGTTCCTCACATGCCATATCTGTGACCGAGTTCACTGCTGCCTGTGAGGCCTGTCCTGAACTGACTCAACTGAGACAGCAGATACAGAAAGGTTGGCCAAAATGCAGTAAGAATGTGACAAAGGATCTTGCTCCATATTTTAGAGTGAGAGATGAACTGGCTGTGGATGAACTACTTGTCATGAGAGGCCCCGACCGTGTGGTGGTTCCTACTACACTACGGTCTAAAGTTGTAAATTTAGCTCATGAAGCGCATCAGGGAATAGTGCGTACTAAACAGAGACTACGAGAGCTATATTGGTGGCCGCAAATGGACAGATGTGTCCAGACATTAGTAGGCTCATGTGTACCCTGTCAATACAATGACAAAACAGCCAAAACTGCGCCTGCACCACTTACCCCAGTGGAACTGCCAGGTGGACCATGGGAGAAGGTGGCCATTGACATTGTTGGTCCCTTTGACTGTGCGACATGGGACTGCCGTTATGCTATTACACTCACAGACTATTACAGTAAGTGGCCAGAGGTGGCGTTTGTCTCTACTGTAACTACAGAGGCGGTTATTAGCTTCTTGACTACAGTGTTTAGTCGTGAAGGTAACCCTTCCTTCCTGGTCTCTGACAACGGATGTCAGTTTACTTCCCATGCTTTTGCAAGCTTTCTGGGAGAGAGAGAGATAAAGCACCTGCGTTCCAGTGTTTATTATCCAAGAGCCAACGGGGCTATTGAGAGATTTAATCGAGTTCTCAAAGAGTGTATTCAGACGGCTGAGAGAATGCACAAGCCATGGAAACATGCAGTAACAGAGTTCTTACTGAACTATCGTGCTACGCCGCATGCTACTACAGGAGCTACTCCCTTTGAGTTGCTGAGGAACAGAAAGATGCGTACAAAACTAAATGTCCTCCCTGTCTCACACCAAATTAAGTCACATGAGAAAGTGCAGGAGACAGTGAGACGCAAGCAACAGGAGAGTAAGGAGTACACAGACAGAATGAGGGGAGTGAAAGTGCCCATGTTCCAAGTGAATGACACCGTACGTGTCCGCAGACCGGAGCATGTAAAAAAGGGATCATCAAGATTCACAGAACCGCTGACAGTAGTTAGTAAAGCAGGACAGAATACATACCTGCTCAGTGATGGTCGAAAATGGAATGCATCCAAGCTTACACGCTTCCCCAAGGATGCTCTGTCTGGCACCAGTGGTGAAAAGGAGATTGAGCTAGAGGAGTTCATGGTGCCCGAGTCAGAGAATGTGTTTAGTGAACCAGGTCCAAGAAGGAACCTGAGAGTCAGAAACCCACCTAGGTGGCTGGTAGACTTTGTGCCGTAGAGAACGTACTAAAAGGGTAGGATAGAACACGGTTCTAACTTAGTACAAAAAGGTCCTACAATGCAATGACAAAAGTGAATGTTCATTTCATGTTTCACTGTCATAAACTGTTTATTGTTGTTATTCATTCTGCTGATTCATTCATTTTCATTTCCTTAGTTTTCATTTTATTTCAATTGTACTGACACCAGTCTACAGAATATTGCATTCTTTGAGTACTGTAATTCCTTTAAGAAAGGGGGAAATGTTGTGTCCTGTTTATACCGCCAGGGGGCGCTAGTATGCTAGTGATGTATGCAGTGACGGAAGTGATGTATGCACTTACGGATGTGAAGAAGAAGGAGTTGAATAAACGTGCGAAGTGAAGAGCAGCTGCGTGTCTCCCGGTCTCATTCTTTCCTAACTACTTTCTTACTACAGAATACCACACATTGTTAAGGTTGTTGCCTTCTCGTACATAAGATATGCCCCGGCCATTGCTCTGTAGCATGGCGCGAAACCCATTTCTACCTCTGAATATGCGACAGAATAATAGGCTATGGGCTGTGGACTAGGTCCAATGCCTGTTGGTTGCGTAAGAACAGCGCAGGCATACTTCCCTTCGGCTGAAGAAGAAACATACAATCCAAATTCTTTGGAATAATCTGGAAGCGCTAAAGCTGGCGCTTCTTGCAATTTGTGTTTAATTGTCTCAAACGCCAAATCAGCTTCCCTTGTCCAAGTAATGCAACATTGGAGGTTATCACTACCTGTTTCCTTAATCATCCCCCTCAATGGAGCGACCAGTCTAGTGTAATCCTCCACCCATGCTGAACTATACCCAGTAATGCCCAAAAACATCATAATTTCCCTAACCGTTCGTGGTTTTGGAGCCTTCTGAATAGCTTCCAAATGTACATTAGTGACACTGCGATGTCCCTGTGTAATAGATTGTCCTAAGTAAGTTACCTTTTCCTGACAATACTGTAGCTTCTTTTTAGACACCTTGTGTCCCTTCTCCGCCAAAACCTTTAACAGTTTAACGGAATCCCTGTGACATGTTTCTTCATCTGGGGCAAAAGGAGTATGTCATCCATGTACTGAATGGCAGTACTACTTATCGTCTGCTCTAACCCGTCTAAGTCCTCCTTCAAGACCTGATTAAAAACATGAGGACTGTGTTTGTACCCCTGTGGCATTCTGGTATATTGATAATGCTGACCTTTGTAGGTAAACCCAAATAACCCTTGACTTTCTACACTAAGAGGTATAGAAAAGAAAGCCCCGCATAAATCAATCACTGTAAACACTTTGGCTGTAGATGGAATCTGAGTCAACAGCACATGAGGATCAGGAACTTCAGCTGGATAGCTGACAACTACCTCATTCACAGCCCGTAGGTCATGTACCAGACGATATGAACCATCAGGTTTCGTCACTGGCAGAAGAGGTGTGTTGCTTAACGGATATTGAGTTATCTTCAGGACTCCTGCCTCTAACAGTCCTTTGATCTGTGGCTCAATTCCATCAATTGCTTCTTGTTTCAATGGGTATTGATTTTTCCAAGGGGGTTCTGCACCCGGTATGAGTTCAACTCTCTATGGACGAGCTGATTTCACAAATCCAATGTCTGTACTGTTCTTTGCCCACAGGTCGGCTGGCACATTCTGCATCATTTCTTCTCTGAGGTCTCTTTCAGCTTGTACAGGAAGGATTAGCTGGTTCATTAGCTTCACAGTCTGCGGATGTCCCATTCCTTGAGCAGAGATCATCAGTTTTGTAAACTGTCCATCAATGCTCCTCCAGATAGCAGGGTTTTCTTTTGTCGTTACAAATCTGGCCTTTTCTGAGTCTGCCATCATTGCCCCTAAATGCTTCTGTTCATAGTGTTCAGATATCATAAGTGTCACATGAGGGATGCTACCCTCAATCTTATGCTCCTGATCTAGATAAGTGTCACTGTTTATCTTCATAGCCACTCCCTGAGGGCCTAAGATTATACAACTTGTGCTAAGCTGTACCTGTTTTGGCTGATGCTTCAGCCACTCATCTGGGTTTGCGTCTGCAACTTCTCTAAAATACTGGAGTGTACAATGCAATGGATCAGTAGGCCTTCTGGCCTCTGACATGTGTGCCAGGATATAATTGTCCCACATCCTTGCTGGTTCCATTAGGTCTGGGCTAAGCCCTCCCACCCAATACAACATAGATGCGTTGTTGTCCATCATGACAGACAGCTGTCTGTTCTCTTGTGGCACTGTCACCTGACAGCCGTCAGGTGTGCATTTCACTGTACAGTTCAATTGGCATAGTGCATCTCTCCCTAGTAGCCCTATTGGCGTGTGTTCTGATACAAGTATTGACAGATCTGCTCTCTGTCCTTTGTACTCTAAGCTTACAAGCTCAGTGGTAGGGATCAGCTGTTTAATTCCCTCGAATCCGATTGTCTTCACATATTTCCCAGACATAGGAAGGTGCGTGGCGTCTTCAGGCTTCAGACAGGTATAGGCTGCTCCACTGTCCACCATCAATTCTAATGGACGTTGGTTGACCGACACCCATATTGTAGGTTCATCTTCAGGCCTGTTTGTCACCACCAGCTGGCACCCCCCTCTCGGATCTTCTGGGCACCCCTATAGCCCAGCTGCTGGGCCTCCGTAGGGGTTCACCACTCCTGGAGCCGGTGTAGCAGGGGGCCTATATCCTCCTTTTTGTTTCCCCCCTGCGCCCCCCTGGTTCTTCTTTCAGCAGGTACGGGCTAAGTGTCCATACTGGCCGCATTGGAAACATGGTCCTAGCATCTTCTTCCCTGCTGCGGTCCATCCCTCTTGTGGTGGTCCTTGGCCAGGCTGGTTGTATGGCTGGTATGGAACCACTTGCACCCCTGGTGGCCCCTGTGGGTATGGATACCCCCCTTGTAGCCCCTGTGGGTATGACTGGGGAGGGACAGTTTGCAGTTGCTGTGGCTGAGATGGGACCTGTAGGGCTATAGTCTGCACTCTCTCTCTGGTTTTCTTGCCTTCAGTCAATTGTACTTGAGTTAATTTTCTGAGTGACTCTTCGTCTTGTGTCTTCTGTATCTGAATCTTCTTTCTAAATAATTCTACTTGGTGTGCTACGTTGTCTATATAAACAGCCTTGTTCATGTGTCGTAGCCCCACCACTTCTGCTAACTTGTTCTTAACTGGGGTAGGGAGACCTTGTTGAATCTTTTCCCTGATTATGGCTTTTTCTAACGGGTTATCTTCAGCGTCCTTCCCTGTCACACTTCTCCATTGAGAGTGCACATGGGCAACAAAACCCCTGGGATTCTCATCTCCCCCCAGTGGCTTCACAATGATATTGTCTGGGTGAATGTGAGTAGGGTAAGTCTCTCTGATTGCCTTCCACAGCCTGCCTCTGTTTGCTGCGAAGAGCTCTGGATCATAAACTGATGTATTGATATATCTATGAAGTCCTGCCTTCATCAATATGTCCTGCATGGTGTCCAATCCTGTAATTGTAGCTAAGAGTCTTTTCAGGTCTCCCATTGCGGCTTGCGTTCCTGTCAGTCTCACGTCCACCTCAGTAGTCCACGGGTGTCCACCATCTTCCAGGACTGGGAGTTTTTCTATCACTTCAGACAGATCTGTATGATTCCAAGGACGATATTCTATCTTGTTACCTCGAATCAGCACCGGGAAGTTCCCCTGAATTTCCTCTTCCTCCGATGCCTTCCCTTTGTTCCTTAGGCCATAATCGCTTACTAGTGGCTTCGTTTTTTCGTCCCGCCTTGGTGTCGCTGCGGACCTTGGGAAGTTAAACTGGGATGTATGTGATGATGCCGCTTGAGAAGATCGACGATACTCTTCTTCCTCTGCTTCTAGTTCCTGTATCTGTTGTCTGTGGCTTTCTTCCTCTCTTAGGATTCTCTTATGGAGTTTTCTTGCCCTCTCTCTTGACTCCTCCTCTTCCTTTTTTAGGAATTTCCCATGGCGTTTCGTCACCCTTTCTTCCTCCTCTTCCTCCCTCTCTTCTTCCTCTTTCTGCAACCTCTTCTTTTTTTGCTTTAAGCTCTCTTTCTTCTTCTCTACCTTCAGAGACTTCTGCTCATCTTCAGAACTATTTTCCTCTTTTCCCTTTTTATAGCGTCTTGTCCCTCCCTGCTTTTCGGCCCTGGCTATTAGTTTTCTGACCTGAGCACTGTAGCCTCCCTGTGCATTGCTGTCATCACTTGAACCTTCGCTATCACCTCCACTGCCATCTTCACTGTCATCTGTCTTGTTACTCTTGTCCTCCTCGCAGTCTTCTTTTCTGACCTTTTTCTTGTCACACTTCACTAAATGCTTCTCTTTCTTCTTTTGTTTGGCACCTGACCTGTTCTCTGGTTCGAAATCCACGGTCACTTTCGCTCTTCCCCTCTCTAGTACATTATCATCCTCATCTTGGATAGTGAAGGCTCCGTTCGTACTTAGGACGGGGACCTGAGGGTAGATCCGCTGAGAATTGTCCTCCAGTACCTTGGCATAGGGAGGAGGACTGGAGACTGGAGATATGTGTGAGAATGGAATGTTCACTTTCTCTTCCATTGCTTTGGCCAATTCATCTCTTTCTTCTGGATTCATGTGAGCTGTTTTCTCATTCCAAGCTGATGCTACTTTCTGCCCCTCTACCTTAAAGAGGTCTAAGATGTCTAATTCTAACTTGCGTTTCTCTGACCTATCTTTCCCTTTCTGATTTGCCTTGTGTACATTGATAAGTATCTCCAATGTTGCAATTAATTGTAAGTCAAAGGTGCCCTCTTTTGGCCACGGTTGTTCAATGTCTGCCCAACGAATATTCCATTTCGTTGACATTTTGCTAATTTCCTTAACAAGAGGATTCATTTTTTCCACTATAGCCACAGGGGATAAAGTTGCCAATATTCCACTATCTGTGTTAACAGCCCTTATCATTTTGCTGGATTCAGCTCCCATGTCTGAACTATATCAGCTGTCCACACAGAATCACTACAACCTCGAACAACGGATTGTTTCAGTGGTATCGTGTATTATTGACTTAAATGTAATCTATGTGTGTGTTTTAATCTAAATGTAATCTATGTGTGTGTTTTTTACTTGAATGTTTTTTCCTTATTGTGTATGAATGTGTGTCACTTAATTGCTCAATCAATACTAATTATAGTTCAGGTCAACTTAATTATTAAACTACAAAGGCTGTTCAACACAATTATCAAATTACAAAGGCAGGTCACGCTCTAAGTCTTTCTGATTCACAAAACCCTTGATTGCTCAATCCTCAGATAGAAACTGTTCTGCTATTCTTTAATCAAAAGCTGTGAAAAAGAACTTAACTTGAAATAAAAAGATGTAAAATACGAATATTAATTATAACCTGTAAAGAAATCGACTTGTTATTTGGAAGGAATGAATGATTAATTATTCATTACAATCTGTAAAGAAATCGACTTGTTATTTGAAAGGAATGCAAATTATCAAACAACAGAATGATTATTCAGAATGGTTTTTCATTAGATTGTCACAGACATTTGATCAAACCTGTGGAATCAATCAATTGTTTTGTGAAACAGACAATGAATGATCTGAATTATTGTTCTAACCAATTAGTATTTAAACAAGTAATGTAATATTCAACAGTCATTTACAAACATCATTCTATAAATGTTCTCTACAGATCTCTGTCAACATTCTATGCAAGCAGGCAGGCAGAGCCGTTTTATTGGGGGTCATAAATATCTTCCTGTGTTCTGCTCAGACAACAGTCAACAGATGTCTCACAGAACGACTGGCCTCTTTTCCTTCGAATCTATCAAAGCTCACAATCTATCTTTTACTTTTAACAAACTATGCTTAACTTTCGTGATTCAACGATCACGACCTTATCACAAAATGAAAAAATGAAAGAAAGGGTTTGAACGTGAGCTCTGCGCTCACTGCTGTGTGTGTGAAATGCACATGCGCGCGTCTCTGTGTGTGTAGTGTTTACACATGCGCGCACTTCTACTAGGGGCTCGTGAATGAATTCTAACAAATATCTTTAAACTATACTTGAAATACCCCGATGATCAATTCACTATCTTTCTATCTTTAAAATACTACACAACCTATGTGAAATGAATTTAACTTTATCTGTAAGAGATGAGTGATGTAATCAATGAAATACAGGTTCCCTTGTAAAAGGGATTTTCAACTCCGTGTGTGCATGTGTTGTTTTTGCAGAGCAAGAAGAGGGGGGGCTTTACAACCCGTTTGTCCTTGAAAAACTACGGCCTTTTTTTCTCTGAAATGAGTCACACAGAAGGGGAGAAGGAAGTGGCTTTACACCACGGTTCTTCCTTGTGAAAACCCACGGTCTTCACACAACTTTTGTTTTCCCAAACAATTTACTTTCACGACCCAGCAATATCAAGATTATCTTTCAATGCAGTTAAACTTATTATTTACCAAATTAATCTCATTCAAATACTCATATGCTCTTCCAAGAGAAGTTAAAAGGCCTCTTTTGTCCGCGTCCCTGCGCACGTGTTTTTTATTTCTCTCTGGACAATGAGCAAAGGCTTCTTAAAATACGTGTAGGCCACACTTCTTAAAGATTTGATTTCTTATCTACCACAATAATACTCTTTCTTAAAAAATAGACTTCACAGTCCAATTACACTTTATCAAACAGGAATTCTCATTCCATACACACAATAACACAATTATCAGACTCTTTTCTGATCCAACACACTTCACAAGATATCAGCCCACTGTGAGAACGTCTTCTACACAATATTCTACTGACAGCGCGTTCGCAAAACGGGCACTACAAACAGCTCATTCTCTGTTGTACAACATACACAATATTTTAACGTATCGAACAATCAAATCACTATATTTACATATACAGATTTCTAAATCCGGCTAAATGTCCAGCCCCACCCAATCCTTAAAGATATTATATTCCAACACATCAAGATTCTTTTGAATATAGCTTATGAGAGTTACAGCCAGTTTTTGCACACGCTTCCTCCGCCAGGCCTAGCGGAAATTCAACGGAGAGGGGGGGGAAAAAATCCCTCGAGACTCACCTCGTTTTGAAATGAAGGGTTTGAAAAACGGCGGTGATTCAAAGCTATGTATTCTTCTGGGTCAGGCTCGCCACTCTTTGGTATAATTTCGTCTTCTGATGATTGTCAAAAATGAGGAAAAGTCTTGAGCAAAGATTAAGACTGTTTATTCAAAAAAGACAGCAATCAGGTCATCACAGGATCAGGTCATCAACACAAGGCATCACGGTGGGGGTTTTCCGAGGACAAAGAGAATGATCCTTGTGTCTCTTCAAGTTTTATACCTCCCCAGCTCACATTTGAGCCAACCACATCACAGTATCAGTTCAATCCTTGTTTCATAGTTCTTGGCCAATGATGACCCTTCCTCCTCAGCCTTTGCCCTAATAAGGAGCTGATCGATCGTTCCTCAACTTCTGTGTGTGTGTGTATGTGTGTGCGCGTGCGTGTGCGTGTCTGTGTGTGTGTGTGTGTGTGTGTGTTTGACCATGTGGTCTGTCGTAAGACCCCCTTGTTTCAGAGAAAAGGAGCGGTCAGGCAAGTATTGCAAGTATTTACAAGAAAGTTGCCTTGGAACAAGGCGTCTGCCAAATGCCAACAATGTAAATGTAAATATTACAAAGCCTTATACAAATTCATGGTATGTGTGTGTTTCAAGTAATTTAAACTTAGTCAGGAGGGGTGAGACTCAAAGTATGTGTGTGTGTGTGGTTGCTTACAATGGTCCCAACCCCTATGGGCGCCTTGCTGGCTGCCATAAAACCCCCCTTGGGCCCTAATGCAATTCATGGTAAAATACACCACAGTATTGTATTGTACTGTTTAATCTTCAGAACTAAGCCAACAAACACCTTTTAAAAAAAGCCCTCATGCTTCCACCTAAATTATACCAGTGACTTTGAGGAGAGCAAACTTTGTTCACTCTCCTCAAACTCAAGTGATCTTAGTGGGGGAAAAAACTCAAAACGCAAGCTCCATTAGAATTCCAAGTGTTCTACTTGTTTTATTTTGTTCAAAACAATAATGTGAAATTACTAGGAGTGGGATAAAAAAAAAATCTAACTTAAGTATCACAATTTTAAGCCGTGCAACCGCTTCTATACATGGCTTTCACGAGGTGTCCGTCTGTATGTCGGTCTCATATAACTGTGTAAGCCCCCAAATGAAGATATTTCAACTCGAAAACATGACATTATTGTGGCACGAGTAAAGCATTGAATATAAATATCAAAAGGGGGCATTCCTCTATAAATTGTTTTATTTCCCATCAGTTTTTTTCCAAATGATTGGCCTTTTAATCATTGAACAAAAGCTTATCACTTAGCCTAAAATGCTTCGATACATTAATTTATTTTCTAAAGATTAAGCTTATCACTCGTCACAACATGTCATTTTATAATTATTTAATCAAAGTGAATGCGTTAATTTGACAGCCCTAATGTATTTATGTGTGTGTATGTATATACTGTATAAATAATATGTGTATCTGCTCTGATCTCCACCCATATGTTGTAGACACATACACAAAGGCCAGAGACAAGGTCAACATAGCAGTAGTCACGTCAAATTTGGAGAGTGACGAGGAAGAGGAAATGTCTGGCAAGAAGATTGTTGTGCCTGTGCGGTACACACAAGATTATGGTAAGATTGCTTGATTGTGGGGGGTTTTCCCCCGAAAATATCTAACGCTACTGTATATTCTTACCTGACAGATATGTTTGAATATCTCTCCATTAGATACCGAAATAGATGAGCCTATAGTCAAACGGGTGAAAAAACTACAACTTCCATAAAGGAGAGTACCTCAGTACCACAGATGCCGACAATGCCTTCCTGTAAGTAAATGGTACTGGGTAACCACTCGGGCTGGGCTGTCAATCTTCCTCTATAATCCCATTCAAATGTCAGTGCTTATTCTTTTTAATATTTTTATTTATTTATTACTATGTACCTAATCTAGGCTTATGCCACTGCCTATTGCCTAAAACTATGAGCATGTGGTTATGTACATTTCTGTCCACTAGAGGGCAAATCTAGCCCTATTGTTTTGTAACAGGTAACAGGTGATAGCTTTATTGCTAAGTAATTATTAAGGTTAGGCACAACATGAATAACGTTAACTTGGATGGATTCATTGCCAGTCGTATTTTAATGAGCACACATAAGTGCACTGCACTCTGACACTATTAAACCTAGAATTGCACATCAATTCTAGAAGATATACTGTGTGTACCGATATAAGCTTGTGGGGAACATGGCGCGTTTCGACCTGCAGGGGGAGCCACAGGACGGTTGGTGAAGGGGATGGGGGCGTAATTGATGCCAAGATGCCTTAGACGCGAGGCTCGGAGTGGCTTCCACGCTGGTGTTTTTTAGTGTTTTTAAGAATCTTTGTATGTACATTTTTATTTTAATACTTATAGGGAACGGTTGTGTAAATAGTACCTACAGCAGACTAGACTTACTAGAAGTTGGTGCGAAAAACGAGGGGACTGTAACGGCGGAATTCTTAGAACAACAAAGGATCCCCTTCGACATCGCGAGAGCGCCGGTTGAACAGTACTACGCTATACCAACACTAAGGCGTAAGCGACGGAGGCGAGATCGTAAACAACGCCGAGGCCGCCGTGGAGGCCTGCTAGCAAGGCTAAGGAGAAGCCCAAACAAACCAGCTTTACCAAGCATTTTCCTCTCTAACGTCAGATCCCTGACGAACAAGATGGATGAACTGAGACTACAGGTGGCCAAAAACAGCATCGTAGGGGATAGCTGTGTGATTATTCTGACCGAAACCTGGCTAAATGACAACATTGTGGACGCTACTGTTAGCTTAGAGGGCCGCACGCTACATCGCGCCGACCGAACGGAGCGTAGCGGGAAGTCAAGAGGAGGTGGGATCATAATATCGACGAAGGATAGCTGGTGCTTAAACACGAAAACTGTAAGTTGCCACTGCTCCCCAGACCTAGAATACTTGACTGTTAAATGCCGACCCACATACCTCCCTAGGGAGTTTAACGCGGTGCTAATTACATGTGTGTATATAGCGCCTAGCTCAGACAGCAAAGTAGCATTGGCGCGACTATATGACGTCATTAGTAGCCAACAAAGCACTGATCCACAGGCTATTCACATCATAGCGGGGGACTTTAATCATGTCGACCTGAAGGCAGTACTACCCAAGTTCTATCAGCATGTAAAATGTGCAACGAGAGGAGAAAAAACACTGGATAAGGTATACACCAACATCAAACGTGCTTACAAGGCTAGTCCGCTAGCTCATCTAGGCATGTCTGACCATGTGTCAATCCTCCTGATTCCTGCATACACTACAATGGGGAAAAGTGCTCCCACCACCACTAAGACTGTCAGAACCTGGCCAGAAGGGTCCGCTCCACTGCAGATCTGCCTAAATGACACCCTATGGCAGGAATATGAGCATGAGGACCTGGAACAGTACACGTCGTCGGTTCTGAACCACATAGTGAACTGCACCAACTCAGTCACCGTGGACAAACGGGTCCGGGTCTACCCCAACACGAAGCCATGGATGACTGGGAAGGTCCAAAAACTGATAAATGAGAGGGACAACGCCTTCTTCGCAGGGAAGCGCACACCGCTGTACAGCTCCACCAGGGCCAACCTAAAGCGCGGCATCAAAGCGGCCAAGGCAGAGCACAGAGAGAAGATTGAGGAATGCCTCCTGAGCAACGACTCCAGGCGGATGTGGCAGGGGGTTCAGCAGATGACAAACTTCAGAGCCAACAGGCTCACAGCCGCAGAGGACGACCCCCTGCTGGCGGGAAAGCTGAACACCTTCTACGCCCGGTTCGACGAGGGGCGAACGGAGGTAACCACAACACAAACACCACTCTCTCCAGCTCTCAGCAGCCTCACCCTCACAGAGCATGAGGTGAGACGCGTACTGAAGGCGGTGGACCCCAGGAAAGCCTCGGGGCCGGATGGCATCCTGGGACGGGTGCTGAGAGACTGCGCTGACCAGCTGGCCGGGGTTTTCACCAACATCTTTAACCAGTCCCTGTCCCAGGCCACCGTCCCACCCTGCCTGAAAACCTCAACTATCATCCCAGTCCCGAAGAAAAGCACGGTGAGCTGCCTAAACGACTACCGCCCGGTGGCACTCACACCAATCATCATGAAGTGCTTCGAGAAACTAGTCCGGGCCCACATACTCACACGCCTCCCGCCCAACCTGGATCCATACCAGTTCGCCTACAGAGCCCACAGGTCCACAGAGGACGCCATAGCGACGACTCTCCACGCCACTCTATCCCACCTAGAGAGGGGAAACAGCTACGCGAGACTGCTCTTCGTGGACTTCAGCTCCGCCTTCAACACCATCCTTCCAGACAGGCTAGTGACAGTGGCGTAGCGCAAAATCCCGGGGCCCCCCCGCAAGGTGGCGGCGGGGGCCCTTTCGCAACGGAGGTAAAAAAAAAAAAGTGCGTTTTTTAGAGGCCGATGCGTTATTGACGTTGCGAAATTTCGCAATATGCACTCTACATTATAAATGCTTGACTTAGCAAAAGGTACAAACAAGTGAGAGCAATAACTAAAACCAAATGGTAGACTACATCAGTAGAATGTATTATAAGTAGAAAAGTACAAGCTTTATTTCTTTTAACAAAGTGTGGTGTGCACAGCAGCGCGATATCTGTAAACATATAAGCTGTAGACTCTCCGCTAAGGGTTGCCAGATGGGATTGAGAATTTCCAACCTAACCAATCTAAAAACTGCTAAATCCACCAAAAACCAGCCCATCTGGCAACCCTGTCTCCGCTGCATCAGAGTCTACTTGTTGCGTAAAATTGGCCAGGGTTTGTCAAATCCTTTGTTGGACATCTCGTTTCTTAAGTCCTGGTATATTGTGGCATTTCTTTACTTTTTGCCATCTGGTCTAAGAATACCCAGGGAGACGCAGACAGCAGAAGTAGAATAGAATAGTAGAATAGAAAAAGAAGCAGCTATATATAGCCTAACCATGCTGAATTATGATGCACTGACAGCCTGTGACTGTGAACCTGGCCGGACCCTGCCCTTCTGCCTGAGTTTGAGTATGATGCTGCCCAAATAAATGTTATTGTTTAGTGCTGTACGCTTTCGTGGTATTATATTGTGTGAATTATCATCTGTATGTTGTTTTTCTTTCACTCCGAATGTCCGAATAGAGAATCTACCACCACCTAAAGAATGCTTATTGTACTTTGTATTGTATTTTCGCTTGCTCATTTTCCTTGTGTCTCGCTGCCTACGTGTGACGTCAAAGTCATGTTGCTATTGGATACGGCTAACTATGTATATCTTTTTAAATATAGGCCTATATATTAAAATTAAGCTTGACACAATGAAGGGCCACTTATTTTCTTTGTTTCATATTTTTTCAAATTATAAAAAAAAAAAAAAAAAAAAAAAGATCCAATGTTAGGGGGCCCCCTAGTGGCTGGGGCCCCCCCGCGGTGCGTCGCTTGCGGGCCCGTCCGCTACGCCACTGGCTAGTGACCAAACTACTAGACCTGGGTCTATCACACTCTATATGTGCGTGGATCAAGGACTTCCTGACCGACCGCCCCCAGAGGGTGTGGGTGGGCCCCCACACCTCCACAGCCCTCAGCCTCAGCACTGGGTCCCCCCAGGGATGCGTGCTAAGCCCCATCCTCTACAACCTCTACACCCACGACTTCACCCCTGTCCACCCCAGCAACTACATCGTAAAGTTTGCAGACGACACCACCGTGGTGGGATGTATCTCGGGGGGACGACGAGGCGGCGTACAGGGATGAGGTAGAGCAACTGAGCAAGCTGTGCAAGGTTAACAACCTGCTGCTAAACAAGTCAAAGACCCAGGAATTCATCATAGACTTCAGGAGGAAAAAGTCCGAGATCCAGCCCCTGCTCATCGACGGAGAGAGCGTGGAGAGAGTCTCAACCCTCCGATTCCTGGGACACAACATGCGGGATGACCTGGCCTGGAAGGACAACACAAAAGGCACCATCAAGAGGGCACAACAGCGGCTATACACCCTGAGATGCCTCAGGAAAGAACACAACAAGCAGGAGATACTGGTGGCCTTCTACCACGGCGCAGTGGAGAGCATCCTCACCTACGGCATCTCCAACTGGTTCCACAGCTGCACAACAGCGGAGAGAAACGCGCTACAGAGAGTCGTGAGAACAGCACAGAAGATCACCGGCGCCCCCCTCCCCTCTCTGGAGGAGCTGTACAACACACGCTGTCTCAGGAGGGCCTCCAAGATCTCCAGGGACCCGACCCACCCTGGGCACGTACACTTTGTCAAGCTGCCCTCGAACAGGAGGTACAGGACCCCGGCCGCTAAGACAAACAGACTGAAGGACTGCTTCTACCACAGGGCCGTCAAGGCCCTGAACACAGAAAAGGCCTAAGTTCTGGGCCCAGGACAGTCCGGACGGATTGTATGGCAGCTAGTGCTGAGGCACAAACATGTACATTTTCAAGCCTGCAAACTGTGACACTTTAAAATAATGTGAAAAAATACTTTTGTGCAATATGACAACCCTAGTTGACTATCTGTGCAGTATAGTACAGTGGATTGTGTACATAGCCTTTATTGATGTAAACCAGCTCCTTACCTTCTTGTGATTTTATGCTTTTATGCTTTTTCTAAAAAAAACGGAAAGGTGCGGAGAGCAGGAAGCGGGATAGAAACAGCACGGAACCAGTCACGGAAGTAATCAGAGAGAGCTGCGGAGAGCCGCGACCGAAAGGGTCGGGCAGCCAGCAACCGGAGACGTTCTCCCCTGAGCGAGGCTCAGCCGAACTGTCTGCATTCCAGTGTGCTACCTCAAATAAACCTGTCTCTAAACCCGCCAGATCCTATTGTCTGTCTCCCTCTGTGCCGAACCTGTTACAGTGGCGCCCGACGTGAGGCACAGAGGAGAGGCGGACCAAACACCAACATAACGGACAGGCGGGGGCATGGAGTCGCCCCTAGGGCATATCCTCGCCCACCTGGCACAGCTGCAAGAGCAGCAGGCGGCGATGGCGCGGGTCAGCCACGAAGCTCTGGTGGACATGGCCCGCGCCCAGGCCGAGGACCTCCGGGCCATCATCCGCGGCCGGGAGGGGAATGGGGACCACGGCGTGGCAGGCGGTGGGACCCGAATCCGGATGCAGCGGATGACGGAGGAGGACGACCCGGAGGCTTACCTCGAGACATTCGAGGGGGTGGCCCGGAGCAGCAGGTGGCCAGAGGACGAGTGGGCCCACCAGCTCCGGCCCCTGCTGACCGGGGAGGCGCAGCTCGCGCTGGCTAGTCTCCCGACGGCCAGCCAGGCCGACTACCCGACAGTGGTCAGGGCCATCCGGGACCGGCTCGGGCTGAGCCCGGAAGAGCACCGGCGCTGGTTCCGTGCCCTGACCCTGGAGGCCATCGGGAGGCCGTTTCTGTACGGCCAGCGGCTGTTGGACCAGGTGCGGCGGTGGCTGCAGCCCGTGGAGAGATCGGCGGAGGTGGTGGAGCAGGTCGCCCTGGAGAGGTTCGTGGGGGGCCTGCCGGCGCGGACCGCTGCCTGGGTAGCCTACCACCGGCCCGCCAACCTCACCACCGCCATCGGGCTGGCCGAGAACCACCTGCCCTCTCCAGACCTGGGGTTTGGCGGGACCCGCCGCGGTCCCAGTCCCAGCTCCCCGCCGCCAGGGGGGGGGGGGGGGCTGCCCGGACCGGACCCGTGGCGGGGACACGGCGTGAGAGGCCGATGGCCGCTCCCCGGGGCAGGTGGCCAGCGACGGAGGCAATGCAGGCGGGCGCGCCCTTCACCCCACAGAGAGCCCCACAGGCGGCAGAGGAGGGGTGCTGGCGGTGCGGCCAGCCTGGCCACTTCCGCCGGGAGTGCACGGCTATGGAGGTTGGCCGGGCTGTCCCCACCGTCGACGAGGTCACCCCTTCCCCGGACCCGAGCGAGGCATACCGCATCCGGGTAAGGATGCAGCGGGGTACGTGCCAGGCGCTGCTGGATTCGGGCTGCCTACAGTCTATGATCCACCAGCGCCTGGTGCGACCAGGGGCATTGGTAGGGGCATCGAGGGTGTCAATACTGTGTGTGCATGGGGATGTTCACGTATACCCGGTGGTCCCCATCGAGATTAAATATAATGGGAGAAAATATAGCGTCAAGGCGGCGGTTAGTCCGAGCCTCATGCACCCTCTAATCTTGGGTCTAGACTGGCCGGGATTCCAACGGGCAGTAGCGGGGACGACAGGGGTGCATGCACGACGGTCAGGGACGCGTGAGGCGGGCGCCGTGGTCTGCGCTGATGCGGGGGCGGCCGACGCTGACGAGGGGCAGGAGGAGGCAGAGGCAGAGGCACCTCCACCCGAGGTGCCGCTGCCGGTGTTTCCTCCGGTGGGAGATTTTCCCCTCGAACAGTCTCGTGACGCTACCCTACACTCAGCCTATGACCAGGTGATGGTGATTGATGGTGCACGGGTACGGCCAGACGCGGCGCTCGCTCCCCTATATTTTACGTTGGTTAGGGACAGATTATATAGAGTGAGTCGTGACACTCGCAGGGAAGAGGATATCACCCAGTTGCTGGTTCCCCGGGGCCGCCGGGAATCGATATTCCAGGCGGCACATTATAACCAGGCTATCGGTTTGTGTTAGTTTTGATCGATTACGCAACCCGGTACCCCGAGGCAATTCCCCTGCGCTCCATCTCCGCGAAGAGTGTGGCGCAGGCATTGTTTCAGGTCATCTCCCGGGTGGGGATCCCGAAAGAGATCCTCACTGACCAAGGTACCAATTTTATGTCACGCACCCTCAAGGAGCTGTACGGATTGTTGAATATTAAAGCGGTCCGGACGAGTGTGTACCACCCGGCCAGCGATGGTCTGTGCGAGCGGTTCAACCGGACGCTGAAATCAATGATCCGTAAGTTCGTTCACGAGGATAGTCAAAATTGGCACCAATGGCTAGCCCCCCTGTTATTCGCAGTGCGGGAAGTCCCCCAGGCTTCCACGGGGTTTTCCCCATTCAACTCTTATATGGGCGCAAGCCTCGCGGCGTCCTGGACCTCATTAAAGAAAGCTGGGAGGAGGGGTCCAGCGTCAGTAAAAATGAGATACAATACGTCCTGGACCTGCGTGCAAAGCTCCACACGTTAGGGGTTATATCACGGGAGCATTTGCACCAGGCCCAGGAACGACAAAAGCGTCTGTATGACAGGGGGTCTAAGCAGTGGTGTAGTACGTGATACGCAGGACTACGCCGTATACCCACTAGGAAAGGCCAAGGATTTGCGTATACCCACTAGAAAATGCGCGAGGATACGTAACGGCGTTTTGTAACAGAACTGTCACACTTTTATTCCGAAAATTCACCCCGTCTGTGTTACGAAGCACTTACTTCGAACTTTCTGACATGTTTGTTATCGCATAACCAGTCGTTCAGAATGCTCTCAGTATTTCCCCTACCTGCCTTGGGTTGGGCGGGCCAGACCTCCACACACAGCTTCGTGCCGCGCTGGAGAATGCTTTTGTTTTTGCGCGAGTGTGCGCGTGCGACGCGAGAGTTTTTGCAGGGTGAAAGCTCTCCAGAAGAAAGTAAGCAAGTTGAAACGTTAGCAAATATAATTACTGTGTTCTGACAGAGAAAATTGGTTCAAATGAGTCGTTATTATTGTGATTAGAAAGTGTCTGATTATAGTTTCATGGTGTGAATAATAGTGTCAAAGAACTAGCAAGCTAGCTCAAAGGTGATTAGATGAGCTAGTCTGCTGCACACATGCCAGCTAAAGAGCTAACTGGATGCACTTTATTATTTTACTTAAAGTAGATATACAATCTTTCTTATTCTGCTAGAATTGGGCTTTATGGTAATACCATAATGGTATATTTACAGTACATGGACAGTGGATTGAAGCATGGGAACAAACCCTCACTCATTGGAAATGTCTGTTTTTTGTAGTTGGACATACGATTTTCTTACAGGTGAGAGAGTAAGTAAAGACAGTATCTGACTCTATTGCCCACAGCAACCCAATATTCAATTAGAATGATGTTATGATTTGATATGAATTCAATGTATACCTCTTATTAAATTATAAATACTGGTTGTTATATTTGCCTTTTGGTTGACAGCAAAAGAGGGAGAGAGGAGGATAGAGAGGGAGAGGAGGAGGAGAGAGAGCAGGATGGTGTCGGCACACCAGAGAGACAGCAAGAACCAGGTGAGAAAGTGGACAGGTAGTCAAGACCACATACGTAGCCTTGAGAACCGATGGTTCTCGAGCCTAACGGCCCTTAGGGGGCAGGAGCCTATCTCCTGTTTCTGTAGCGTGAGGCAGCTTGACGTACAAGTACAGTCCATGCCACCCCCCCCCCCCCCAAGGCAGCAAACACTGGTGTAGATGCATACTGTATGCATAAGTGAGTGTGGTGGTGCTTATGGGGTGTCGCTACGGGACAGGTGTCGCTCTGACAGGGAGGGCAAAATCACAGTATACCCACTAGAAAAAACTAGACTACACCACTGGGTCTAAGCTTCGCATTTTCGCACCGGGAGACAGGGTCCTTGTATTACTGCCCACTTCCAGCTCTAAATTACTCGCTAAGTGGCAAGGGCCGTTCGCGGTCACACGGCGGGTGGGGGAAGTGGACTATGAGGTGGTGCGTTCGGATCGGGGGGATAGCACGCAGATATATCACGTAAATCTCCTAAAAAAATGGACCGAGGTGATCCCTGTCGCGCTGGCTACGCTACTTCCCGAGAGGGATGAGTTCGGGCCGGAGGTCCCAAAGTCTAAAATTAGTACCCCGGCCCACTTAGGAGACCATCTTTCGGCGGGTCAGCGAGCGGAGTTACAACAGAAGTTCGCTGACGTGTTTCCCCCCCTACCCGGGCGCACCACGCTGATAGAACACCACATAGATACGCAACCGGGCGTTGCGGTGCGTACACGGCCGTATAGGCTGCCGGCTCACAAACGCGACGTGGTGAGCCGGGAATTGGAGGCAATGCTGGAACTGGGCGTGGTAGAAGAGTCCCACAGTGACTGGTGCAGCCCTATCGTGCTTGTGACCAAACGAGATGGGGCTGTACGGTTCTGTGTTCACCGACGGGTGAACGCGGTGTCTAAATTCGATGCCTATCCAATGCCCAGGGTCGACGAGCTCTTGGACCGGCTTGGCGCGGCTAAATTTTATACGACCCTGGACTGTACGAAGGGATACTGGCAGATTCCGCTGTCGCCAGGGTCCCGCGAGAAAACGGCGTTCTCCACCCCGCGCGGTCTATACCAATTCACCGCGCTGCCGTTTGGGTTGTTCAGGGCCCCGGCTACGTTCCAGCGGCTCATGGATCGTATCCTGCATATGCGGCGGCCTACCTCGACGACATCGTGATTTACAGCGATACGTGGCCGCAGCACATGCAGCGGGTAGCGGCCGTGCTGCAGTTGCTGGGGCGGGCGGGGCTCACGGCCAACCCAGCGAAGTGCGTGTTCGGGCGGGGGGAGATCCGCTTTCTGGGGTACGTCCTGGGCGGTAGGGAGGTGCGTCCGCAGATAGGTAAAACCGCTACGGTCGCCGCCGCCCCGCGGCCCGGGATCCGGAAGGAAGTGAGGCGGTTCCTGGGACTGGCGGGCTATTACCGGCAGTTCGTGCCGGGGTTTTCGGAGCTGGCCAGCCCCGTGACCGACCTCACCCGGAAGGGTGCCCCAGACCCGGTCCAGTGGTCGGAGCAGTGCCAGGTGGCGTTTGAGGGTATTAAAGCTGCTCTCTGTGGAAAAACTGTGCTGTATGCTCCCGATTTTAACATCCCTTTTTCCCTGCAGACGGACGTATCGGATAGGGGGCTGGGAGCGGTGCTGACCCAGCGGGTGGAGGGGGCCGACCGGCCCGTGCTGTACCTGAGCCGCAAGTTATCAGAGCGAGAGGGCAGGTACAGCACGGTGGAGAAGGAGTGCCTGGCCATCCGGTGGGCGGTCGGCGCCCTCCGGTACTACCTGCTGGGGCGCGCGTTCACCCTCTACTCCGACCATGCTCCCCTCCAGTGGCTCCACCGTATGAAGGACTATAACGCGAGGATCACACGCTGGTACCTCGCGCTGCAGCCCTTCAATTTTACGGTGGTGCATAGGCCGGGGGCGCAGATGGTCGTGGCCGACTTCCTCTCCCGTTCAGGGGGGGGGGAGTAGGTCGGGCAGCCAGCAACCGGAGACGTTCTCCCCTGAGCGAGGCTCAGCCGAACTGTCTGCATTCCAGTGTGCTACCTCAAATAAACCTGTCTCTAAACCCGCCAGATCCTATTGTCTGTCTCCCTCTGTGCCGAACCTGTTACAAAGCTCTTTCAGTGAACTGTGTTGACTTTCTAACTTTCTGTGACCTTTTTTAAGTTTTAGTCAACCCATCAATGGAATTATTTTCAGCCAGAGACGACCAGAATAGCCCAAGTAAGTCTCCATTACAACACATTAGTATAACATTGTCTCAGCCCCACAGTGCACTCACAACTGGGCCAGCCCCTGCGTGCTCCTCAGCTCCGGTCGTTCAGTTTTGTCGGTTCTCTCTCAAAGGATCAGGAGTCACCGGCCAAGTGTCCCCCAACATGATCCACATGCACCATTGTCTATTATCCATATTTCCGTATACGGCAGCACAGCCAATGATTTGTCCTGACCCCACTAATAATCATATTTATATTGACATAATCACCTATGGGATTTCATATTAACTCAACTCCAAGCACTCAAAGGAAGTTGGCTTCTTGATCATTGCCATGCAAGTGTCAAAGTAGCTTAAAAGTAATACACCCTTTTTTTTGCTCTCACAAATATTTTGTGGAAGCATAAAGTTAGAACTGAACATTTAGCCCACTTAATAGAAAATACAGATGTGTATCGCCATTCAACCTAAAAATATCTATTTATTTTTGGTCCATATCGCCCAGCCCTAGTTGCCAAAGACAGGAACACTATAAAAGGATGACTTGCTATGAATTAATTGTGTATTCTTTATATTTTATATGATGATTCCTGCATACCATCATATGTGAGGTCCATCTTTATGAGGCTGGACAAGATTGAAGTCTCTCTTGACCATTAAGTCCATTTAAAAAAAAGATATGAGGTCTGATGACCCTGAGATTGAAGAGCTCACCAGGCCACTAAAGACTGCAGCAGAACTTGAAGAGGCTTGTGAAAAGCTCAGTGACGCAGCTCACAGAAAGAAAGTGGTATGTGCAAACAGATGTTGCTTTTAACACGCTCACTACGTGCTGTTAGGACAAGGTGTTCGAGAAAACTACAGATGAATTTGACCTTTTATTAGTTGGAACAGTCAGACCTAACAAAAGGAACACTGAGAGAACAATAGAAGATAGCTGTAGGTAAACCGATCTTATAAGATAAATAATTTTCGGCATTGTTTCTCTTTTCAGGTCAATTACCTGTCTCTTCTGGGAGGTACAACCCCTGGTGACTCTGTTAGAAGAATTATGCGGACGATTGGAACCAATGCCCTTTGGGCAAACTACAGCTTGAAGGGTCGCAAGGGGACATTTTTTTCCCAGGACCTGGCTATATATCCGGTCATAGTCCGTACGTTTCTCTTTTTTCTTTTTTTAAATTCTACTCACCTCACTGCAATCCTTTGAGACCCAACAAAGACCTTTTAAAGCTGCAATTTATGGTTTTATTTTACCAGTAAATTCCACTAGATTGCAGTAAGAGACTTGTTTACAAACGAAAGGCTAAAACGAATGGCCAGAGCCATAAGGCATGAGTTACTGACTCGGTTACTTCAAGTACTGTTCTATCAGCTACAGATGCTGCTTTTCCCTGACTGGTCCTTGACAGATCCTTGGCCTGTTAAACAAAGATAACAGAAACTTAACTTAATGTACTTAACTCGACTTATCATAACTTGAACCAATTCAACTTCTTAATAAACATTATAGATGTCTGTTACGTCTGTAGTTTACGACGGTTTGGGCTTTACGACAGTGCCGTATTACGTTATGTGTGACACTCGTGTTTGAATAAATGGAGTTACCAGCTCCGACTGGAAGCTCTGAGTTCGGCTCCGTTATTGAACATAACATTGGCGATGAGGATGGCTGATTGTTCTCTATCCCCACCCTCTCCTTTCCTAGCAGTCCCGGCAGAACCACAGATTCCGTGGAACCGCTGGATTTCCTCGTTCGAGACATATATCCTAGCCGCCGGCTTAGAGGACGTATCTGACAAGAGGAAATGTGCGCTGTTGCGGCACTGCCTAGGAGCAGAGGGTCAGCGCGTGTTCGGAACTCTCGGCACCGCGGCGAGATACACAGACGCTGTGGAACTACTGAAGCAACACTTCGCCCCTCCACAAAGCGCTCTTCTCCGCCGCGTCATATTCAGACGAAGATACCAACGTACAGGTGAGACAGTGACACAGTATGTGGCTGATCTGCGGGGTCTGGCGAGCTCATGCAAGTACGGGGCATTACAGAACTAAATGATAAGAGACCAACTCATCTTACACACGAACTGTGACAAGATTAGGGAAAAACTGTTACTGGAAAATGATGAACTTACATTATCAGCAGCTCTGAACATAGCGGTCCAGGTGGAAACAGCATTGGAATGTGCAGTTAGTTTTTCAGCCTCTCCCAGCTCACCGGCAGAGGGCGCGCACAGCCTACAGGTGCCCCTCCTCCACGTGAGTGCAGCCAGCGGCGGGGAGAGCATTTTATGGCCTCTCGGTCACGCGACCAGCCACACCAGCCGTGTGGGAATTGCGGCTCTTCTGCACACAATTCAAGAGCTCAGACATGCCCAGCCCGTGGTAAAACCTGCTCCAACTGCGGGAGACTAAACCACTTTCACAAGGTCTGCAGGTCTGCCCCAGCTAGAGCTTCCCAGTCACCTACCACAGTCATCCATAATGTCAGCTCAGGACGAGCGCCATTCAAAACATGCTCGTTGATGGTTGGTGATGTCACTCTGCCGCTCCTCCTAGACACTGGAGCCACAGTGTCCCTTGTGAACTTGACGACCTATACACAGTTCTTCTCCCATGTGCCCCTGGGGTTGCCCTCCACCACCCTGCGTGGCTATGCCAACTCTGAGATTTACATTGTGGGCTCTTTTCAGCTGCCTGTGAAGTACGGGGAGAGGACACTGCCGGTTTTCAGGTTCAACGTTGCACGCCACGGGACCAACCTGTTAGGCCTCGACCTGTTCAACGCCCTCGGTTTCACCCTGCTAGACACAGCTGGCTCAGAGATTCACACCGTTTCCATCCCCTGGCAGCAACAGTGGCCTGCGCTGTTCAGCGGTGTAGGCTGCCTCGACACTTTTGCCCACCAGCCTCTGTTAGATCCTACAGTGATGCCTGTTATACAGCCCCTCCGCCGCTCCCCCCTGGCTCTCCGCGATGACATCTCCTCTCAACTACAGAGCATGCTCGATAGCGACATCATTGAGCAGGTAAATGCATCGCCTTGGATCTCCAACCTGGTGGTGGCGAAGAAGAAGTCTGGGGGGCTGCGCATCTGCGTGGATCTGAGAGCGGTAAACAAGGCCATCATCCCTGACAAATACCCCCTGCCAACGATAGAGGAGCTCACCGCCCAGTTCTACGGGTCCAGCGTGTTCTCTAAACTGGACCTCCGTCAGGGTTACCTCCAAGTGCCACTACACCCCGAGAGCCGCAACCTCACAGCGTTCATCACTCACAGAGGGGTTTTCCGCTACAAACGCATGGCTTTCGGTTTAAGCTCCGCCCCCAGCTGCTTCCAAAAGATCATGGCCTCCATCTTCGCTGGGATCCCAGGTGTGGCCATCTATCTTGATGACATCGTGGTTCACGGGGCCACCGTCGAGAGCCACGACGAGCGTCTCCACAGTGTGTTCAGTGCATTGGCCAAGCATCACCTCACACTCAATGGTGAGAAGTGTGTATTCGCCGCCCCAGCCATTGACTTTGTGGGGTTCCGCCTCTCAGCTGATGGCACGTACCCGCTGCACTCGAACACCGAGGCCATCCATCATGTCCCGGAGCCCACCACAGCCGCTCAGGTGGCCTCCTTTCTAGGCATGACGGCGTACTACCTCCGTTTCCTGCCACAGTACTCGGCCACAACCACACCACTGCGGAAGCTGTTGAAGCATGACGAGCCCTGGCTCTGGACGTCTGCCTGCTCAGACGCCGTACGCCTCCTGAAGGCCCAACTCACCTCGCCACCGGTCCTGGCGCATTTCCACCTGGCCAGCCCCACTCTTGTCACGTGCGACGCCTCTGCCACAGCCATTGGTGCGGTGATGTCCCAGCTGCAAGGGGGGGTGGAGAGACCGATCGCCTTCGCCTCCCGTGCTCTCAGCCCCACGGAACAGAAGTACTCGGTGGGGGAGCGGGAGGCCCTAGCATGCCTCTGGGCATGTGAGCGCTGGCACATGTACCTCTATGGACGTTTATTCACACTGAGGACAGACCACCAGGCCCTCATCACCCTCCTGGCCACGTCTGGCACCGGTCACAAGCCACTCCGCCTCCACCGCTGGGCCGACCGCCTGCAGCAGTAAAACTATCGGCTACAGTTCACGCCAGGACGAGACAACGTGGTAGCCGACTTGCTATCACGCTCAATCCCCAGCCCACCCACAGCCCCAACCTTGACCCCCGGACTGGACCAGGCTGAGCATGACCTCGTCCAGCTCCTCCACACACCCCTTCAGGAGACGGTGTCGCTGAAAGAGCTCCGGGATGCCTCAGCCGATGACCCCACCCTCTCTACACTCTCAACCTACATCACGCAGGGGTGGCCGGCAAGAGTACCTGACGAGCTACTCACTTACTCCAGGATCAGGGAGGAGTTGTCGGTTTGGAATGACACCTGTGTCGCTCGCGGGTTCTGCACTGTGGTCCCAGGTGTCCTTCGGGCGCGTATCCTTGCTATGGCGCACGAGGGTCACCTGGGCATAGTCAGGCTCAAACAGCGCTGTCGTGATGTGTGGTGGCCAGGCATCGACAGGGAACTCGAAACCCTGGTCAAGAATTGCACTGCCTGTCTCCTTAGTGGTAAGACCAGGGCTCCAGCTCCACCCCCGCCCATGCAGCCGTTGGACTGGCCATCTCAACCCTGGGAGCACCTGCAACTGGATATCTGCGGCGAGCTGCATGGGGTACCACATCACCAGCGTTTTCTCGTCGTGACCTACGACCTCCACTCTAAGTGGCCAGAGGTGACACCTGTGGGCTCGGTCACAGCAAAGGTGCTGATCGACATTCTCGACGCTCTGTTTGCACGTTGGGGCCTGCCCAAGAGGATCACGACTGACAACGGTCCTCAAATGGTTTCCCATGAACTGTCCTCCTATCTAGTGGGTAAAGGGATCCACCACATCCGCACAGCGTTCTACCACCCTGCTGCGAACGGGGGGGTGGAACGGCTGAACCAAACACTGAAAAATGGCATCAGGGCCCACCTGGCACAAGTGTGCACGCTCACCACCAGCCTCCTCCAGACGCTGTTGCATTATCGGGCGACACGCCACTACAGGAGTCTCCCCAGCCTCCCTCATGCTGGGGCGGGAGCTCCAGCTGCCTCTCGATAGGCTCCGCCCTACACTAGCTCAGCCCCCGGTCCATCCAGTTCAAGCCACAGTCACCAAACACCAGCGCTTGATGAAGGATCGTTTCGACAGGGCCAGACGTGCTAGGCCACCTGTCATTGCTGTGTCGGACTGGGTCAGGATCCGACGACCTCATCGGGACAACAAACTCCAGTCGTTTTGGTCTGACCCTGTCCAGGTCAGCAAACAGCTTGGCCCGGCCTCGTTTAGGCTCGCCGACGGCACTCGCTGGCATGCTACCCGCCTGCGTAAGGTGCAGCGTCCCCCTGGCCCAGCGCTGAGTGTGGCCTCTTCCACATTCTTGCCAGCCGCACGGTTGGATGAAGAAGCAACCCCGGCCTACCAGGCTCAGCCCCAAGGCGTGGAGCCGCCACCAGTGGCTGTGGCTGCACCAGAGCCACGTCTGGTTCGAGCACGCAACAGGCCCGAGCACTTGCGGGACTACATGACTGAGTATCACACCTAGGTTGTGTGAGGGGGGGGGAAATGTTACGTCTGTAGTTTACGATGGTTTGGGCTTTACGACAGTGCCGTATTACGTTATGTGTGACACTCGTGTTTGAATAAATGGAGTTACCAGCTCCGACTAGAAGCTCTGAGTTCGGCTCCGTTATTGAACATAACAATGTCCTTAGTTTTTCTAAAGCAATGACCCTTATGGTGTAACGAAGTTCAGTTCACCCGGCTAGCAGCTGAATGGCTTTCGGCTGGGAGAGGCAATTAAAGATGACTTCCACTGTATTGCCTGAGGTATTCCACTACAGCTTCAAGCATTTCAGATACTGCTTCAGCTAATTCAACTACTGCCTCAAGAACTTAAGTCCAGCTTGCTTATGCTACATAAAGTACTGCTTAAACCACTTCAACTATCTGATTTTCTAGATCTTTTTTTCTCTGTCTTTATCTTTAGAGGCCTGCCAGAAGAACCACCCCAAGACCCTGCAGAAGACAGTGGAAACCTGCATATCAGATACGCTGAGATATGCTCCCCACAGAGGGACTCAGGTCAGTGCTAAGCATTTGTTCAAAAACAAATGTGAAATAAAAAGCCATGTCACCCCCATTTTCCTTTGGGGGGGAAAAACAAACATGCAATTTGTGATAAGCTGTGAGCAGACACGTAATTACTAGTCATTGTAATGCAATTACTAGCATTCTACATGTCTATTTTACATGGATATTACTTGGTTATTTCCAGTAATTACTGCATAATTAACGGCCTGTAATTTAACACTAGGAAAGCCGTGAGGTGTTAAACAGCACCAGTGAGTAAAAAAAAAAATCTACCATTGCACTCGATCAAATGTCAGGACCCTCCTTTCATGACTTTTCTACCACCCAGCATCTTTACATTTTCAAAATCGAGTTAGTATAAAGCGATTTTGCAGTATTTCTGTGTGTGCCTGTGTATTTGCCTTGGGATTCGGCTGCCATCTTTTTCTCCAAGGCTGCAATTCTCTTTTATATCAGCAGAGGTAGCAAGGGGGCACACACTGTGCTCAACCTTCAGGCTTCAGTGCTGAATTAGATACAGTGGATAAGACTGATATTTGTAACATAATGTGTTTATATATAGGCTATATATAGCAATAGTGATACATAAGATATGTATATGTACAGACAGTTATGAAAATGATAAACTGTACAGTATGTCTCCCAATCCCTTCAGATTGGTTGGAGCTGATGTTTTTTTTTTCACCCAAGTTCCATGCAATAGTGATAAGATATTATGATATGTGTAGCCTATGTACAGTTATGAATGATACACTGCACAGTATGTACCTATCAAGCTGTGTGTTATTACATAGGTACCGCAGCAAAGTAGTTCATCAACGAATATTATATAACAAACGGATATTTATAATATTGTATATAATGTCTTTTTTGTATATCACTGTAGACCACGTTGTAGTAGTAGCCAATTGCAGAGTGTATTAATTATTTTGTTTGTTTGAATCCTCACTGTGTTCATGTTGTGCAGTGAACAAACAATTGTTGGGTGAATAAACTGTCTCTTGCCGTGAAATGTGTACATTTAAAATGATGTCGGCGATGATTATGCCTGTACAGCGCTGTCAATTTTCAAATAATGCTATAGGCTATATATATGAATGTTCAGTTGTGATATGAAGTAGCCAACAATTCTCATGTCGACCATGATAATAATAGGCTACAACAAGGTTGTACATAGATATACGCAGATTCATATTTGGATAGTTGATTTTGGCACCATTGTATAGTAGCCAATTGCAGAGAGTATAAATGATTTTGTTTGTTTACTGCACATTATAAATGAAATGAAAATAGCTGTTGTGAAACGTGAAAATATAGTGTGTTCATGTTGCAGTGAAATGTCTTTACATTGATATATCAGATGTGATATTTCTACTACAAACGAACACAGACAGAAAGACAGATAATTCAAGTAACATTTTAATTTACTTGCAATGTTCACGTCAATTCTTCCAAGTAAAAAGTAGACTTTCTGAGGGAGTGAAATAATACATTATCAATACATGATATACTGGTGGCCTTTCCTGTCTGTCTTCACTAGATCTGTCCAATAAAAAGAAAAATTATGAGTGGGACTGCTCAGAAAAAATAATAATACATTATATACTGTAGGCCTATTATAAATATCCGTTCGTTATATAATATTAGTTGATGATTACATAATCAAATGTAGGCTACTTCAATTACTTTGCTCCGCACAACAGAGAGAGTTGAGTAGCCTACAGCCTTTCTGGTGGGAGGTGAGGGGGGGATGGTAGAATGCTTTGTTTGCTGATCGGCAAGCAATCATCATGAATAAGATTACGCTCCCCCTCGCATGATCCATTCTCTTTAGAAACTAGTTATTCTTGTTTATTTCAGTGGTGTAGGACGTGACTTTCATTCATACAATTCACCCCGTCTGTGTCACCCCGTCATATTTGGATAGTTGATTTTGGCACCATTGTATAGTAGCCAATTGCAGAGAGTATAAATTATTTTGTTTGTTTACTGCACATTATAAATGAAATGAAAATAGCTGTTGTGAAAAGTGAAAATATAGTGTGTTCATGTTGCAGTGAAATGTCTTTACATTGATATATCAGATGTGATATTTCTACTACAAACGAACACAGACAGAGAGACAGATAATTCAAGTAACATTTTTATTTACTTGCAATGTTCACGTCAATTCTTCCAAGTAAAAAGTAGACTTTCTGAGGCAGTGAAATAATACATTATCAATACATGATATACTGGTGGCCAACAATGTCAACACAATACACACAACAGAATCTTATTTTATCCAACCAGGTTTTATACTTTGATTATGACATCATGTCTTTCAACATTGTCACACTTTTCATTACACACATTAGCGGCATCAAAAATGATGGGCTGGGCGTGCGAGGGAGCGTGCTTATTCTGGCAGATTGTGAAATATTAAAACCAATAACATTCTGAATGATTTATCATTCTGTACTCTTTCTCTCCTTTCTTTCATGTATTTTCTTTTCTTTTTCTCAATTAGTAGTCTCCTAATCTCGCTACAGTTTGAGCGAGACTGTAACTGTCATTGTTTGAATGAATGAATGAATGGTCTTTATTTGTCATTGATATAGTACAGGTACCAAACAACGAAATTTGGGAGGGGGGGCTCCCCTGGTGCTAGGAAACTAGGTGCTAGGAACTGGTGCTATAACTGTGTATATGTTATAATGTTTAGTGAACGAACAATTGTTGGGTGTTTGCCACAAATCTGAATTCTCTTGCCGTGAAATGTGTAGCCTACATCAAATAACATGATGTCGGCGATCTACTAGAAATGCGGGACGACTGCAATGTAGGCTACCATATCATACCATTTTATATTGAAAAATATGATGGTAAATAAATACATGTGGGACCGATGTATGATGGCAGAGGTGTGGTGTGTATCAGTCTGTCTCGTTCCAGCAGACATGCGCTGCGGGCAGTGGGGGGAGGGTTGATGGCTCTCTGATCAATGAACAAAGAGATCGGGTTTCCCCCGCGGTGTGTTTCTGTTGCGTGTTCACGCTTCTTGCGTGACATCGCCATCCAGCGATTTTTGTGGGTCAGTACACACTCCCCCATTGTGAATAGTGGTCGTGTGAATCCACACCTCGTCGCGCTTTAGTAGGTAAAAAAACGTCGCGCCTGTAGTGTTAAAGGGCTACCAAGAAGACTTCTGATGAATCAGAAACGATTCTGATTTTAAATACTATTTTTGTTATAATGCAGGTGGATAATACAGGTGGACCATCCATGACTGAGGACAGTGATGCAGGTGGACCATCTGTGACTGAGGACAGAGTTCAGAGTAGGGATGATGTTTAAGAATGTGTCCAGGTGCAGCAGCAGCACTTGAGGGGAGCAGAAGCCCCACACTGTTCGAGGAGTGTCATGAGGATATGTACTGTCAGAGATATGTACTGTTGCAGTGATGATAGGTTCTGTTTTCAGTATGTACAGTACATTATGTTTTGCTTTAAAAAAAAAAAAAAAAGTTCTCAAATGAAGCTGTGGCTGTCTCACCTCTGTTGTTAATGTTAATAAATAATGATACATTATGTTGAAAGACTTGAATATTGATGTTATCAAACTTTTACATGTGTTAATACGTTGAGCTAAAAACATTTTAAGAATGTTTGGGCATAATGTTTTAACAGGGTTTTCAGTAAACATTTTAAGAAGGTTATAAGCAAACGTTTTTAGAATGCTTTTTAGAGCACGTTATCCTAAAACATTCTGGGAACAAACAAAAAACTTAAGCTGAAAATGTTTTGAGAACATAAGGTGTAATGTTCTAGCAATATTGTCAACTCACATTTTAAGAAGGTTATTACCGAACATTATCCTAAAACATTCTGGGAACTGTAAGAGCAAATTATTCAATAATGGCAGCCTGTTTCGTTTCAAGATGTATAAGAAAAGATATTTAATATTCTTCTGCAGAAGGAGGAAGTTTACAGGTTCGTCAGACGCATCTGAACGATTCAAAGTTCCTCGTAAAAGTCCAGATCATTCAAATCATCTCAGTATTTATGCACTCAGATACTCAAAGAAAAGAAATCCGCCCTCGGGTGAGGTCTAGACCAATCATGAGCAATGGGTGTGGATCTGTACATTGAGGAAGATGATGGGGGATGAAGGTTAAGGGGGAAACGGCCCCCACTTTCTCCTAGGGACACAAAGGTGAAAAAGGAACACAATAGCCACAAACTGGTTTAGTCTGGTCTTAGAGTATTGGGTCTGGGGAAACACAAAAGTCCAAAACTGTTCTAGATGGCTTAGTCCATTCCGGGAGAAAAGAGGGCAATCAGGTCTTTGTAATCATTTAAATGTGTCTGTTGTCTAGCCAATGTCAAGCTTCAAGTAGAGAAACTGGTTTCATTGTGTGGTTACAAACAGGAAATCAGCTTCTATAGCTTTGCCCTAGATATCCAAAGTTTGAATCTTAAATGTAGAAAAATGTCTTTTACATATAATAATTTTCTCTCACATTCCATACTTTTTTAAGATGTAAACTCTTAAAACAAGAACAATTAGAAAAATATGGTTCAAGACATTTTTGGAGAAAGAATAATAAAAAATCATCACAACCCAAATATTTCTAAAATTAACAACCAAACTTAACATTTAACACAGTACATCATACACAAGACAAACAAATAAAAATAAATCCAAACGGCCGACGCCTTCTTGATTCTTGTATCTTCAGGGTCAGAGGTTACTAGCACTTGACCCCAGTTGGAGAATTTGCTTGCTCTTCAATCTCTTCCTAATCGGTCGTCGTCTGTCAGTGTCATTGAGGTTCAGGCAGTCGTCTGTTTCCTTCCATGTTGGGCATGGTCTGGGGAGTGGTCTTTAGCACCATCGAAAAACATGATGCAGGCACTCACCAGCATCCTCACTAGTATAGGTGTCCACACTTTGGACCCTGGAGGTATCTGTTGACAGTAATTCATCCTCGAAGCAAAATCTCTCATGATACTAGTGGCATAGTTCGGGTGAGATTGTATTCCCATCTGGTTAGAATCAATGTCCATTTCTTTTTTAATCATGGTCTCAGGCGTTGGTTCTCTCTTTGGATGTTGGTTCTGTGGGTCATGTGAGGCTTTTGAAACCATAGTTTGTGAACCCATTAGAGTTGTCATGGCAATAATCCAGAAATGATCATGTATCTTTCCTCCTTGAAACGGCCAGGCTCTGATTTGAAGGCTCGGCGGCCCGGGCTGTTGAAACTGGAACATTGTCGTCGATGGTCGTTTGGTGGTTCTCTGCCGGGTCTTCCTTTTCCGGCGGGTTTGGCACCCTGGTGGCTGCTTCCTTCTCTGCCGGGCCTGGCACCCTGGTGGCTGCTTCCTTCTCTGCTGGGCCTGGCACCCTGGTGGCTGCTTCCTTCTCTGCTGGGCCTGGCACCCTTATCGTCATCTCCTCTGTGTTCTCTGGTGGGTCTGGTAACCCTGGTCGTCGCTTCCCTCTCTGGTGGCCCTGGTTCATCACTCAATCATCCGGCTGGATATTGCGTAGCATGCCGTCTCTGGATTCTTGTAAAACGGCTTCCACTCTGAAAGATATATCACATTCTTGCCGTGGCAAAAATCAAGTGTATCTGCAGTAATACAGGGCCACCACTGGTCTGTCTGAGGAGACAGTTAACAAATAAAAAAAAAACTGCAACAGAATTTTATGTCTAATCAAACCAACATCTTAATATTAAAATAGGAAAAGGTAGAACATTTTCGTGTGATTTGAAAATCATAAACGAATGTGTCATGTTTTATGATGTCAAAATATACTTACTGAAAAATCATTCAAAAACAAGAAAAACCAGGGTTAATTGTTAATGAGTTAGTGGGAGTTAGCAATCAAAAATATAGTATTTTATGAGCCTCTGATATGACAGGCCACAAGGTTCTTTTTTCAATACATCATGGTCTGAACAATGCATGAATACCAAACAGATCTATATAATTTTGGACAGGTTTATGCAAAAAAACTCAAAATGGAAAGTGATCAGTTTTCCCAGAGTTTCACACATAAACCCACCTTTTTGAGAATAGAAATAACTCTCAGGGTCTTTCTGCGCAAGAAAGCAGCTCCCCATGACTTGGGTTAGAAAATATAAAACCTTGCCTAATGCAAAGAAAATTGTTTTTAAAATAGAAAACAGAAACTCAAAAACCGCTAGGGTCTCTTTTCACAACAAGAAAAATCCAAACTGTTATGTTCAATAACGGAGTCGAACTCAGAGCTTCTAGTCGGAGCTGGTAACTCCATTTATTGAACAACGTGTGTCACACATAACGTAATACGGCACTGTCGTAAAACCCAAACTGTCGTAAACTACAGACGTAACATTTCCCCCCCCCTCACACAACCTAGGTGTGATACTCAGTCATGTAGTCACGCAAGTGCTCGGGCCTGTTGCGTGCTCGAACCAGACGTGGCTCTGGTGCAGCCACAGCCACTGGTGGCGGCTCCACGCCTTGGGGCTGAGCCTGGTAGGCCGGGGTTGCTGCTTCATCCAACCGTGCGGCTGGCAAGACTGTGGAAGAGGCCACACTCAGCGCTGGGCCAGGGGGAGGCTGCACCTTACGCAGGCGGGTAGCATGCCAGCGAGTGCCGTCGGCGAGCCTAAACGAGGCCGGGCCAAGCTGTTTGCTGACCTGGACAGGGTCAGACCAAAACGACTGGAGTTTGTTGTCCCGATGAGGTCGTCGGATCCTGACCCAGTCCGACACAGCAATGACAGGTGGCCTAGCACGTCTGGCCCTGTCGAAACGATCCTTCATCAAGCGCTGGTGTTTGGTGACTGTGGCTTGAACTGGATGGACCGGGGGCTGAGCTAGTGTAGGGCGGAGCCTATCGAGAGGCAGCTGGAGCTCCCGCCCCAGCATGAGGGAGGCTGGGGAGACTCCTGTAGTGGCGTGTCGCATGGCCCGATAATGCAACAGCGTCTGGAGGAGGCTGGTGGTGAGCGTGCACCCTTGTGCCAGGTGGGCCCTGATGCCATTTTTCAGTGTTTGGTTCAGCCGTTCCACCCCCCCGTTCGCAGCAGGGTGGTAGAATGCTGTGCGGATGTGGTGGATCCCTTTACCCACTAGATAGGAGGACAGTTCATGGGAAACCATTTGAGGACCGTTGTTCGGTTCTAGTAGGGTTAAATGCTATATTCTGATCAGCCTGGTTGTAAAGCAAGCCATGCTAACCCATCGCTAGTTCAAACAGACCGTAGTAGACTTTAAACAACAAAGAGACAATGATTCAATCATGATTATTATTTACTTGCAAGGAGGACGAATATAAGGCCTCTCCTGCGAGAGGCCCCAGATTCATACTAATCTTTCCTCCTCCGATCCAGTCTTTTATTCTTAACAGAAAGACACACGTACAGGCGGGGCCAGCCTCGTGAGGAACACACAATCGTAGGAACATACATGGGTAGGGGGAGGGGGTTTCATGGACAAGTACAGCGTTAGCATGGCCTGGGAATGTAAGCAGTTTCATGGAAATGTACAGCCCAACATAAACAAAAGCTGGGCCCCTCTCAACACAATGTCAGGAAGCCAAACTACCCAGGCTGGGATAGAAGATAAGGAGTGGAAAGGGGCCTTGTATGGTTGTGCTTAAAAAGCACACAGTTGAATTCTCAGAATAGAACAGAAATGTATAGAGTACATGTACTAATGTACTCTTCAAAACATCCACAACATTATGAAAACATCATTCAAACCTATCATTCCCTGCTGTTTTTCATAATTTATCACGATACAAACATTCGTCCCTTTATTCAGGTAGTTTAACTGTCATTCAACATCGCCGTACAGATCACAGACATGAATCTCAATTTGGATTAGAGGTTCTCAACTTGGGTTAGGTACTTAGGTTCCATCATAATTTCTCGAATCAACATTTGTTTGTACAAATATTCCTGAAATCAGTTTGTTAGTCATAGCTCTGAAGCAGGGGAAGACACAACAAACAATCATTACAACAAAGAAAATCAACATGTGGTGTTAAGCATCACACATGTTCCTCCTGCCACTGCAGTCAATAGGTCAAGAGTCATTCAGTTCTGGAGTGTCATCAGTCTGATCTGATCGATTTCGCGGTTCTGGGCTTCGTTTATCGTAAGGGATGCATTTACAAATGTCTCTAATTGATAGTTCAGGGTTTCTTGTCATCTGGGACATTACTGCCCCAGACTGGGTCGTGTGCCTGGACTTCTCGTTTGGTCGTCGGGAGGATATGGTCCCCTCATTCTGAGAGGTAGTGGATCTGAAGAATTCTTCACCGGGTTTGAGACGTACCATTCACTAAATGAATAGAACCCCTTTGTAGCCGGGCTTCCACCACTACCCGTCGTTCGAGGGAAACAATGTCACTTTCTTTCAATGGCTTTGGTGTCACTACGTATCTCGTTCTGCGATCTTGACAGCAGTTGAGATGCTCAGCAGCACCTCAAATGGCCCAACCCACCGCGGGCTGCCAGTGTTATGATGAGGATCTGGTCACCAGGTTGTATTCTCGAATCCTGTAGGAAACAGAAATGTCTGGCAGATAATTTGTTCTGGCTATTTCCTGTTTCCTAAATAGCTGGGCCATCCCAGTGGCCAGTGTGTTTTCCGTTTCTGCCAAATCTATTTCTTACATGTAACGATGAATTGAGTATCAAGGACCCCAATTGAAATAAGCCAGTGGCTTTCTTGGGTTTTTATCCTGTTAGTTGCACTTGTATGTAATATGTACTTTTATGTACCTACTTCTGCAAATCTTCTAATAAAGTTTTCAATCAATCAATCAATACTTCCCTAATGTCGTCTACTATGGGTAGTCTAAACCCTTCTCCCATTTACTATTTCAAATTCATTCATTTCATTTATTTCATTCATTTCATTCATTCATTCATTCATTCATTCAAACCCATAGGTCTCAATTTTATTCTCATGTGTGTTTCCATTAGAGAAACACACTCTTCAATGTCCAGGTGTTTGGACACCGTGTTTGATCAATTCATTCACGAAATGTGCGCCATTATCACTATATATATATATATATATTATTATTTTTTTATTGTGTGTAATTATATACGTGAAAATGTGCATTAATCCTGTTAATCATTATTCCCTGCTGTTTGATACATGTAATTAAAAAGACCATGTATCAAAATGAGCTGCCGTTTTGTAGAGGCATTTTCCCATTTATTCTATAAACTTTGTCATTCGTCCAAATTCGTGTGTGTGTGTGTGTGTTATAGCTCTTCCCAGGGCGCAGTCTCAGGCTGGAACCCTTTCCGATTTAGGTTTACTGCCCTCCAACCCCTTCTTGGGTCAGAGTCAGTCTACCCCCACCCCTTCCGCTTCCCAGACGGCTCCTTTTCAGAGCTCTGATCACGGAAAGCACTGCTCTCTCTCTCTCTGTCTCTGTCTCTCTGTCTGTCTGTGTCTGTCTGTCTCTCCCTCTCTCTCTCTCTGTCTGTCTGTCTCTCTCTGTCTCTGTCTGTCTCTCTCTCTGTGTGTCTGTGTCTGTCTGTCTCTCTCTCTGTCTGTCTGTCTGTCTCTCTCTCTCTGTCTGTCTCTCTCTGTCTCTCTGTGTGTCTGTGTCTGTCTGTTTCTCTCTCTGTCTGTCTGTCTCTCTCTCTCTGTCTGTCTCTCTCTCTCTGTCTGTCTCTCTTTCTCTCTGTGGTGTCTGTCTCTCTCTCTCTGTCTGTCTCTGTCTCTCTCTGTGTCTCTGTCTCTCTCTGTGTCTCTGTCTCTCTCTGTGTCTCTGTCTCTCTCTCTGTCTATCTCTATCTCTCTCTGTGGTGTCTGTCTCTCTCTCTCTGTCTGTCTCTGTCTCTCTCTGTGTCTCTGTCTCTCTCTCTCTGTCTCTCTCTGTCTGTCTGTGTCTGTCTGTCTCTCTCTCTGTCTGTCTGTCTGTCTCTCTCTCTCTGTCCCACTTGGTTCCTTCAGACCTCCCCTCTTCCCAGGGCGCAGTCTCAGGCTGGAACCCTTTCCGATGGAGGTTTACTGCCCTCCAACCCCAGGTCAGAGTCAGTCTACCCCCACCCCTTCCGCTTCCCAGACGTCTCCTTTTCAGAGCTCTGATCACGGAAAGCACCACTCGCCTACTAGCTGTACGTCGCTTTCAGCTTATGGTGGCCTGACTGTACATTGAGCTGAGCGCAGCCACCATTTTCCTATGGCTTAAGGCTTTGCGACCCAACCGGCCGGTGACCCAGTCGATAGCGATCCCCAGTCAGTGTCTAAACACCAACCCTGTAGCGGTGATTGGCCGCCCAGTTGGGAACCGACGGTCTGATCCCTAGCCCACTTTGCTATGGGTCTAGAAACTTTGACCGTTTACACCAGCCTTGCCTGTTCACGGGTGTGGTCCCCACATCCCGCTAGGTGTGGGCTGTCGCCCACGTACCACGCACTGCCCACACACCTACATGCGACAGCTGCACCGACTAGACGGTACCACGGTAGTATGTTCATTCATACTTCATCAGACACGGGGGCCTTCAGTCCTCTCCCCAGCACTATACAGAGTCTTTAACGTGCCCTCGGAACTTTGCAATTCCACCGCCGCCTGTTAGAGACTAGGTTCGGGGTGCCTAATCCCCTGCCTAGTCTCTCTCTGTCTCTGTCTCCCTCTCTCTCTCTCTCTGCCCCTCTCGCTCTGTCTCTGTCTCCCTCTCTCTCTCTCTCTGCCCCTCTCGCTCTCTCTCTCTCCGCTCCCTGCTCTCTCTCTCTCTACTCCTCTCGCTCTGTCTCTGTCTCCCTCTCTCTCTCTCTCTCTTCTCTCTCTCTGTCTCTGTCTCCCTCTCTCATCTGAGATCCTTAACTGCATAGTTCATGCATTCTGTCACTCCACAAGTCTTGTGGTTTTATATTTATGCTTCTTTTTCTAGTTTCTGTTTCATCTTTTCTCACTTTGTTTTTTTAATATCAGTTCTAGGCGTATTTTCTTAATATTTCTCAATCTCTCCTCACCCTCCTCCTTAAACAACTTTAACATTCCTCTCTCTCTCGCCCTTTTCCTCTCTAGTTAAATCACAACCATAACACACGTCTGTGATTAGTTAGATTCTCTCATTTCTCTCTCTGTCCTCTGTTCTCTGTCACACTCTCTCACATAGCCCCCACCTGTGCGTTTCTCCTCTGTCTAAAACACACACACGGCACAGCCCCCACCCCGTGGGTTTCCTGCTGTGCTCCTCTGCTGTCTCAAATAGCCCCCGCCCGTGCGCTTCTCCTCTGCTCTCTCTGTCTGTCACTGATCATACAGTAACCCTAATCTTGAGACTAATTCTAACACATACACTTTTCTAATTCTACACTTTTCTAATTCTCACAAGTATTCACTTTCAGTCATAGTTTCAGTTCCATTCTTAGTCTGCTGTTTACATAACACGAAAGATATACATCTGTTTTTCAAAATGGATTCTTTTTGTATGTCAAACTCACAGTCTAATTTCCATTAGTCTACTGTTTACATAGCACAAAAGATATACATCTGTTTTTCAAAATGGATTCTTTTTGTATGTCAAACAATTCCTATTTTGTACAATTTAGGATAGATAGACTATTCATTTCGATTGCAATCTTTCTTTTTCTCTTATATTTACCGGTGTTTTTGTTGCTTATGTCTGGTCTGGGACCCCGTCAGCCGTCTTTTTGGAGGAGAAAGGTTCGACATCTAACGTCACCGGCCTGGAGCGAATTGACGTCCCAGGACTTTCTCCGGGTGGCTCGATCCCGGGCTGTCGCGACAGACTTCGGTGTGTCGAATCTTCTTCCCCCATCAGACGACCTGTTGGGATCCGGCTCGAAGGACCACGTGTTCGGTTCTAGTAGGGTTAAATGCTATATTCTGATCAGCCTGGTTGTAAAGCAAGCCATGCTAACCCATCGCTAGTTCAAACAGACCGTAGTAGACTTTAAACAACAAAGAGACACGGATTCAATCATGATTATTATTTACTTGCAAGGAGGACGAATATAAGGCCTCTCCTGCGAGAGGCCCCAGATTCATACTAATCTTTCCTCCTCCGATCCAGTCTTTTATTCTTAACAGAAAGACACACGTACAGGCGGGGCCAGCCTCGTGAGGAACACACAATCGTAGGAACATACATGGGTAGGGGGAGGGGGTTTCATGGACAAGTACAGCGTTAGCATGGCCTGGGAATGTAAGCAGTTTCATGGAAATGTACAGCCCAACATAAACAAAAGCTGGGCCCCTCTCAACACAATGTCAGGAAGCCAAACTACCCAGGCTGGGATAGAAGATAAGGAGTGGAAAGGGGCCTTGTATGGTTGTGCTTAAAAAGCACACAGTTGAATTCTCAGAATAGAACAGAAATGTATAGAGTACATGTACTAATGTACTCTTCAAAACATCCACAACATTATGAAAACATCATTCAAACCTATCAACCGTTGTCAGTCGTGATCCTCTTGGGCAGGCCCCAACGTGCAAACAGAGCGTCGAGAATGTCGATCAGCACCTTTGCTGTGACCGAGCCCACAGGTGTCACCTCTGGCCACTTAGAGTGGAGGTCGTAGGTCACGACGAGAAAACGCTGGTGATGTGGTACCCCATGCAGCTCGCCGCAGATATCCAGTTGCAGGTGCTCCCAGGGTTGAGATGGCCAGTCCAACGGCTGCATGGGCGGGGGTGGAGCTGGAGCCCTGGTCTTACCACTAAGGAGACAGGCAGTGCAATTCTTGACCAGGGTTTCGAGTTCCCTGTCGATGCCTGGCCACCACACATCACGACAGCGCTGTTTGAGCCTGACTATGCCCAGGTGACCCTCGTGCGCCATAGCAAGGATACGCGCCCGAAGGACACCTGGGACCACAGTGCAGAACCCGCGAGCGACACAGGTGTCATTCCAAACCGACAACTCCTCCCTGATCCTGGAGTAAGTGAGTAGCTCGTCAGGTACTCTTGCCGGCCACCCCTGCGTGATGTAGGTTGAGAGTGTAGAGAGGGTGGGGTCATCGGCTGAGGCATCCCGGAGCTCTTTCAGCGACACCGTCTCCTGAAGGGGTGTGTGGAGGAGCTGGACGAGGTCATGCTCAGCCTGGTCCAGCCGGGGGTCAAGGTTGGGGCTGTGGGTGGGCTGGGGATTGAGTGTGATAGCAAGTCGGCTACCATGTTGTCTCGTCCTGGCGTGAACTGTAGCCGATAGTTGTACTGCTGCAGGCGGTCGGCCCAGCGGTGGAGGCGGAGTGGCTTGTGACCGGTGCCAGACATGGCCAGGAGGGTGATGAGGGCCTGGTGGTCTGTCCTCAGTGTGAATAGACGTCCATAGAGTGGAGAGATGTGCCAGCGCTCACATGCCCAGAGGCATGCTAGGGCCTCCCGCTCCCCCACCGAGTACTTCTGTTCCGTGGGGCTGAGAGCACGGGAGGCGAAGGCGATCGGTCTCTCCACCCCCCCTTGCAGCTGGGACATCACCGCACCAATGGCTGTGGCAGAGGCGTCGCACGTGACAAGAGTGGGGCTGGCCAGGTCGAAATGCGCCAGGACCGGTGGCGAGGTGAGTTGGGCCTTCAGGAGGCGTAAGGCGTCTGAGCAGGCAGACGTCCAGAGCCAGGGCTCGTCATGCTTCAACAGCTTCCGCAGCGGTGTGGTTGTGGCCGAGTACTGTGGCAGGAAACGGAGGTAGTACGCCGTCATGCCTAGAAAGGAGGCCACCTGAGCGGCTGTGGTGGGCTCCGGGACATGATGGATGGCCTCGGTGTTCGAGTGCAGCGGGTACGTGCCATTAGCTGAGAGGCGGAACCCCACAAAGTCGATGGCTGGGGCGGCGAATACACACTTCTCACCATTGAGTGTGAGGTGATGCTTGGCCAATGCACTGAACACACTGTGGAGACGCTCGTCGTGGCTCTCGACGGTGGCCCCGTGAACCACGATGTCATCAAGATAGATGGCCACACCTGGGATCCCAGCGAAGATGGAGGCCATGATCTTTTGGAAGCAGCTGGGGGCGGAGCTTAAACCGAAAGCCATGCGTTTGTAGCGGAAAACCCCTCTGTGAGTGATGAACGCTGTGAGGTTGCGGCTCTCGGGGTGTAGTGGCACTTGGAGGTAACCCTGACGGAGGTCCAGTTTAGAGAACACGCTGGACCCGTAGAACTGGGCGGTGAGCTCCTCTATCGTTGGCAGGGGGTATTTGTCAGGGATGATGGCCTTGTTTACCGCTCTCAGATCCACGCAGATGCGCAGCCCCCCAGACTTCTTCTTCGCCACCACCAGGTTGGAGATCCAAGGCGATGCATTCACCTGCTCAATGATGTCGCTATCGAGCATGCTCTGTAGTTGAGAGGAGATGTCATCGCGGAGAGCCAGGGGGGAGCGGCGGAGGGGCTGTATAACAGGCATCACTGTAGGATCTAACAGAGGCTGGTGGGCAAAAGTGTCGAGGCAGCCTACACCGCTGAACAGCGCAGGCCACTGTTGCTGCCAGGGGATGGAAACGGTGTGAATCTCTGAGCCAGCTGTGTCTAGCAGGGTGAAACCGAGGGCGTTGAACAGGTCGAGGCCTAACAGGTTGGTCCCGTGGCGTGCAACATTGAACCTGAAAGCCGGCAGTGTCCTCTCCCCGTACTTCACAGGCAGCTGAAAAGAGCCCACAATGTCAATCTCAGAGTTGGCATAGCCACGCAGGGTGGTGGAGGGCAACCCCAGGGGCACATGGGAGAAGAACTGTGTATAGGTCGTCAAGTTCACAAGGGACACTGTGGCTCCAGTGTCTAGGAGGAGCGGCAGAGTGACATCACCAACCATCAACGAGCATGTTTTGAATGGCGCTCGTCCTGAGCTGACATTATGGATGACTGTGGTAGGTGACTGGGAAGCTCTAGCTGGGGCAGACCTGCAGACCTTGTGAAAGTGGTTTAGTCTCCCGCAGTTGGAGCAGGTTTTACCACGGGCTGGGCATGACTGAGCTCTTGAATTGTGTGCAGAAGAGCCGCAATTCCCACACGGCTGGTGTGGCTGGTCGCGTGACCGAGAGGCCAGTAAAACGCTCTCCCCGCCGCTGGCTGCACTCACGTGGAGGAGGGGCACCTGTAGGCTGTGCGCGCCCTCTGCCGGTGAGCTGGGAGAGGCTGAAAAACTAACTGCACATTCCAATGCTGTTTCCACCTGGACCGCCATGTTCAGGGCTGCTGATAATGTAAGTTTATCATTTTCCAGTAACAGTTTTTCCCTAATCTTGTCACAGTTCGTGTGTAAGATGAGTTGGTCTCTTATCATTTCGTTCTGTAATGCCCCGAACTTGCATAAGCTCGCCAAACCCCGCAGATCAGCCACATACTGTGTCACTGTCTCACCTGTACGTTGGTGCCTTCGTCTGAATATGACGCGGCGGAGAAGAGCGCTTTGTGGAGGGGCGAAGTGTTGCTTCAGTAGTTCCACAGCGTCTGTGTATCTCGCCGCGGTGCCGAGAGTTCCGGACACGCGATGACCCTCCGCTCCTAGGCAGTGCCGCAACAGAGCACATTTCCTCTTGTCAGATACGTCCTCTAAGCCGGCGGCTAGGATATATGTCTCGAACGAGGAAATCCAGCGGTTCCACGGAATCGGTGGTTCTGCCGGGACTGCTAGGAAAGGAGGGGGTGGTGATAAAGAACAATCAGCCATCCTCGTCGCCAATGTTATGTTCAATAACGGAGTCGAACTCAGAGCTTCTAGTCGGAGCTGGTAACTCCATTTATTGAACAACGTGTGTCACACATAACGTAATACGGCACTGTCGTAAAACCCAAACTGTCGTAAACTACAGACGTAACACAAACAACTCAACAATTTTCCTAAAAGTGTCGGAAAACAAAAACATTCTTAAACCATCAAGATATACAAAAAACTGGAGCTGTACATGGAGAAACAACGATTATAGACTATTTCCTAAAATTGCTGTTGTGGTGTCGGGCAGAATTTGTAGGAATGGTTGCCCCCACAATTATAACATGCAAAACCCTTATCACCCCACTGTCTGAAATTTGTTTGTGGCTGGCTATGCTGTTCTCTAGAACGTTTCTCTTGTCCTTCATAAAATCTAATTTGTGCAGCTTGTAGACGCACCTGATCCTGTGTAGACACTTTATGAGCCTCCCCCGCTATAGTAAGGTGTAATCTTTCTGCATGTTTACAGTGAGCTATCAAATTTTCTAGGGTCCCCGTCTCCCACCCTATGCAGGTCAGTCTCACTTGCTCACTCAAAGTCGGTCTTAGTCCGTTTACAAGTGCAGGTTTCAGTAGTGTGGAGTAGTTATTATCATCCCGCGCTACACCACTGTGTAATATAAAACATTTCTCTAAACGGACATAATAGTCCTCGAACAGTTCCTCTCCTTTCTGAGTACACATCTGGACTTTGCTCCAATCAATTATCTTTGGCCACTTGTCTTTGATGCGCCTTAGTAATTGTTGGAACTGTGGGTCATAATCTCGGTCGTTCACCATCAAGTTAGTGTCAAAATGTCCCCGTACTGTCAACCATTTCATCCCTAACTTAGCCCGTATAATGGTACCTATCTCAGCTGCAGAAGGTCTGTACATGGCCACTAAGTCTACCATCTCATTAGCAAATGTCTCAGAATCGAGAGAGGGGTCGGTAAGCGTCTTGCACATGTCTCTCACCTCATCTGAACGCCACGGCCGATAAACTTCAATATGAGCTTCCCAGGTTGGATCATCTTCTCCTGTGGGACCTCTAGGATTTGCACATCGGATCATTGGCATCAAAAAATTGTCTGCACTATTCTGCTCTCTTTGCCTAGCTTCCTGTCTAGTGTTAGGCCGTGCAGGCTGCTCAACAGGTAATGGGATCACAGGTAAAGGGGGTGCATATTTCGGGGGAGCTGGACGGAGTGGGGATCCTAGCTGTGTTGAGAGATTTTGAGGGTCAGGGTACAGGGGCAGAGGATCTAAATCCATGCTATTGGTTGGAGGTAATACTTTATCTTCCTGCTCTCTTACTTTCTGTAGCAATTTCAAAAGTAAACCCTCTTCTGAGTTCTTGTGTTTGTCCTCTGCCATGCGTTCCCACTTTCTAAAACAATCCCAATTTATCTCATTCTTTGCTTTCTTTCCTACAAATGTTTTCTCAAAAGTCTCCAATTCTATTCTAATCCCATTTAACATGCTAACGCTTAGTGTCCCACATGTAGCAGGAAAAGATGAATACTTAGACCATAACCCAATATGTTTAACAGCAGATAACCCCCATTTATCGACCATTATCTTAGCAGGGCCAAAAAGTGGTTTCACTCTCTCTGAATGACTTGATTCTATACCCATTTTAAACTCAAATCAAGTTATATTCAAGGGAAAAAATATAGATACAAATAGCACTATTAGTTAAAATAGCTTTAAAAAACACACAAGGAATGAAAACAGCTGTAATGTCTTATCACAAATAAGAAAACAATTACAATACAATTCACAAACAAACGTAGTCTGTGGAGATTAGACTCTGGGCTTCAGGGGAGGGGTGGCTGGTAGGTAGCAATCTTGTAAGATCAGCACTGCCTTTTACATATGCACTGAGTCAACAGAAAAACTGTAGTATTAGCACTGATTAACTAATTAAAACTGGAGTTCAGAACTTTGGTTAGCTCAATGAAACTCTATTATCATACATGGAAAATTCAGAACTCCTGACTGGCTCAATGAATTTTATGGAAAAGTACTGAAAATGTGTTCCCACCTCCCCACTTTTACACAGAACTAAGTTCTGTGTAATAAAAACCCAATCCTAGATCAACCTAGGATTCACTGATTTGGACCTGTTAACCAAAAAAACCAGCTGATTTGGACCTCTGTTAACCAAAAAACAGCAACGTCTTATCACAATCAAATGGCACTAGTTAACCACTGTTCACGATCGTTTAGACACCATGGACCTCTTGTTAACCATGATCAGAAAGATACACGTATATATATATACTGTATATAATATACACAAAAAGAGCAGTCTTATGATTTTGCCAGGTGCAATTATAGCCACGATAACATGTAAATCGTCTAAAAACGCCACAAGCCATGCATCACAAAGTGCACCCGGAAACAAAAACTTCTCCAATCAGTTATCTTTCTCCGATTAAATACTGTTCCGTAAACAAATGAAAATCGACAGGCTTACCCTTGTTCGTGTGTTTACGTAGACAGCGTGCCAAGGCCCTGATCATCCGCTCTCAGCCAATCAAAAATAGAGGGGATCTCTTAACCGCGTCACTTGCTAGGTGAAACGCGAGAGTCTTGTTCCGTCTCAAAGCAGCTCGTCAGCTGAAAATGGCTGAAAGCGGACAAAACAGGATACCCTCGCAGCCGCTCCCTGTTCCTCGTCGCCAAACTGTAAGAGCAAATTATTCAATAATGGCAGCCTGTTTCGTTTCAAGATGTATAAGAAAAGATATTTAATATTCTTCTGCAGAAGGAGGAAGTTTACAGGTTCGTCAGACGCATCTGAACGATTCAAAGTTCCTCGTAAAAGTCCAGATCATTCAAATCATCTCAGTATTTATGCACTCAGATACTCAAAGAAAAAAAATCCGCCCTCGGGTGAGGTCTAGACCAATCATGAGCAATGGGTGTGGATCTGTACATTGAGGAAGATGATGGGGGATGAAGGTTAAGGGGGAAACGGCCCCCACTTTCTCCTAGGGACACAAAGGTGAAAAAGGAACACAATAGCCACAAACTGGTTTAGTCTGGTCTTAGAGTATTGGGTCTGGGGAAACACAAAAGTCCAAAACTGTTCTAGATGGCTTAGTCCATTCCGGGAGAAAAGAGGGCAATCAGGTCTTTGTAATCATTTAAATGTGTCTGTTGTCTAGCCAATGTCAAGCTTCAAGTAGAGAAACTGGTTTTAATTGTGTGGTTACAAACAGGAAATCAGCTTCTATAGCTTTGCCCTAGATATCCAAAGTTTGAATCTTAAATGTAGAAAAATGTATTTTACATATAATAATTTTCTCTCACAGAACTTCCCACTGAAAACGTTTTCAAGAACATTAGGGCATAATGTTCTAGCAATGTTGTCACTTAACATTTTAAGAAGGTTATCACACAACATTTAAAAAATGTTTTTAGAGAATGTTATCCTAGAACATTCTGGGAACTTAAAGAAAACTTCCCACTGAAAACATTTTCAAGAACATTAGGGCATAATGTTCTAGCAATGTTGTCACTTAACATTTTAAGAAGGTTATCACACAACATTTTAAAAATGTTTTTAGAGAATGAATGAATGAATGAATGGTCTTTATTGTCATTGCTATAGTACAGGTACCAAACAACGAAATTTGGGAGGGGTGGCTCCCCTGGTGCTAGGAAAGAAGAAAAAAACTAAAAAGACAAGAAGGGAAAGGAGCTGGTTTACATAAATAAAGGCTATGTACACTATCCACTATACTATACTGTACAGATAAAACACTGTGCTGTACTCTATGCTATGCTATACCTATTCTAACATTTCCTATTTCTCTGCAACCTTATGTACCCTAGGGTTGTCATATTGCACATAGTGTTATTGCACATTCATTTAAAGTGTCGCAGTTTGCAGGCTTGAAATGTACACATTTGTGCCTCAGCACTACACCTGATTTTTCAATCCAGCAGCTGCCATCAATCCGTCCAGACTGTCCAGGGCCCAGAACCTAGGTCTTTGCTGTGTTCAGGGCCTGGATGGCCCTGGGGTAGAAGCTGAGCTTCAGTCTGTTTGTCCTTGCGAACATGGTCCTGTACTGCCTGTTCGAGGGCAGCCGAGCAAAGTGTTCGTACCCAGGGTGGGATGGGTCTCTGGAGATCTTGGAGGCCTTCCTGAGGCAGCGTGTGTTGTACAGCTCTTCCAGAGAGGGGAGGGGGGCGCCGGTGATCTTCTGGGCCGTTCTCACGACTCTCTGTAGCGCATTCCTCTCTGCGGCTGTGCAGCTGGAGAACCAGTTGCAGATGCAGTAGGTGAGGATGCTCTCCACTGCGCAGCGGTAGAAGTGAGAAATGCTCATAACTTTTTAAAATAACGGGCTATCTCAGTCATTCAACCAGTTATGAATAGCTGAGAACTTCTAATTTATGGAAATATAAAAAAATGGAAATGTCAAAATGCCACCATGTGAAGGGTTTTCCCAGGCCACCACACAAATGGTCGGCTGGTATTGGCATACTTATTATGAATTTAGTAGGCAGTATGCAGTATATACTCATTGGGTATGCTAGTATGCAGTATGCAGTATATACTCATTGAGTATGCTAGTATGCAGTATGCTAGTATACCATTCCGAACACAGCCTAAGATAACGGTGGAGGATAGTTGCTAGATTTGTAGAGCTAGCATAGCATAGCATCTGTACTTAGCTACTGTGCTAGGCTATAAGGCTACATGTTGAAGTTTATAATACTGTTTTTAGTATAATTTAGTGTTTGAATATATTATTGAGTCGCGTTTGTATTCCCCAGAACATAAAGTGCTTATTGCAGATCTTCCACTGTCATCATCACCTCTGGGCTATGCAGTCAGGGAACCCACCGCAGGCAAAAACATTGTTTTTTCATGAACTGGTACATTTTTACTATTACTTTGTCTATGTGCGTCTGTATTCTCCTAAATTCACCAAGTTATGAAGGCCGTTTTCTCAAAATTAGTATTTCTCATACTCTGAGTCAGATATCTCCACTTCAGTAGCACATAGGCCTATGATATATGGAGATCTTTCTTGGTCAGGTGGCCGGAAATGATATATTGATGACTCAGAGAGAAGGTTGAATCGTAATCATTGTATTAGGCAGATCTGGGTTGCATTCCCTTGTACAGATGTTTCCAAGGCAGCATGCTCTGTTAAGTCCAAGCTTCAAGCATGGCTACGACATAGGAGATGTCGAGCTTGGCTACGGCTGGTGCCGAGCCTGGCTGTGGCACAAAGAGATGCCAAGCAAAGTATTGATGTTTGTTACAGCTTATATACAGTTCTCAGAGAGGAAATAGCTTTTACCTCGTAACTTACAATACTGACATTAGTTCCCATACATGGCTATCCTGTGTTCATGCTGTTCTGCTCTGCTGACCACTGCAGTAAGGCTCCTATGTCCTTAGAGTTAAACTGGTCTCACTGCTACTTGATATGGTATGTGCCTGCTCCTAAAGATGTTGTTTACTACTGAGAGTGGGCACACTTAAAGTATGTTTAAGGTTAAACAATGAGTATTGCAATATTTGATAGGCACACAACATTTGCATATAGTCACACAAAAACGCATCATAACAGCTCACTCTTTTTTTTTCTCCCATGATGTAAGATTAATTTGACTGGTAAATTATTTCTATTGAAAAACATGTGGAGTCAATGAATGACCACATCAGAAATAAATTAGGCATCGGTTCCATCATACAAAGTACATTATATGTCAATATAACTATGTCTAGAAGTAGATCTTCAATCAAAGGAATGGCCTTGTGTTTCTGGTAACAAGGAGTGCTATTTGATTCTTTGATGGTCATCAGTCTTGCACGTGTTCTTGCCTCTGTTCACAGCGTTAATAGGTTTTATTAACTTAAGACAATTTTAGCATTATCATTACACTACACCCCTCCTTTTCTTGACTTAAGTCTATAAAATCTTAGGCTCTCCATCAATGGATTGTGGAATTAACCTGCTCAGAAACAGTTGAAAACAAAAATACAGATGTTAAGCATACGTTTGTTAATTGGGTTATCTGGACTGTTGTTCCCGTCCCTTAGAATTCCTAGAAGAAAGTTTGTAAGTTCATGCCATGAATTCAGCTGTTTACTGCTGATGACACTGTTAGTTGTGTGCTTCAGTACAATTGAACAATTACGACTACATAAAAGTATGTGTAAGTCTCTCTTGTCATCATCATGTCTCTGTCTTAAATCATAAGAATTAACATTTCCCTTGTTTGTCACATTGAAATGTCATTAGTTTGTCTAATTTCTCATGTTTCATCCGGCAATAGCTTCCTTCAGCATCTGCAACATTCTCTCCCCACTTCTGCAATGGTTAATTCGACCAGATCTTAACAGCATCTCGGTCTCTGAGTCCTTCGCTCAATGTCTCTTGATTTCCTTGATTCTGTCAGGAAATAGAATCGACAGGCATTGTCAGAATACATTCCAGGTCTTTCTTGCTGAATTGTGTTTTCTCCATCAGAAATGTCCTCCGTTGATGTTTCATAGAGTCTTAGAGTCTTGTGTATTTCTCTGTTCACTAAATCAATCAAAAATGTTATATGTCTGCTGAATCAACACAGATTTGCATGATAATTTCAATATGAGACAAATTTGTCTAGTTGTTGTATGTTGTAGCTCTATGTGTGTGTGTGTGTGTGTGTGTGTGTGTGTGTGTGTGTGTGTGTGTTTGGTTACAGGAGCAGTCTCCGTTCTATTAATAGCCTAGGGTCAGAGTTTTAACACTCTCGCCCTGTTGTGATGCTTGGTTCAGAAATATGGTTGTTATTCATTTCATTCTTAATGATAACATTCTGCATGCCATTCATACTAGTTTGCTTCCCATGATGTTAATAGACATGCGGTTTTAGTAATCAATTATGTTGATTGAAACTTCTCTTAGAGTCTTTTAAATATTATGGCCAAATCTTTTCAAACTTAGTTTTCCTCAAAGTGCTGTGCTTTCAATCACGTATTTAAGGTATTGTCCCTAACTTAATACACAATAAATATCTCAGTCTGTACTGTTTGTCCACAGTATTTCCATTACACAATAGACTTCTGCTTTGTTTCTCTACAAAGTTCAGAATCTCAATAAATCCTAACTCTCAGTGTTTTGACCACCGTCTTTGACTATACAGCGCCTTCTATTCAAACTATATTTTAATTTAGTACTTTCCAATATCAATACATCTCCTTTTTGAAAAAATTTGAGATTCGTTCTAGAACAGCAATTCAGGTTAAAGCAAATAATCACATTGTGCCTTACCTGTTTCGCTGAATCCTGTTCGTTAGAAGCCATCTGATATATGGAGATCTTTCTTGGTCAGGTGGCCGGAAATGATATATTGATGACTCAGAGAGAAGGTTGAATCGTAATCATTGTATTAGGCAGATCTGGGTTGCATTCCCTTGTACAGATGTTTCCAAGGCAGCATGCTCTGTTAAGTCCAAGCTTCAAGCATGGCTACGACATAGGAGATGTCGAGCTTGGCTACGGCTGGTGCCGAGCCTGGCTGTGGCACAAAGAGATGCCAAGCAAAGTACTGATGTTTGTTACAGCTTATATACAGTTCTCAGAGAGGAAATAGCTTTTACCTCGTAACTTACAATACTGACATTAGTTCCCATACATGGCTATCCTGTGTTCATGCTGTTCTGCTCTGCTGACCACTGCAGTAAGGCTCCTATGTCCTTAGAGTTAAACTGGTCTCACTGTTACTTGATATGGTATGTGCCTGCTCCTAAAGATGTTGTTTACTACTGAGAGTGGGCACACTTAAAGTATGTTTAAGGTTAAACAATGAGTATTGCAATATTTGATAGGCACACAACATTTGCATCATAACAGCCTACAAATACCAAACTTTCCAGTTTTATTCCTATCTATATTCTTCTAAAGGCTTTTACAGAGGGGTTTGTTAATAATAATTCATAGCCTGATTTATGTAACATTTTATTCCTAAAAATATTACTTTTTATGGCTGTTGACAGTATTTTCTGATTTATGGAGTGATAAAAAGAGATATCCAAGATCCCTGTGTAAAGGCTGTTGAGTCTAATATGTCAACAAGATGAAACAAGAATGTTTAACCTTGCCAGGGCTCGACATTAATGCCGTTTTACTTGTCCGGAGCGAGTAAAACTTTCGCCGGGTTTGTTTGTGCGAGCAGGCCGACGCTGCTAAGAACAACAGACGGCGCAGGCGCGAGACTAGACTAGATGATCGTGAGTGAAGATATTATCAAAGCGTACTCACCTGTCGATCACCTGTACGCTTTGATAATATCTTCACTCGCGATCATCTAGTCTAGTCTGGCGCCTGCGCCGTCTGTTGTTCTTCCTCCACACAGGTAAAAATATCTGGACAAGTACAACGGCATTAATGTCGAGCCCTGCTGGCTTTATCCAATGTTCAGATTTCTCTTGAATGTTATGCAAATTAGTGCATATTTAATTAGACATGGCCTCATTTGCATTTTTCAACATACAATTTAATAAAAATGGGTTTTGAACAGGTTTTGTTCTGGCTCAAAATAAGGCGGAGGTGGTACCAGTGGCGTTTGCCATCGGGGGAGACCCATGAAGCGGGGCTGTCTGGGGGTCCTTAAACGAGCATCAAGCACTTAATTTCTTGCATTCTGGTAAATTTATATGCACCAATTTGTGCCTTTTCTACATCAATTCATGGTGGAAATGTAATTATTTATGTAAAAGAAAACACAATATTCAGGCACCAGATGACCATTTAAAATATAATGCAATATAAGGCTCAGGCGTTCTGTACTTTCAAATAATTATTCTCCTTGAGCAGCTGCTGGACTGAAAAAATCAGGTGTAGTGCTGAGGCACAAACATGTACATTTCAAGCCTGCAAACTGTGACACTTTAAATAACGTGAAAAAATACTATTGTGCAATATGACAACCCTAGTTGACTATCTGTACAGTATAGTACAGTGGATTGTGTACATAGCCTTTATTTATGTAAACCAGCTCCTTACCTTCTTGTGATTATTTTTTCTAAAAGTTTTTTTTTCTCCCTTTCCTAACACCAGGGGAGCCACCCCTCCTAAATTTCGTTGTTTGGTACCCGTACTGTAGCAATGACAATAAAGTCCATTCATTCATTCATTCATTCATTCATTCATTCATCAACACACAATGATTTGCATACCCTGTAGGTTTTCACAGAATTGACCTTGCTGAAATGCCTATCTGACGAAGGCACATATAGCTGGGCTTTGTCAGTGCTGTCTATTGACTCATCCACAGCAAGTGAAATGCACTGTGCGTTCTTGATATCATCAGTTAACTGCTTTACTCTGGGTCGCCCGCAAGTAACTCTGTTGGATAATAATGTTATCTGTTGGATAAGTGCAGTTGGATAATGTAAGTAAGTAAGTAAAATTTATTTGTACAGCACCTTTCTCACAAGTGCTTTACATATAGAGAACATAATAAAGAAAAAACATAATGAAACATAATAAAAGAGCGAAAGTCATAGCAAACAAGTGAAAATAAGAACAAGTAACAGACAACAGGTGTACAACAATATCAACAGGACACAGGACAGTGGTATGGTATAGGTTTCTCTGACATCTCCTGTTTGTCCTTTCCCTCAAACAGTGATGGAGTCATGGAAGGAGAGAGGGAGTGATGGAAGGAGAGAGAGAGTGATGGAAGGAGAGAGAGAGTGTGATGGAAGGAGAGAGGGAGTGATGGAAGGAGAGAGGGAGTGATGGAAGGAGAGAGGGAGTGATGGAAGGAGAGAGGGAGTGATGGAAGGAGAGAGAGTGATGGAAGGAGAGAGGGCTTGATGGAAGGAGAGAGGGAGTGATGGAAGGACAGAGAGGGAGTGATGGAAGGAGAGAGGGAGTGATGGAAGGAGAGAGGGAGTGATGGAAGGAGAGAGGGAGTGATGGAAGGAGAGAGGGAGTGATGGAAGGAGAAAGAGTGATGGAAGGAGAGAGGGAGTGATGGAAGGAGAGAGAGTGATAGAAAGAGAGAGGGAGTGATGGAAGGAGAGAGAGGGCGTGATGGAAGGAGAGAGAGGGTGTGATGGAAGGAGAGAGGGAGTGATGGAAGGAGAGAGAGAGTGTGATGGAACGAGAGAGGGAGTGATGGAAGGAGAGAGAGAGTAATGGAAGGAGAGAGAGGGTGTGATGGAAGGAGAGAGGGAGTGATGGAAGGAGAGAGAGAGTGTGATGGAAGGAGAGAGGGAGTGATGGAAGGAGAGAGAGGGCGTGATGGAAGGAGAGAGAGAGTGATGGAAGGAGAGAGAGGGAGTGATGGAAGGAGAGAGGGAGTGATGGAAGGAGAGAGGGAGTGATGGAAGGAGAGAGAGGGAGTGATGGAAGGAGAGAGAGGGTGTGATGGAAGGAGTGTCACGCCCTCTACCTCTAGGTAGTGGGCAGTGCCTCTCTCTCTCTCTCCCTCTCTCTCTCTCTCCCTCTAATTGGCAGGAGTGGCTTCAGGTGTGCGTGTTGTCCGGCTGTTCACTACCTCATCGTTAGCCCTGCATAAAGACCCGTTCCAGCCTCCACTTCTCTGCCAGATCGTAGCTTCAGCTTACCGCAAAGATACGCTTCCAGCTCCCCTACCTATTGACGGCCAAGCTCCACCATGGCCATCGAGCGTTGCGTCCGAAATTGGGATCAAATGCATTGTAATCAATGAAAGGTGCATATATAACCTGCTGCGTAGCGTCGCGTCAGCGTTGCGTCCGATGGCTGCGTCCAAAGTAGACTTTCAAAAAAGTTTGATTTTTGACGGTGGATGGACGCAGACGTCACAATGAGACGCCCCACGTGGGTGCCTGGGGCGTCAATCACCGCACCTGTGGTGAACTCTTGTTGCAGGAATGGATACTCTATGTATCAGATGAATAAACGTTGGTATGATCATCATCTGACATGTCTGGAGTTTAGAATGATAAGGTTCTATCTCCGTTTAGAATGATAAGGTTCTATCTCCGTTTGTATGTAACTAGATGTATGGTTAAGGATAGGGTTAGATTTAAGGTTAGGGCAAGGTTTAGGATTAGTGGTTAGTTAGTTGAAATGTTGTTGACAGTTAGTTGAACATCTACTGAACTAGCAACTATCTATTTGGGAATATGTAGATAAAATATTACCCTGATTGGAAAATGTTCTGTATGATGTTGTTATTGTTGTGGACATAATTGCAGTCAAGGGTGAAATTATTCCCGTATACAAAAAATGCCAGTGGAGCTAGAGTAGAACGTTGACGTTGACGCAACGTTGACGCGACGCAGCAGGTGGAGCTTGGACAACGGGAAGTTGACGCAACGTCGATGACGAGTTGACGCGACGCAGCAGGTGGAGCTTGGCCGTGACTACCCTGCCTGTACCTGCCTCCTACTTACCCTTGTTTTGCCTTTACCCCCCAGTACCCCTACCGGACTCCTGCTACCTGCCCTCCTGCCTGCCTGCCTGCCCTACCTGCCCTCCTGCCTGCCTGTCCTACCTGCCCTCCTGCCTGCCTGCCCTACCTGCCCTCCTGCCTGCCTGCCTGCCGGCCTGTCCTACCTGCCCGCCTGCCTGCCTGCCCTACCTGCCCTCCTGCCTGCCTGCCTGCCTGTCCTACCTGCCCTCCTGCCTGCCTGCCTGCCCTACCTGCCCTCCTCCTACCTGCCTGCCTGTCCTACCTGCCCTCTTGCCTGCCTGCCCTACCTGCCCTCCTGCCTGCCTGTCCTACCTGCCCTCTTGCCTGCCTGCCCTACCTGCCCTCCTCCTACCTGCCTGCCTGTCCTACCTGCCCTCCTGCCTGCCTGTCCTACCTGCCCTCCTGCCTGCCTGTCCTACCTGCCCTCTTGCCTGCCTGCCCTACCTGCCCTCCTACCTGCCCTCCTGCCTGCCTGTCCTACCTGCCCTCTTGCCTGCCTGCCCTACCGGCCTAACCCCTGCCTACTCCCTAAAATAAATCATACTTTATTTACTTTAACCTGTCTCTGTCTGTGTCTGCACTTGGGTTCCCTATCTGATCGTAACAAGGAGAGAGGGAGTGATGGAAGGAGAGAGAGGGAGTGATGGAAGGAGAGAGAGGGAGTAATGGAAGGAGAGAGGGAGTGATGGAAGGAGAGAGAGAGTGTGATGGAAGGAGAGAGGGAGTGATGGAAGGAGAGAGAGGGAGTGATGGAAGGAGAGAGAGGGAGTAATGGAAGGAGAGAGGGAGTGATGGAAGGAGAGAGAGGGAGTAATGGAAGGAGAGAGGGAGTGATGGAAGGAGAGAGAGAGTGTGATGGAAGGAGAGAGAGGGAGTAATGGAAGGAGAGAGGGAGTGATGGAAGAAGAGAGAGAGTATGATGGAAGGAGAGAGGGAGTGATGGAAGGAGAGAGGGAGTGATGGAAGGAGAGAGGGAGTGATGGAAGGAGATAGGGAGTGATGGAAGGAGAGAGAGTGATGGAAGGAGAGAGGGAGTGATGGAAGAAGAGAGAGTGATGGAAAGAGAGAGGGAGTGATGGAAGGAGAGAGAGGGCGTGATGGAAGGAGAGAGAGGGTGTGATGGAAAGAGAGGGATTGATGGAAGGAGACAGGGGGAGTGATGGAAGGAGAGAGAGGGTGTGATGGAAGGAGAGAGAAGGAGAGATGGAAGGAGAGAGAGGGTGTGATGGAAGGAGAGAGGGAGTGATGGAAGGAGAGAGGGAGTGATGGAAGGAGAGAGAGGGTGTGATGGAAGGAGAGGGAGTAATGGAAGGAGAGAGAGGGAGTGATGGAAGGAGAGAGGGGTAGTGGTGGTCTAGTGGATAGTGAGTTGGACTTGGGATCGGAAGGTTGTGAGTTCAAATCCCGCCTGAAGCCACACCACTACTAGTGTGCCCTTGGGTAAGGCACTTAGCCCTCAGTTACTCCAGGGGGAATGTCCCTGTAATTCGTAATTGTAAGTCGCTTTGGATAAAGGAAGGAGAGAGAGAGAAGGAGAGAGAGAGTGATGGAAAGAGAGAGAGGGCGTGATGGAAGGAGAGAGAGGGCGTGATGGAAGAAGAGAGCGAGCAATGGAAGGAGAGAGGGAGTGATGGAAGGAGAGAGAGAGTGATGGAAGGAGAGAGAGGGAGTGATGGAAGGAGAGGGAGAGATGGAAGGAGAGAGAGGGAGTGATGGAAGGAGAGAGGGAGTGATGGAAGGAGAGAGGGAGTAATGGAAGGAGAGAAAGGGTGTGATGGAAGGAGAGAGGGAGTGATGGAAGGAGAGAGAGGGAGTGATGGAAGAAGAGAGGGAGTGATGGAAGGAAAGAGAGGGAGTGATGGAAGAAGAGAAGGAGCGATGGAAGGAGAGAGGGAGTGATGGAAGGAGAGAGTGGGAGTGATGGAAGGAGAGATAGGGAGTGATTGAAGGAGAGAGAGGGAGAGATGGAAGTAAAGAGGGAGAGATGGAAGGAGAGAGAGGGCGTGATTGAAGGAGAGAGAGGGAGAGATGGAAGGAGAGAGGGAGTGATGGAAGGAGAGAGAGGGAGTGATGGAAGGAGAGAGAGGGAGTAATGGAAGGAGAGAGGGAGTGATGGAAGGAGAGAGAGGGAGTAATGGAAGGAGAGAGGGAGTGATGGAAGGAGAGAGAGAGTGTGATGGAAGGAGAGAGAGGGAGTGATGGAAGAAGAGAAGGAGCGATGGAAGGAGAGAGAGGGAGGGATGGAAGGAGAGAGGGTGTGATGGAAGGAGACAGGGCTTGATGGAAGGAGAGAGGGAGTGATGGAAGGACAGAGAGGGTGTGATTGAAGGAGAGAGAGGGTGTGATGAAAGGAGAGAGGAAGTGATGGAAGGAGAGAGAGGGAGAGATGGAAGTAGAGAGGGAGAGATGGAAGGAGAGAGAGGGAGGGATGGAAGGAGAGAGGGCGTGATGGAAGGAGAGAGGGAGTGATGGAAGGAGAGAGAGGGTGTGATGGAAGGAGAGAGGGAGTGATGGAAGGATAGAGGGTGTAATGGAAGGAGAGAGGGAGTGATGGAAGGAGAGAGAGGGAGTGATGGAAGGAGAGGGAGTGATGGAAGGAGAGAGGGTGTGATGGAAGGAGAGAGAGGGCATGATGGAAAGAGAGAGGGAGTGATGGAAGGAGAGAGGGTGTGAAGGAAGGAGAGAGAGGGCGTGATGGAAAGAGAGAGGAAGTGATGGAAGGAGAGAGGGTGTGATGGAAGGAGAGAGAGGGCATGATGGAAAGAGAGAGGGAGTGATGGAAGGAGAGAGCGAGTGATGGAAGGAGAGAGAGGGAGTGATGGAAGGAGAGAGGGCGTGATGGAAGGAGACCTTGACAATCAGGTAGGAATTGTCTTTCTTGAGTAACTGCTTCAATAACGTTATCTTCATTAGCCCTCTCCCCAGACTCAAATATTACTTATTAATAACTTATACATATTAATTATTATTATTACATTTCACAACCCAAAATGCTTCCAATATATTAGAAAAATGTATACAATTCGGGTTAGGCAATACTGGGTGGGGTCATTTGATATATAATTTGTATATAAATACACCGAAGTGGAGATATTAATATATATCTTTGCACTCAATCACATTTCAGGACCCTCCTTTCATGGCTTTTCCTAGGTATGTGCGTTCTACCACGCAGTATCCTTACATTTTCAAAATCACATCAGGATAAGCTAGTATAAAGCTATTTTTCAGTTTTTCTGTGTAGGAGGCCAACTAGTGATCTTTGTGTGTAAGTAGCAGCTTCCCATTCTAAAGTCTATGGTCATTTGACCCCAGAGGCGGCTCTTATAGTAGGTAAAATAGACACGGCTGTTCTAGTGTTAAAGAAAGATGGCTGCCTTCCCTTTGATAAAGAATGCAATGATGAATATTAAACAAAGATGGCTGCCTACCCTTTGATAAAGTATGCAAGGATGAGTATTAGTATTAGTTTCGCAAACCACATCCTTCTCAAAATCCCCAATCACAGTCCGTATTAGGTAAATCATTATTTCAGTCTGGTGTGCCCACAGACTGGAATAAACTACAAAAAAACGTAAAACTTGTCAAACTCACCTCCAAATCAGCTTTCAAGAACTCACTCACTCAAGGACACTTTTAATGACACGTGCAATTGTTTCTAAGCCAGGACCCGTTCCCTGCTCGCCTTGTGTTGATTGTTTGTTGGTCTGATTTGTCCTTGGCCTGCAACTGTTCCTGTTCTCTGCTCTGTTTTGTCTTGTTTAATGTGTTTTAACTTTTGTATTTATTTTACCCCTCAAAAGGCTGTGTGTTACGCCCCCTGGTGACTAGGGGTAGAAGGGCGCAACATAAAGCAACAGAATGGACAGGTGAGGGTGCAGTCACACAAAAACCAAGAAACTCAAAATGCAATAAATTAGTCTTTTTTCTTTTTTTGTGATACATTTTTTATTATCATTTCTTCAGGGAATGGTACAAGGGAGTGGTAACAAATACATGAACAGAAGAGAAATAGAATAACACAAATCCAGTAGAAATACAAAATTCCCATAAACCTCCCTGTAAACCCACCCGCCCAATCACAGCCCCCCGCCCCCCACCCCCACCCCCCCACTCCCCCTCCTCCAACAAATGTCCCTCCCGCCAAATTGAAAAAAAGGCTGTGCATGAGTAATAGTACTATTAGGCGGGTCAATATATGGTTTAACCCCAATATATGGTTTTGCTACAAATGGTTTTTCAATGGGTTCTGGTAGTATTAGGCATGCTAAATACAATACTAAAAATCTAGGAAAATCTAATATCTGGAAAGGCGTCATTTTCAAGATGGAAGCTTACAATGGCTATATCTCAATTACTATTCAACCTGGAAAGGTGATTTTGATGTCTAACCCCAGGTTTTGGGGGTCAAGGAATGCGACTGAACCAGTAAAACTATGATCAGGTCATAATTGATTGCGTTATGTGGATTATCACATTCTTCAAGTTGGCATGGCCCGCAGGCAGTAGTACATGGTAGTCCATATCTTCTACAAGAGCAGCGGAGTGTCTTGCAGGCAGTGGAGCAGTTACAACGAATGACCATCAAGAGACTGTCTGGAGCAGCATTCATTCTTGACATTAGTCTTCTTTTCGTGTCCACAAGAGAGTCAGTTACAAGGCTTCGCTAGATGTGGTTCAACCACAGCTGAACACATTGCTGTCCCTTCTCATTGAACTCTGCCAAGTCCGATGCTGTGCAGGGCTGCTCCAGCAGGGGGCATATCAGGAGGTGCTGCATGGTCTGTGGTTCAGTGCCACAGTCACACACAACGTCCCTGTCATTTAGGTATCCCCATTTGGCGAGAGTGGCTTTTGTACGTCCAACACCAGATCTTATCCTGTTTAGGCATTTCCACACTGCGTAGTTGGTGTCTGCTCCAGGGGGCAGTGCCTCGCTCGCCTTTAGCTCCCTTGTTGTTGCTGGTGGGAGTTTGTCCAGCCTTTCTTCCCAAGAGTGACTCTTTCACTGCTTGTGCTCGGTGTTCCGATGGGCGGGACGCTCTTCAGGAAACTTTTCCTTGATTTAAGGCGGCTTTTGGCTGGCACATGGTAGGTCGTCTCCTCCAATGGCGCCATCTCCTGGGTCCCAGATGTAGCGGTGGATTCGGGAGGGCCCGGCTGACTCCCACTCCTGCTTCCAAGCTGCTGCCAACCATGCATCTCTGGGGACGTCCTCAGAGGTGGAGTTGAGCATCTCTTGTGCTGCCTTGTTGTAAGGGTGGCGGGTCTTGAGTCTGCTTGGAGGTGCTGGTGTTATTGTGGTGTTGTGCAGGATGTGCCACTCATACTGTTGTGCCTTCCTGGCCAGGGCGAGGGTGGCAGCCTCCCGTCGGAGGCCGGCCGGTGCTATTCCCGCGAGGACTGGCAAGAGGGACACAGGGGTAGGCTTCAAGCATCCAGTTATTATTCTGAGGGAGGTATTGATAGCCACGTCGACCTTTCTCGCATGAGGGCTTCTGCTCCAAGCTGGGGCGCAGTATTCCGCTGCAGAGAAGACCAGGGCTTGGGTGGATATTCTTAGCGTCTTAGCGGAGGCTCCCCAGGTTGTACCAGCGAGGCGGCGGATCAGCGCGGCCCTGGATGTCACCTTGGCCTTGACTTCTTCCAAGTGTTGCTTGAAGGATAATGTCCGATCCAGACGCACTCCAAGGTACTTCGGGGCTTGCTGGACCTCCAGACATTTGTTGTCAACGTGCACCTCAAGTTCCCTCCTGGCTTCTCTGGTGCTAAGGTGGTATGCCGCTGCGACTGTCTTTCCGACACTGAGTTGTAGACGCCACCTTCGAAGGTATGCTACCAGTGTGCCTATGTCTACGTTAAGACCCTCTTCCATCGCCTTCCACGTTGGTCGGCTCAGCATGATGGCAAGATCGTCTGCGTAGCCATACTTTCTGGATGCTGTATCAGGTAGGTCGTGGATGTAAACGTTGAACAGCATCGGCGAGAGAACACACCCCTGCGGTACCCCGTTCCTCAGTCTTCTGAGCCTACTGCACTGGCCACTGCTGGTCTGTAAGATGAAGCTGTGGTTGGAAAGTGTCTCCATGATGAACTTCACCATGTGGCGGTCCGGTATTGTCCTCAGCAGCTTCAGGTGGCAAGTCCATACTGAGGGGCTCAGGGCCGGCGACTGGGATGTGGCCTCCAACTGACTCATATTCTTGCACGTTCACACTGTCCTCAGCGACAACACCAGTGACAATGTTCCTTAATGAAAGGTCTGGTGAGAAAGGTGACCATACCAGACCAAGTTTGGAACTGATCTTCTCTTCTCTGATCTTATCTTTTACTAGATTTTTAGTATGTCTTTTAGCATGCCTAGAGGTACCAAAATCAATTGGAAAAACCTTTTGTAGCAATTTTTGGGGGGTTATTATTATATATTTTTTTTTCATATATTGACCCGTCAAGATGCATGTCCTGTCTGGGAGAGGTCAAGACATGCCAAGAAAGAAACTTGACCCGGCATTGAACAACACCTGCCGCCTGATCACTGGCTGCCTGAAACCCGCCAACACAAGCAACCTGCGTCTACTCGCTGGCATCGCCCCGGCTGGTATTAGACGGGAAGTTGCCAGATGGGAAGTTGCCAGCCGAGTGGAGAAAACCAAAGCCACCAGTGATGAACGCCGTCCCCTCCATGGATGCCGCCCTCCGGCCCAACGGCTGAAGTCAACATCTCGAGAAGAAACAGGAATCCAACTCTGGATGGAAAAGCTTGAGAATGACCCTCTTCCAACTGCCATGGGAACACCCCCCACTGAAGCCCCTCCCCCTGGCCCAGAAGCACCATGGGAACACCCCCCACTGAAGCCCCTCCCCCTGGCCCAGAAGCACCATGGGAACACCCCCCACTGAAGCCCCTCCCCCTGGCCCAGAAGCACCATGGGAACACCCCCCACTGAAGCCCCTCCCCCTGGCCCAGAAGCACCATGGGCTCAGTGGAAAACTCTCAACCGCCTCAGAAAGAGGACAAGACTGGCCCAACCACCTGTGAATGTGGAGGAGCAGACCATACTATGCAGCACTGCCTTGTCTGCCCTCTACTACGCAACCCCTGCAGCTCAATAGACCTTGCAGTGTTCAACTAAAACGTGAAATAAAAAAAAATAATAAAAACATAATAATAATAATAAATAAATAAATAATAAAGTAAATAAATACTAAAAAAAGACAAATAAATAATAAAGAAAGAAAGAAAATAAATAAGAAAGAAAGAAAGAAAATAAGAAAGAAAGAAAGAAAAATAAATTATGAAGAAAGAAAGAAAAAGAAAGAAATAAAATAAATAATAAAGAAAAATAAAGAAAGATAATAAATAATAAAGAAAGAAAGACTCATATTCATGCACGTTCACACTGTCCTCAGCGACAACACCAGTGACAATGTTCCTTAATGAAGGGTCTGGTGAGAAAGGTGACCATACCAGACCAAGTTTGGAACTGATCTTCTCTTCTCTGATCGTCAAGATGCATGTCCTGTCTGGGAGAGGTCAAGACATGCCAAGAAACTTGACCCGGCATTGAACAACACCTGCCGCCTGATCACTGGCTGCCTGAAACCCGCCAACACAAGCAACCTGCGTCTCCTCGCTGGCATCGCCCCGGCTGGTATTAGACGGGAAGTTGCCAGACGGGAAGTTGCCAGCCGAGTGGAGAAAACCAAAGCCACCAGTGATGAACGCCATCCCCTCCATGGATGCCGCCCTCCGGCCCAACGGCTGAAGTCAACATCTCGAGAAGAAACAGGAATCCAACTCTGGATGGAAAAGCTTGAGAATGACCCTCTTCCAACTGCCATGGGAACACCCCCCACTGAAGCCCCTCACCCTGGCCCAGAAGCACCATGGGAACACCCCCCACTGAAGCCCCTCCCCCTGGCCCAGAAGCACCATGGGAACACCCGCCACTGAAGCCCCTCCCCCTGGCCCAGAAGCACCATGGGAACACCCCCCACTGAAGCCCCTCCCCCTGGCCCAGAAGCACCATGGGCTCAGTGGAAAACTCTCAACCGCCTCAGAAGGAGAACAAGACTGGCCCATAAATAAGAAAGAAATAAAGAAAAAGAAAGAAAAAAAATAAGAAAGAAATAATAAATAAAGTAAGAAAGAAAGAAATGGGCAGACCATAGTCTGGAGCACTGCCTTGTCTGCCCTCTACTACGCAACCCCTGCAGCTCAATAGACCTTGCAGTGTTCAACTAAAATGTGAAATAAGAAAGAAAGAAAGAAAAATAAATAAATAAAATTAATACGAAAGAAAGAAATGGGAAACTGTCATATAACCACCACGCTTCAGAGAAACGAAAAGAAGTAGAAGTACTATGGGTGGCATCGGATAGTGGTAAAACACTGTGTTATCTCCTGGACAGAATCCAAAAAGAAACAATTGAATTGGATGGCTAGAATCAGTGGGGTTTTCACTAATTCATCATACATCATACATTCTATATACTGTATATAATAATTATTCTTAATATTAATCATTTGTTGCTTTGTTTGTTTTGTCTACCAATTAGTGGCTGCATCGCATCTTCAATCTTCAGAAGCTTTCAGTCTGGGGAAGACGACAGAAAGACAGAAGTGGAGAGATACCGCCCCGCGGTGGTGTAGCGGTCTACGCACTGGCCGCTAGTGCATGCTGCCCACCGGGGCCGGGGTTCGTATCCCGGCTCGCCAGATCCAGATATGGCCGAGGCACACGGGAAGCGGCATATTGGCCGGCCGCTTCCGAGGGGGGGTATAGGAGTATTTCTGGACTAGGATCCGTCGCGCAACACCGCCCCCTGGGTGCCGGAATAACGGTACTGGGCTCGAGGAGCCAGTCAGCCTAGTCTGCCTGGCGCCCTCCTCTGGGACTGCCGGCCACGGGGTCGTGCGGCGGATCCCATGCAATAGGCAGGGGATAATTGGATGCTAAGTTGGGTTAAATTGGCTACCAAATTGGGTGAAAAAGGGATAAAATCTGAAAAAACAAATATAAAAAAAAGAAGTGGAGAGATAATTAGCCAAAGGACTCTCACATAGACACTTGACAACATTAGACAACCAACTTTGTTGTTGTTGTTGTTGTTGTTGTTGTTGTTGTTGTTGTTGTTGAGCCAAACACCTCAACAAGCCCCTCATACTCAACAGTCTTGGTCACATTTTATATAAATTAAAGAACATGTGTGTTTGAAATGTCTGTGCATCGTCCTTCCAACCTGTACTTCTCACCTCAACTTTCTTTTCTCCCAAATTGTCATCTTCCGGTCTGGAAACCTAGCTGCCTCTGGGTCCCCTTCTGCGTCTTGGCGCTCTTCTTCTCTGCTTTTTCCTCCTGGAACCTATTCCATAGGTCCTCCCTCTTTTCTCTCTTCCTCTCGTTCTCTAAGAGCTTCTTCCTCTTCCCCTGCTCTCGCTCTATGAGCTTCTTCCCCTTCCCCTGCACTCGTCTGACACGGGTGATCTGGCCGTTGTTGACTCTTGAGGCTAAAGAAGCCCCGAGCAGTGTCAGGAAGTGACAGAGAGAGAAAAGACAAGACAATATCCAATGGTACGAAGTTTAGAATAGAATACAACATCTACAACAAAACATTGACAGTAACTGACTTGTTTTTTTTTTCAGAGAGAAATTGCTAATTGTCAGGACTTACACAGGAGGCGGACTTTCTCACTCTCCTCCTCCTCTCTCCTGATGGTCCTCTCGATCTTCTGCTGGTTGTGTTCCTTGAGCTTCCTGTTAAAGAAGTTGAAGCCTCTTCTCATCACACTCTTGTCTTTCTTTTCAACGGGACACCCCTGAAGATCACCCTCCGTGATCTCCTCTTCTCCATCCTCGCTATCAGTATCAGGTTGTTGTGGTCGGAGTCTGTCTAACTCTTTTTCCTGTCTGGCCTTGAGATACATCTCTTCATGCTGTTTAACCAGCTCCTCCTCCTTATCCATTTTGGCATTTTTCTTGGCTGCTTTTTCCCTCCGGAACTTATTCCATTCGTCCTCCCTCTTCTGTCTGTTCCTCTCCCTCTTTAAGAGCTCGGCTCTCTTCTCCTGCTCTCCCTCGGCCCGGGTGCACGTCGAGATTAAGCCCCCAGACGTGGGGATACCTGGCAGAGAAAAGGACGATATCCAAAGGTACGACGTTTAGAATAGAATAGAACACCTAACAAAACGTTGACAGTAACTGATCAGAGAAATTGCTAATTGTCAGGCCTTGCTGTTGTAACTTTATAGGTTACATGATTGATTAATATGTTACATTATTGATTGACAGTTAAAAGAGAATAGATTGATTAATACGTTACATGATTGATTGACAGTTAAAAGAGATTGATTAATATGTTACATGATTGATTGATAGTTAAAAATAAGTACATTTCTGTTGTATTAACCAAATGGGTAATCATATAAGTTGACAGTTTGTTGTTTTTTGAGAAATACGAATTGTACATTGAATTGAAAGTGAATATCTAATAGCTCGTTTTATTGAAAAGAAAGTGATCACAAGTGTATGTCTGCAGATTTGAATATAAAGAACCTTTCGCTTGATATCACCAGTCCTAGCCATCATTTAGGCCATATAGTGTATAGAAGTATAGAAGTTCACATAATAGATACTGTACATTCTCAGATGTCTACCGATCACTTATCCCCCTATTTTTATTTATATCCCCCCCTATTTATGTCTCATTCTTGTTTTGTTTTTTTTATCTTAGGACTGTGTTTGTTTGTTAGCACCTAGGGTTTGCATTTGAATTTTGTTGTACCTGTCACAATGACAATAATGATCATTTTCTCTGTGTACCACATGTACAAAAGAAGAGATTTGGTGAGGCTGCATTCTCATTTTATGCACCCAAATTGTGGAATTCACTACCAGTTTACATTAGGGATGCAACTTCAGCAAATATGTTCAAGTCAAGACTAAAAACCCATCTTTTTAATATTGCCTTTAAATGACTAAATAATTAAATGATGATTATATAATGATTGGAGCACTTTGAGCTGCAACGTTTGCAGGAAAAGTGCTATACAAATAAAAAGTTGTTATTATTATTATTCATTCATTCATTCATTCATTTCAGAAGGTAGAAATACTACACTTACGTTGGATGTAGGTATCGTCACCCTCCTCCTCCTCCCTCTGGTAGGTCCTCTGAATCCTCTGGAGATTGTTCTCCTTCTGCTTCTCATTAATGAAATTGAAGGCTCTTCTCCTGATGCTCTTGTCTTTCTGTGCCTCCATTCCATTTCCCTCTTTCTCAGGGGTTTTCTTTTTTTCATCCTCCATTGCCCTGTTGTTTTGCTCTTCCAACAGTTTCATCTGTTGCTCCTCCTTCTGGATTCTCTCTCTCTCTAACTGTTCTTCTTTTTCTAGTTCTTGCCTCTTTTTCTGCTGTTCAGCAACCTTCTTCTTCTCCTCCTGCTCCGCCCTTAGTTGTAGTAGTAGTTCCTCTCTCTCCCTCTCTATTATTTGTTCTTGTTCTCTTTTTGATCTAATAATAATCTCTTGTTGTCTAGCCCTCCTCCTCTCAGTGAGCTGTTGTTTCTTCTCTTTCTGCATTCTCTCTCTCTAACTGTCTCTGCTTTTCTTGCTCCATCTGTCTTTTTCTAGTCGCAGCCCGCTTTTCGGCTTTCGTCCTTTCCTCCTCTCTCTCCATCTCTATCATTTGTTCTTCTTCTCTTTTCAATCTAACGATCTCTCTCTTCCTTTCCTCCTCTCTCTTCCTCTCTGTTTCATGTTCCTCCTCTCTCTGCTTTTTTGTTCCAGCAACCTCTTTCAGTTTTTCTTCCTCTTCCTTCTGTTTCTCATTTTCCTTGTGTGTTCTCTCTTCCTCTACCTTTCTTCTCCTCTCCCTTTCTATTTCTCTAATTTCCAGGAACATCCGCTGTTTTGCTGGCATCTCCTTCTCCTCTTTGTCTCTCACCAGGGTTACCTGGTTTCTCTGCTCTTCCTCTTCCTCATCCTCTCTCTGTCTTCTCGTCCTCTCCAACGCAGCCTGCTTTTTGGATTTCTTCCTTTCCTCCTCTCTCTGCTTTTTTGTTCCAGCAACCTCTTTTAGTTTTTCTTCCTCTTCCTTCTGTTTCTCATTTTCCTTGTGTGTTCTCTCTTCCTCTACCTTTCTTCTCCTCTCCCTTTCTATTTCTCTAATTTCCAGGAACATCCACTGTTTTGCTGGCATCTCCTTCTCCTCTTTGTCTCTCACCAGGGTTACCTGGTTTCTCTGCTCTTCCTCTTCCTCATCCTCTCTCTGTCTTCTCGTCCTCTCCAACGCAGCCTGCTTTTTGGATTTCTTCCTTTCCTCCTCTCTCTGCTTTTTTGTTCCAGCAACCTCTTTTAGTTTTTCTTCCTCTTCCTTCTGTTTCTCATTTTCCTTGTGTATTCTCTCTTCCTCTACCTTTCTTCTCCTCTCCCTTTCTATTTCTCTAATTTCCAGGAACATCCGCTGTTTTGCTGGCATCTCCTTCTCCTCTTTGTCTCTCACCAGGGTTACCTGGTTTCTCTGCTCTTCCTCTTCCTCATCCTCTCTCTGTCTTCTCGTCCTCTCCAACGCAGCCTGCTTTTTGGATTTCTTCCTTTCCTCCTCTCTCTTCCTCTCCATTTCTTGTTCTGCCTCTCTCTGCATTCTCTCTCTCTCTAACTGTTTTTCTTTCTCTAGTTCTTTCCTCTTTTTCTTCAGCTGTTCAGCAACCTTCTTCTTCTCCTCCTCTTCCTCCTCCTCCTCTCTCTGTCTTGCAATCTCTCTCTTCCTCTCCATTTCTTGTTCTGCCTCTCTCTGCATTCTCTCTCTCTCTAACTGTTTTTCTTTTTCTAGTTCGTTCCTCTTTTTCTTCAGCTGTTTAGCAACCATCTCCTTCTCCTCCTCCTCTTCCTCCTCTCTCTTCCTCTCTGTTTCATGTTCCTCCTCTCTCTGCATTCTCTCTCTCCCTAACTGTTTTTCTTTCTCTAGTTCATTCCTCTTTTTCTTCAGCTGTTCAGCAACCTTCTTCTTCTTCTCCTCTTCCTCCTCCTGGCTTTTCTCTGTCTCTGCCTTGATGGTCCCCCCCTCTCTTCTCTTTTGTTTCAGTCTCTCCCAATAGTTCTTGACTGTCTCTTCAGCTTTATTCCTTTCCTCCTCCTCCTCCTCCTCCTTTCTCTTCCTCTCCATTTCTTGTTCCTCCTCTCTCTGCATTCTCTCTCTCTCTAACTGTTTTTCTTTCCTCTTTTTCTTCAGCTGTTCAGCAACCTTCTTCTTCTCCTCCTCTTCCTCCTCCTCCTCTCTCTGTCTTTCTATCTGTTTTTCTTTTTCTAGTTCTTTCCTCTTTTTCCTTAACTGTTTAGCAACCATCTCCTTCTCCTCCTCCTCTTCCCCCTCTCTCTTCCTCTCCATTTCTTGCTCCTCCTCTCTCTGGATTCTCATTTCCTTTCCTTTTCTTCTCCTCTCTCTTTCAATGTTTTTAATTTCTCTGACCATCGGTTGTTTCGTGGTCTTCTCCCTCTCCGTGTTCTCCGCGTCTCTTTCAGGGAGGATCTCCACCTGTCTCTCTTCCTTTCCCAGGTTTTCCTTGTCCCTTCTATCAATAAATAAATCTTGAATGTTGAATGTTGAATCCCTCTTCAGCACTTCTACATGTAACGCCCAAATCACTACCTCCTGATCTTTAATCTTTTGATTCAGTGATAGTATTATCGTTTTATATTCCAGCTTCTCTAGATGGTGCTCCCCCCATAATTGTGTGATGCCGTGATTGTACTCTAAAGAGGTCTGTACTTTCTTCATTCGATTCACCAGCCTTTCTGTCTTCAACTTCAACCTTGGTATCACACCTTCCTCACTGTCTTCCTCACTCTTGTTTGAACATGTGAACATGAGAACATGTGAACATAAGAATATGCATATATATGTACATGCATGTATACTGTATGTATTATATATATATGTATATGCATGTATACTGTATGTATTATATATATGTATATGCATGTATACTGTATGTATTATATATGTATATATGCATGTATACTGTATGTATTATATATATATATATATATATATATATATATATGTATATGCATGTATACTGTATGTATTATATATATATATATGTATATGCATGTATACTGTATGTATTATATATGTATATATGCATGTATACTGTATGTATTATATATATGTATATGCATGTATACTGTATGTATTATATATATATATATATATATATATATATATATATATATATGTATATGCATGTATACTGTATGTATTATATATATGTATATGCATGTATACTGTATGTATTATATATATATATATATATATATATATATATATATATATATATGCATGTATACTGTATGTATTATATATGTATGTATTATAAATGTACATACATGTATACTGTATGTATTATATATGTACATGCATGTATACTGTATGTATTATATATATATATATATATATATATATATATATATATATATATATATATATGTATATGCATGTATACTGTATGTATTATATATATATATATATGTATATGCATGTATACTGTATGTATTATATATATATATATATATATATATATATATATATATATATGTATATATGCATGTATACTGTATGTATTATATATGTACATGCATGTATACTGTATGTATTATATATATATATATATATATGCATGTATACTGTATGTATTATATATATATATATGCATGTATACTGTATGTATTATATATATATATATATATGTATATGCATGTATACTGTATGTATTATATATGTATATGCATGTATACTGTATGTATTATATATGTATACTGTATGTATTATATATGTACATGCATGTATACTGTATATGTATATATATATATATGTATACTGTATATATACTGTATATATATATATATATGTATATGCATGTATACTGTATGTATATATATGCATGTATACTGTATGTATTATATATATGTATATGCATGTATACTGTATGTATTATATATATATATATATATATATATATATATATATATATATATATATATATGTACAGTATATGCATGTATACTGTATGTATTATATTATATTAATATTCAACACTTTGACACATTGTTTACAATTTCTATAAACAGTTCACAAGGCATATACAGATTACTACATTGTATAGCTGTATTATAGAACATCAAGTATCTTTACAGTTTCATTTACATTAAACTTCACTCAAGTGTCAGTCTACACGCCATGCAACAGCATACTTCATTAAGATGCATTGCTCTAATGCCTAACCTGTACAACATACCGTGTCACTGTCCGAGTGAGACGAGAGTGAGATGTTGGTCTTCTCCCTGTATTCATCACGGGATTCCTCACTCTTTTTTGAACATGTAAACATAAGAACATGTGAACATGTGACGTTAGAATTATAAGGTTCTATCGAGTTTTTTACGTAATCTGATCCATTAGGTGTTTATTAATGCCTGTGTGGTGTTATTTTTAAAATGTTGACATTTTTGAGTTAGTAATTAATAAAATACAAAGGTTCCATCTCACAAAACATAATGGAATGTAAAAACTTTGACGCTCAATATCTCTGAACTACCCTAAACGGAGGTAGAACCTTATCATTCTAAACTCACGAACATAAGAACATGTGAATGGCTCATGAATAAAACTAGCAGCAGCCTGTCCTTACAGACAATAACACACCATTGAATCTGTCTCATTAGCAACATGCCGCAACACATTAACACATGTTAACACACAAGTGTGTGTGTGTGTGTGTGTGTGTGTGTGTGTGTGTGTACCTGGGCCTGTGCGTGGGTCTCCTCTGCGGCGGCCATCTTGTTGCGGGTGTGTTGGTGGCCCGGCAGCGCCTCGCTCAGCTCCCGGCCCAGACGCACGCAGTCCTGATGCAGCCGCGCAACCTCCGCATTCTGTCTGCAGGGGGGGGGGGGGGGGGGTTACCCACAATGCTGTGGTGTAGTGTACCTGCTCTCACAGCCTAGCTGTGTGTGTGTGTTTGTGTGTGTACCCAGGGTTCGAGTTATAAGCTGATCTCTGTGGGGGTCTCCAAAATAACAGTGCGAAATGTTCTCATGCACGCGCGAATCATGCCCACACAGCGATGGGACTTACAAGTTTTAATTAGCTATAGGCAGTAGCGGATTAAGGTGGTCAGTGGCCCTAGGCTACTCCTTTGTGTGAGGACCCCCCGCCCCCATACACAAGCCTCCCCCCTCCCCAAAATATACAACTCACGAGCACCCTGCACACACACCACTCATAATGCTTTACCATAAAACACTTAAACACTTTAATAACACAATAACACAACAGTGTTAATAATGCAAAGAATAAAAAAAAAAGTTCAGTGCATTCAGTTCTGTCTCTATTGCTCTCCTCTCCCGTTGTCTCTCTGTTACTGTCCTGTTGTCCGTCTCTCTGTTGCTCCCCTCAGCTCTAAATGACAGAAATGAATTAGCTAATTAGTTGGCATGTAAACATATAGTTAGGGTTGGGTACAGTTTGGGTTTTATTCGATACCGGTGACAAATCGATACTTTAAAAACGGTACCGGTACCGAAACATCATCCTCATCCTCATCCTTCTCCTCAAATACCAACATATCCTGACGCTACAGCTGCAGGCTACTCATTTCACCACATCAACAGCCCCACATGAAACAACAGCTATAAAAGCGATAGTCACACATGTATCTCGGCCAATAATTGTGTTATTTTTGCTATACAGAAGGAGCGAAAAATACATGTACACTAGGTTAGTAAAAAGTAAAAGCCACCTTACCTTTACGGAGACAAGATAGACCTGTTTGGTCTGTTTTCAGTAGGCTGCGGTCGCGGTCCTGGAACCCATGATGCTGACGTCCGATGTTCTTTCTTTATCCAAGATTGGATGAACGGGAGAGGGTCAAAAAATTTACTTTTTTTGGGACGCATGGTAGCTACTGTATGTATATACTCCTGTATAGCTAATGAATGAATGTTTGCTTCTCAATAATAGGCTAGGTGCACGATCTCACTACTTCCTGAAAGGCAACTGGTATATGAACATATCCTGTCTCACTCTATTGGTTTAATTGATTAATCAGCTGTGCACTGTGTGTTCCAACGGTTTTCCGCACAGCTGATTAATCAACCTTTTGCTGTTGCACAATATTCTACTGCGCCCCATGGTGTCTTGGTGGTGAAGTGCAGGCAGTCAAAGGCCTACTGTCATTCACAGGAGATTAATGGTGCGCGTAGCTCTTTTGGAAAACGTGTTTATTTTACAATATTTATAATATAAATTAAATAATATTCATTACATTGACATTTTGATCAAATAATAGTTGTGGTAATGTATTATTAGCGACCCCCACAGATTTTTGATTTTACTGCCTTCATGGGAGCTCAGAGAGTCTCAGACCATCTCTATGGGAGCTCAGCTCCCATTGGCTCCCACATAACTCGAACCCTGTGTGTACCTGCTCTCCGCCTGGCTGGTGGCCTGGTTCAGGGTGTGTGTGTGTGTGTACCTGCTCTCCGCCTGGCTGGTGGCCTGGTTCAGGGTGTGTGTGTGTGTGTGTGTGTGTGTGTGTGTGTGTGTGTGTGTGTGTGTGTGTGTGTGTGTGTGTTTGTTTGTTTATCTATCCTGGTGGGGACATTGACCTGAATACACACTCACACCATGGGGACCATGAAACACCGTGGGGACAAAATCAAGGTCCCCACGGTGTTATCCACTCCAATGAATAGGAAATGACTTTTCAATATGGCTGGTCAGGTTTCCTAAGAAGTCCCCATGGAGGTGGTTTTTTATGACTTTGTGTGTGCTCTATAGCAACCCCAGAGGCCAAGCATGGTATTGCAGTGTGTATGCAATGTCCCCAGCAGGCTGGTTATGGAAATTGTGTGTGTGAACTTCTTCTTCTTCTTCTTCTTCTTCTTGAATTCCGGCAGTGTAGATGCTGAACTGCATATTACTGCCTCCACTGTTACAATCATGAACTTGGGTTTATAATATATGAACTTTTTATGTGATTGAATGCCATCTTGTCATTATTAGAATGTGTTTTTATCCTCTTATACAATTATCATGAGAATTTAACAGAGTTAGCTCTTGTTTATTTAATTGGGTATGCTCGGTTCTCTTTTATTTGCACTTTGAATTGTACTGGCATATAAACAGTTCACAAGGCATATACAGATTACTACATTGTATAGCTGTATTATAGAACATCAAGTATCTTTACAGTTTCATTTACATTAAACTTCACTCAAGTGCAGTGGCGTGCAGTCAGGTGAGGCAGGGTAGGCAGTGCCTCACCCAGGCATTTAAGAAAGAAAAAGAATCAGTCTTTTTAAAATATTTTTTTATCTAAAAAAAAATAATATATTTTTTATTTATTTTACTAATTATTCTTAACTTTAATGTGTTAAAATGTTGTTAAAATAAAAATAAATGATGTAAAATGTGACAACTCCCAATGAAAAGGGCTACCTGTAGGCAAAATCATTTTTCTGTTTTTTACATGTGCTTAAACTACAGATTGTAAGCTTTCAAATGATGCATCATACATTGAAATCGGAAACAAATTGAAGACGACATGAGTATTTGAAAGTTGCTACACCTGAAATCACTAAGCACAGAAAATCCCCATCAAAGATAATGAATCCCCATCAAACAACAAGAAACGAAGTCATTGTGTTATAGATTACACTTATTTAATGAACGTAAAACTGTTCGGAAAAATAACGAGTGGGTACTTCACATCTTCGAGTTGAATGTTAGCTAAAAAAACGAAAATGAAAAAAAAAAAAAAAAACTTTCAAGACGAATTTGACGTCTTTCTCATTTCCGAGAGGTGTCCATTTACATCAGATTGCGTCACAAATGTGTTGTTTTAAAAATAGAATGCATGCCCTGGCACCAGGAGAGTTTGCTCCCAAAGCTAGCTGATTGCTGATTGCTGGCGAGAGGCACCTGTGTGTGCGAGAGGCAGACTGTGCTTGTGCTTCTGTGCTATGCGAAGTGATAGACCAACGGTTTCGTAGGTTTGCGCATGCTTAGTCTGTTCTCACATTGTCTTCATTGATGGACGTTGAGGCACCGTCCCACGCTGCTTCTGACTGTCTGACAGCATGATTGACAGTTTGCGTTTGGCTTGTTTGGCTTGCCGTAGCGGCATTCCTCTGCTGTTCGCGCCGCGGTTCTAAATTTCCCCAGCTAACTTGCGATAGGCATCATGGATATCCAACAGTTAAAAATATGTTCAACCTTCAGTTTTGAGCAAAAACGAAATGTGATTGAAAATGGGAGGGCAACACCTGACCTATCTCAATTAACCCAAAGGAAGGGACAGAAGATTGTACGAACATTTCAAAACGGAATGGTACAAAAAAAGGAATGGCTGTGTGGATGTAGCCAGGCTAACAAGCTATTCTGCTTCCTTATTTCTTATTTCTTTGCCTATTGTTCTCGTCTAGCGACAGTGTGTGGGTGAAAGGGGGCTATTGTGAAGAAGAGCTTTAGAGAAGCATGAAAAATCCACAGCCCACATCCACTCTCAGATGGCCTTGGAAACCTTTGGCAAAAGTCGCATAGACATGGCCCTGGATGAGCAGCACCGGCTGCATGTTTACGGTGGCCGACAAGGGCAAACGCGCTGCAAATACCGGAAACGCGCTACATATAGAGAAACGCGCTGCAAATACCGGAAACGCGCTACATATAGAGAAACGCGCTACATATAGAGAAACGCGCTGCATATAGAGAAACGCGCTACATATAGAGAAACGCTGCAATTCAGTTCACAACACAACGGAAGTGTTCTCACAACGGAAGTGTTCTGGGGGGGAACGGTAAGTGGAACGGACCGGAGACGTGTTTTTGAAGAAGTTCCGAAAAGCAGTTCTGAAGAGGTTGTGGAGTGAAGAGGCGACATAAAAGGTACATATTATATTTCTTATTTATGTCTGCAGATAACGTGCTGTATTTCAAACCGAAGGGCTCATTCTATGCCCTACACCCTACGAAGGGTTCGTAGAAGCTTGTGCAGTGGAGGGATTCTTTATTGGGAATTCACAGCCGACTGAGGCACTCTCCCCTCCCGCGACGGAGGGTTATCAGCCTGGCTGGGGTTCCATACTATAATTGTGTTAGTATTAATGTTAATACTATAATTGTGTTAATATTAAATAATAAACCATATCAATGCCTGTCTTCCAGGCTGCCATGTTTTGTCCTTTCTGTGGCCAAGATCTGGGGACTGTTCAAGTCTTCTGTGGCTCATGTGGCAAAAATGTACAGTTTTTGGCAGCACCTGAAGGCAACAGTGAGTAGACATGATGATTGTATTTGAGTTTGTTTGCAGAATATGGGGTACAACACACCTTTGGGAATACTAATGCAATAGTTTTCAGTATGGAAGCCTACTTTCCTGAATGTAAGATTGAGGTCATGATTAGATTGTAGACTAATTTATTAGAAATGTAAGTTATATAATAATTGTATACAATTTCTCGATGCATATGATTAAACAGTTGGGTATAGGGAGTGTTTTTGAGTCCCACTGCCATGGGGTAGAAACAGGTCTTATGGCCTGAACTTTTGGTCTTGATAGACCTCAACCTCTTACTAGCAGGGAAGGGGTTCAAACAAATGGTGTTCAGGGTCAGAGGGGTCTGCCATAATCTTTCCTGCACTTCACCTGGTACTCAAGGCGTATAAGTTAAGTCCTGAAGAGAAGGCAGATCAGATGATGTGCTGCAGCTTGTCCTAGCAGAAAATGTTGTCTTTATTATATTTTTCTTTCTTTTTGTTTATCAGGCTCAGCATCAGACAGCCCCACAGAAGAGGATCTGATTCGAAAGTACTTCCATGATGGCTACAGCTACGATGACATTTTGGATTTCCTGGCAACGACTCACAATGTTAAAATGAGCCTTCGCTCTCTGAAGAGCAAATTGAGAAGTTTCTCTTTGTGCAGGCAAACAAATTACTCTCCTGTTGCTACTGTATGTTCTGCCATACAAGAAGAGCTGAAGGGACCAGGCCAGCAATATGGTTACCGTTCGATGTGGCAGACATTGCGTCAGAAGTACTCTCTGACAGTGAGTAGGGATAAAGTCATGGCTTTGATGAGAGAGCTTGATCCGTCAGGAGTTCAACTTCGTGCAAGACGAAGATTTGTAAGGAGAGTTTACAGCTCCTATGGACCAAACCATGTCTGGCATGTGGATGGCTATGATAAATTAAAACCATACGGTTTGGCCATTAGTGGCTGTATAGATGGCTACTCCCGCAAAGTGCTGTGGTTGGTGTGTGGAGCAAGCAACAATGACCCTGGGGTCATTGCTCAATACTACCTGCATTATGTCTCAGAATGTGGGGTCATACCAATGCGGCTTCGCACGGACTGTGGCACTGAAAACGGCACAATGGCGGCAATCCAGTGTGCCTTAAGATCTTCACACACCGATGACTTTGCTGGGGCTGCCAGTCATATGTATGGCTCCTCAACAGCAAACCAACGAATCGAAAGCTGGTGGTCATACTTCCGCAAACAGAGGTGTCCTCAACTTTTAAAATATTTCTTACACCCCTAGTAGGGAACACAGTATATCTTAAAATACCCATGGAATTTCATTCGTTCTGATTACTTGGTGGTACATCTAGTTGTTGGAGCATTGATTTCCATTCCACTGAACTGATCAGAAACACCTTAAAACACAGAGGGACTCCTTCTATTTAGTAAATACCTTTTGTGGCACTGCAGGTTTTCTGTTGTTTGATGATCATTATGCTAATTCTAAATCCATTACATGGAAATGCATCACCTACAACAAACTACATCTCTAATTTGAGTGTTTTTTCAGATCTCAATTCTGGATGGACCTCATGAATGACCTGAGGGAGGGAGATTTGTTCAGTGGCAGTCATGAGCACACATGCCTAGTGCGGTTTGTGTTCATGGGTGTGCTACAGCGGGACCTTGATGAATGCAGGGAAAAGTGGAACACACACACCATCAGACCTGTTCACCAGTCTCGTTGTCCATCTGGGAAACCAGATGTCATGTACAACCTGCCTCACAGGTTTGGTTCTATCAATGAAAATTATGTTTTCATTCTTGTACTTCTACATTCACAATTTACATGTACTTCTAATTGTCTAAAATGCAATCAACTGTAGTTGCCTGTTGAGTAGCTTTCAATTGAAATACTTTTCTCTAAAAAAATATTATTTGATACAATGATACATTTATAACAAAATGTTTTAATGAAAACAGTACAGTTAGTGTGCCAGTTAACTGTTACCCACAGGTTTGGCGGAACTGACTGTGGGTTCAAAGTCCCACCACACGAACTGGGCCAGTTTGTTTCGGAGTCTACCTACAGTCCATGTGGAGATCAGCATCTCCAGGGACACTTTGAGAACCTGCAGAGAAGGCTTGGTCTGATGCAGGCCTTGACCTGGCAGTCTGGTGTACAGAACTATATCAGACTGAAGAACATGGCTGATATGTCATGATATGTGAGTACACATTTCAAAGAACAAAGTTAACCCTTTAACTACTGAAATCTAGTTAAGCCAGTTTAGTTTACTGTAGTCCAAACCCTGGGGAATTTTGTATCCCAAAGTCCATGTTGTTCTGAAACTCATTGTAATTCATGGCCATCGGTATCTCTATTGTGTTGGCGCAGGTTCTGCTCATTGGGAAGCGTGATGTCCGCAGAAAAAGCAGTTTGGGTGGTGGCTGGATCCCAGAGGGAGGCAGTGCGTCGAGTCCTGTGGCGAACATGAGGATGTCCTGGAGGAAGATTCCTGTTTGTTTCTCTGAAAAAAGTAGATTTAGTTTAGTTGTAAAATATAATATTTCAATGGAACTGCCAGCAATAGAAGATGATATCAAGATGACATAATTAAAAGATCTGGGGACTGTTCAGGTCTTCTGCAGGGTAGGGAGTGTGTTTATGATGAGATAATTAAAATAAACCTTCTGTGTCAAGAAGATAGTCTCTCCAGAATCCGAGTACACGGGTTTCTTCCTGTCGCCTTATGCACCCTGCTTCACTGAGCTGAAAAATAAAAATACCTACGGCTTAAATTCAGATGTCAATCCTCGTCTGGTTTCTTTGAAAAACATTAGGTTTAAAACATACAATACCAGCACATTTGGCATATTGGTGCACACTGCCCGTAAACATTTGACAAAGATGCAAGAAATACATTGAAAATCCACACAATTCTGAGTAAACTAGCAAATGTGTAAAGGTTGCATCTGTCAACACAGCTTACCTGTAGAAGTTGTTCTGACCCCGAGCACATTTGTCTTGTTCCTGGACTGCGGTTTGTCCTCCATCCTAGTTTTACCCCAAAAATTAGCAGTTAATTTAATGACAGTGTTATTGGCTTAGTAACTAAAACAGCACACATTACATGTAGTTTGGCTTGGTGAATTAATGCAATTATTTACAGGCATTTCATAATTTCAGGTTCACACATTCAACACTAGAGGATATGGATTTTCTTACTTGATGAGATGCTGTCTGTAAGCGTCTGGCAGGTCTGGAATTTTTTTTATTTTTTAACTGCTGTACTGTATTGTGCTGCTTGTGCAAGAAAAGTTAATGTTGACTGTGCTGTGTTACCCTTGCAAAATGTTCTCCATTCTTGGAGTGCTCACTTCATTTGGAGTGCTCACTTCATTTGGACCGTCCCACACCTGCATACAACACACAAATGACAGATTAGATCAAATGAAAATATTATCAAAATATTGTCAATTCACTTCATTTAAGGAGAAATGCCATGATGCAAACTGACCACGGTGTCTGAAAGTGGACTGTCTCCAGATGCCAAATTAACCATTTGAACCACACCGTCATCATCTTCACTTGAAGACTGTCCACTGTAACCTTTGAAAAATAATAATTGGCATAATTGATGTGGGTATAAAGATGAATTTCACTCATTGCCTCAGTTTTACAGAGTGAAGCTTAAAACAAGGTGGAAACTTGCACTTACAACTGTTTGTGAATTGTTCACCAGGGCAAATGTACAGTGTTATTCTTTGGTAGGCCTTTCCAATGGCCTCCTTGTATTTCTCCACTGTGAAAGCGGTGTCTGTTCCTGGAATGTTTCGAACTTCCTGACCATCGGGGTACAGCAAGACATAGGCAACATCTTTCATGTCCTGGTTAAAATCTTTCAGCTTCTTTAAAGCAGCATCCAACAGTTGGTCAGATGACCATTGTGGTTGAACATCAAGGGGAAGTGACTTCCCTCTCACAGGTTTAAGGAAGTCACCTGTCCTCCTCATAATGCCAACAAATATCTTGACAGAACCAGCCTACGTTATGTCTGAATACGATCCAACGGCTAATTCCCAATAAAGAATCCCTCCACTGCACAAGCTTCTACGAACCCTTCGTAGGGTGTAGGGCATAGAATGAGCCCTTCGGTTTGCAATACAGCACATGTTATCTGCAGACATAAATAAGAAATATAATATGTATATAATATGTCGCCTCTTCACTCCACAACCTCTTCAGAACTGCTTTTCGGAACTTCAAAAACACGTCTCCGGTCCGTTCCACTTATCGTTCCCCCCCAGAACACTTCCGTTGTGAGAACAGTTCCGTTGTGTTGTGAACTGAATTGCAGCGTTTTTCTACACTTCCGTTGTGTTGTGAGCTATATGCAGCGCGTTTCTCTATATGCAGCGCGTTTCTCTATATGCAGCGCGTTTCCGGTATTTGCAGCGCGTTTGCCCTTGTCGGCCACCGTACATGTTACTGCACACAACGCAAAGGTAAAGGAGAACAGGGACATCTTGAAAAGCCTAATTGATGCAACATGCTACCTTGCTAAACAAGAATGAGCATTTCGGGTGCACGACGAGAGCAGTAGCTCCATCAATCGTGGGAATTATGTCGAACTTTTACATTTGATGGCAGAAAAGGATGAGAAATTAGCCGCACATTTGCCTACGCATGTTACATATGCTTAAGATAATGTAGGCTATTGCGTGCCGGTTCAAATGCTGTAAATCCTGTGTTGTTGATGCAGGTGAATTTATATTGTCATTGAGCTGTTTTGCGTGCTGCTGTAAATCCTGTTGAGATGCAGGTGAATGTAGGCAATGCCATACAGGCTGTTGCGCTACGCTGTGTGTAGTTATGAGATAACAATACATTTGACATTTTTGACCAGCTATTTGATAGTATAGTATATATGGGCTATGTGATTGACGTTATAGTATAGTATATTAGCCTACATTACATTACAGTCATTTAGCCGACGCTTTTATTCAAAGCAACTTACAATAATTGCATTTAACGTAGGAGTGTACTGCTTTTTTAAGGCAAAATGAAGAATAGCAAACAAAAAACACAGTATAGCAATATAGCATAGAGAAGAATAGCAAACTAACAATACAATAGGTGCTTAAGAGGGAGGATCCTGGTAGTAGGCCTACTTCTTGAAGAAGTGAGTTTTGCGGCAAAAGATATAAGGGCTATTGATTGCCTTTATAGTATGCGCTATTGAAGTCTGGCTGCTGCGTTAATCGCATGTTTTTTTTTTTTTTAATAGCTCACTGCCTACCCAGCCAATGACCTCACTGCACGTTACTGCTCAAGTGTCAGTCTACACGCCATGCAACAGCATACTTCATTAGGATGCATTGCTCTAATGCCTAACCTGTACAACATACCGTGTCACTGTCCGAGTGAGACGAGAGTGAGATGTTGGTCTTCTCCCTGTATTCATCACGGGATTCCTCACTCTTTTTTGAACATGTAAACATAACAACATGTGAACATGTGACGTTAGAATTATAAGGTTCTATCTCCATTGTTGGTCAGAATTGAGTTTTTTACATAATCTGATCCATTAGGTGTTTATTAATGCCTGTGTGGTGTTATTTTTAAAATGTTGACATTTTTGAGTTAGTAATTAATAAAATACAAAGGTTCCATCTCACAAAACATAATGGAATGTAAAAACTTTGACGCTCAATATCTCTGAACTACCCTAAACGGAGGTAGAACCTGATCATTCTAAGCTCACGAACATAAGAACATGTGAATGGCTCATGAATAAAACTAGCAGCAGCCTGTCCTTACAGACAATAACACACCATTGAATCTGTCTCATTAGCAACATGCCACAACACATTAACACATGTTAACACACAAGTGTGTGTGTGTGTACCTGGGCCTGTGCGTGGGTCTCCTCTGCGGCGGCCATCTTGTTGCGGGTGTGTTGGTGGCCCGGCAGCGCCTCGCTCAGCTCCCGGCCCAGACGCACGCAGTCCTGATGCAGCCGCGCAACCTCCGCATTCTGTCTGCAGGGGGGGGGGGGGGGGGGGGGTTACCCACAATGCTGTGGTGTAGTGTACCTGCTCTCACAGCCTAGCTGTGTGTGTGTGTTTGTGTGTGTACCTGCTCTCCGCCTGGCTGGTGGCCTGGTTCAGGGTGTGTGTGTGTGTGTACCTGCTCTCCGCCTGGCTGGTGGCCTGGTTCAGGGTGTGTGTGTGTGTGTGTGTGTGTGTGTGTGTGTGTGTGTGTACCTGCTCTCCGCCTGGCTGGTGGCCTGGTTCAGGGTGTGTGTGTGTGTGTGTGTGTGTGTGTGTGTATGTACCTGCTCTCCGCCTCACTGGTGGCCTGATTCAGGGTGTGTGTGTGTGTGTGTGTGTGTGTGTGTGTGTGTGTGTGTATGTACCTGCTCTCCGCCTGGCTGGTGGCCTGGTTCAGGGTGTGTGTGTGTGTGTGTGTGTGTGTGTGTGTGTGTGTGTGTGTGTGTACCTGCTCTCCGCCTGGCTGGTGGCCTGGTTCAGGGTGTGTGTGTGTGTGTGTGTGTGTGTGTATGTGTGTGTGTGTGTGTGTGTGTGTGTACCTGCTCTCCGCCTTGCTGGTGGCCTGGTTCAGGGTGTGTGTGTGTGTGTGTGTGTGTGTGTGTGTACCTGCTCTCCGCCTGGCTGGTGGCCTGGTTCAGGGTGTGTGTGTGTGTGTGTGTGTGTACCTGCTCTCCGCCTGGCTGGTGGCCTGGTTCAGGGTGTGTGTGTGTGTGTGTGTGTGTGTGTGTGTGTGTGTGTGTATGTACCTGCTCTCCGCCTGGCTGGTGGCCTGGTTCAGGGTGTGTGTGTGTGTGTGTGTGTGTGTGTGTGTGTGTGTGTGTGTACCTGCTCTCCGCCTGGCTGGTGGTCCACTTCTCCAGCTGCTCCTGCAGGGCCTGCGCCTGGGGGGGGGGGGGAGAGGGAGGAGGGGGAGGAGAGAGGGGAGGAGAGAGGGAGGAGAGAGGGGAGAGAGGGAGGAGAGGGAGAGGGGGGAGGAGAGAGGGAGGGAGGAGAGAGGGGAGAGAGGGAGGAGAGGGAGGGAGGAGAGGGAGGAGAGAGGGAGGAGAGGGGGGGGAGAGGAGAGGGAGGAGAGAGGGAGGAGAGGAGGGTGTCACGTTTATGTCAAAAGTTGCGCGGGCAGATATAAACACTAGAACATTCATGAGTGTAAGTTAAAAAAAGTGTTATATCTTTGCACTCGATCAAATTTCAGGACCCTCCTTTTATGACTTTTCCTAGATACAGTATGTGCGTTCTACCACCCAGTATCAGGATAAGCTAGTATGAAGCTATTTCTCAGTTTTTCTGTGTTGTTATAAACACTAGGAGGTAATAACACTGTTATAAACACTAGGAGGTGGTAATAACACTGTTATAAACACTAGGAGAGGGAGGACAGAGGGAGAATGCATAATTATTATTATAATATATATTGTTTTTTACATAAAACTTCCAATAAGTCGCAGATTGAATTTAACCTTTATTTTAGCAAGGAGTCTCTTTGAGAGCAAGGTCTGAGTTTACAACCATACAGAATACAGAGACCAGGGTCTGAGTTTACAACCATACAGAATACAGAGACCAGCGTCTGAGTTTACAACCATACAGAATACAGAGACCAGGGTCTGAGTTTACAACCATACAGAATACAGAGACCAGCGTCTGAGTTTACAACCATACAGAATACAGAGACCAGGGTCTGAGTTTACAACCATACAGAATACAGAGACCAGGGTCTGAGTTTACAACCATACAGAATACAGAGACCAGGGTCTGAGTTTACAACCATACAGAATACAAATACAAAATGACAACATTATAAAACAATCAAGACAAAAACAAACACATTTTGGTCCTCAATCAAAACATTAAACTAACTTCAGCACAAGAGCACGCCACTGAAACGCTCTCTGCAGATTGGCCCAGCAGAGGGGCATAGATATCCATACTATGTATACATTATGTTACGGTACATGTGGGAAAACTAGGGTTAGGGTTAGGGTGCTAGGGTTAGGGTTAGGGTGCTAGGGTTAGGGTTAGGGTGCTAGGGTTAGGGTTAGGGTTAGACATGCCAGCATGTACCAAGTCGACGGCACGTGGTGGTAATTAGCTAGGCACTTGATCAATTGATCATTGATGCAAATAAGCGCCTTCCCCTACGAAATGCTGGGTCAAAATGAATAGTTTAACGGTATGCATGTATACTGTATGTATTATTGACACTGGTATTTATTCAACAGTTTAGCTAACAGATCGTTTATAATTTCTATAAACAGTTCATAAGGCATATACCATATACAGCTTACTACATTGTATCCACTGCGCTTTGAGTTGCATTCATGTATGAAAGGCGCTATATAAATAAAGTTTCACTTCACTTCACACTTCACTTCACTGTAGAACATCAAGTATCTCTACAGTTCATTTATATACATTAAACTTCACTCAAGTGTTAATCTGCACACCATGCAACAGCATAATTCAAGCCAATATCTTCATAATAATAATAATAATAATACATTAGACTTATAGCGCTTTTCTAGCCACTCAAAGACGCTTTACAAACTGAAAAGATCGAGTAGTAAAATAAAAAGAAAGAAAAAAAATAGATAAAAGAAAGTATAGGGGTCTAATTAATTTTTAGATGACTAAATCGAAGTGTCTTTGTAGGACAATCTGCATACTGCAATTACACCTAGTAGATTTCGGGCGGAGAAGCGGCGAACAAGCAACGCCAGCGTCCGGCATTTCTTTCTCTACATCATATCATACTATAATTGTTTACCATTTCTATAAACAGTTCACAAGGCATATACAGATTACTACATTGTGTAGTATATTGCTATGTTTAGCATAGATCTGGGATTGATTGCTATTGCCTCCGTAGCATTACATCTTGACAATGTTATCACCGATTGACTAGTGTGGTCTGGTTGTTGTTGAAATGGTGAATAAAGACGCACGCTGAACGTTGCTCCAGAGACCAGAGTCATTATTATTATAAAGTGTATCTTGTAAGTCAGAGAGAACAGCAAGACACAACATGGTGTCAGAAGATGTGACTTCTTCACAAATATAAGGAATTGCGAGGCGCCGTCGATCTACGCAGAAACTTTGTGGAGAACTATAGATAGCATAGCATAGCATATAGCATAGCTATCGACCCTGTGCGACGTTCGTTCGTAGTAGCTAGCGAGTGAAAGCAAAGCATGGAACAGTTCAAGCCTCCCGCGCCGCTCATGCTCTCTGGAAACGTGAGTGAGAATTGGCGTCGGTGGAAACAACGTTTTGAACTGTATATGATTGCCACTGGTGCAGATGATAAAGATGAGCATGTGAAAATAGCCATCATGCTGCACACCATAGGAGAAGAGGCATTAGAGGTATATAATACATTCACCATTGATTTTGAAGACCCAGCATACGAGACAATGAAAGAGATCATGGATGCATTTGAAGCATACTGTATCCCCAAAAAGAACATTGTTTTTGAACGTCACCAATTCTGGTCCCATTCTATGTCAGAGGGAGTTAGTGTCGACAAGTTTGTGACTGAACTCCGTCAGAAATGCAGAGACTGTGAGTTTGGTGCAGGTGAGAATGACACATTGAGAGACAAAATGGTGTTTAGCCTAACTGATCCTCGCATGAAAGAGAGACTATTGAGAGAGACAGACCTAACCCTGGACAGAGCACTAACCATATGCAGAGCTGCAGAAGCTGCCAAGTCACAGCTGCAAGCTATGGGGACAGGGCACGCAGACGCCCCAGTTCAAGCACTGTCCAGAGGAACTACTAGCTACTCTGAGATGAGAAGAGGATACAGAAAACAAAGATCGTCAGGAAGAGCAAATGAGCAGACGGACAGCACAAACACATGCGGGAAGTGTGGAGGGACACACCCGCCCCGCCAATGTCCTGCCTTCGGGACCACATGCCACAAATGCAACAAGAGAAACCATTGGTCCAAAGTGTGTGGCGCACCACAGCATGGGACAGTCACAGCAAGGGACGTCAGTCAACTTGAGAGCGAGGTAGATTCTTTATTTGTAGGCTCAGTGTTCTGTGTTAGGGTAGATAAGATCACGCAGCAGACAGACAACGCGTGGTACACCACAGTCAACCTCAGAGACACCCCGGTCAGATTCAAGCTGGACACGGGGGCGGAGGCGAACGTGCTTCCAATGTGCATTTTCGAGGAGATACCGGGGCCCCCACGACTAAAGCCTACACAGACACTTCTCATTGCCTATGGAGGAGCACGCCTGAAACCGAAAGGAACAGTGACATTCACGTGTGAGACACCCAATAGAGCAAGAGCAAATCTAGTTTTTTTTGTGACTGCACAGTCCACCACGCCCATTCTGGGCAGAGAAGCGTGCGAGACACTGCAGCTCGTGAGGAGAATAGAGACGCTTGCAGTCAAGGCACCAGCTACAAAAGAGGAGCTGGTGGAGCGGTACGCATCTGTCTTCAGTGGCCTGGGTGAGTTCCCCGGTGTGCACCACATACACACAGACCCAAGTGTGGCCCCAGTCGTCCACGGATGCAGAAAGATCCCAGTCAGTGTCGTGGACAGACTGAAAACAACCCTGAAAGAGCTTGTAAAAAAGGACGTCATAGCACCTGTGACAGACCCGACCGAGTGGGTGAATAGCCTCGTCATCACTGAGAAAAAGAACGGATCACTGAGGGTGTGTTTGGATCCTCGTGATCTGAATGAGGCAATCAAGAGGCAGCACTACTCGATACCAACCCCGGAGGAAGTCCAGAGCAAGCTCTCTGGGAAGTCAATATTCACGATCCTGGACGAGAAGGACGGATATTGGCAGGTGAGACTTGACGAGCCATCATCTATGCTGTGCACATTCAGTACGCCGTGGGGAAGATTCCGCTTTAAGAGACTTCCTTTTGGCATCAAGTCCGCCAGCGAAGTTTTTCAGCAGAAAAACTGTGAGGCTTTTGGAGACATCGAAGGAGTCCATATCATCGCAGACGATATGATAATCGCCGCCGCCACAGAAGAGGAACATGATGGCATCCTTCACAAGGTCATGGAGAGGGCACAGAGAGCCAACGTCAAGTTCAACAAGGAAAAAATCCAGTACAAAATCAACACCGTCAGATACATGGGCCACGTCATTACACCAGAGGGAGTGAAACCGGATGACACAAAGGTGACGGCCATCAACAACATGCCGCCACCAGAGGAAAAGACAGGGCTGCAGAGGCTGTTGGGGATGACGAGGTATTTGGCTCAGTATATCCCTGATGAAGCTTCAGTGACTGCCCCGCTCAGACAGCTGCTGAGGAGAGATGCAGCTTGGCAGTGGAACCATGAACATGATGATGCTTTAATCAAGCTGAAGTCAGCCCTCACCAACGCCCCTGTGCTGAAGTTCTATGACCAAGCCATGCCTCTCACCATACAGGCTGACGCGTCGAAAGATGGACTGGGAGCTTGTCTTCTCCAGGAGGGGAGACCGCTGTGCTATGCCTCACGAGCTCTCACAGAAGCTGAGAGAAACTACGCCCAAATAGAGAAGGAGTTGCTGGCGATAGTGTTCGCAGCCAAACGCTTCCACCAGTATGTTTACGGCAACACTGTTACAGTCCAATCTGATCACAAGCCACTTGAAGTGATTTTTAAGAAACACCTGAGCAAAGCCCCAGCAAGACTACAGCGCATGTTGCTCCAGCTTCAACGGTATGATTTGAAAATAACATACACGCCAGGAAAAGACATGCACGTCGCCGACACCCTTTCCCGCGCGTTTGTCACCGAACAGGCCGACAGTGGAAAAGAGGACCTCTTCGAGGAGAGAGTGATCCACACGATGGAGGCTACTGCTGCCATGAGCTCAGACATGCTCAAGATGCTCAAAGAAGCCACAGCAGCTGACGAGACACTACAGGCAGTGGCTGAGAGACACCGCAGCGGCTGGCCCCAAAGACGACGTAGTGTGCCCGCCAGTCTCTACCAATACTGGCCTCAGCGGCACATTATCCACATCAGGGACGGACTACTGATGACCGGCGACAGAATTGTGATTCCTCAAGCCGCCAGACAGGTGATACTAGAGAGACTACACCTCGCACATCAAGGTATCCAGAGGACAAAGGCACAGGCCCGACAAGTCGTGTACTGGCCGGGAATGACTCGTGACATCGACAACGCAGTGGAGAGATGCTCTCCGTGTCAACAACTCCAACCACAGAACCAGAGAGAGCCCCTCATGTCACATGATATCCCTGAGATACCATGGCTAAAGGTCGGGGCTGACATCTTTGAGCTCCAGGGCCAGTCATACCTTATCGTGGTGGACTATCTGTCCAAGTACCCAGAGGTGCTCCATCTACCTGACAAGACCGCTCACACAGTCATCCGCAAGATGAAAGCAGTCTACGCGAGGCACGGGATCCCAAAAGAGCTGGTAAGCGACCATGTTCCTTTTGCAAGTGCAGAGATGAGGGAGTTTGCAGCATCCTGGGGAATACAGCTCATTCACTCCAGCCCTGCATATCCTCAATCCAACGGTCTGGCAGAGAGGATGGTGAAGACGGTCAAACATGCACTCAAGAAAGCTTTGCAGACCAACATAGACCCCCATCTAGCCCTGCTAGCATTGAGAAACACTCCAATAACAGGCACAGATGTTTCCCCAGCTCAGGTGCTTATGGGAAGAGTACTACGAAGCACGCTGCCCTGCTCTACAGCTGTTCTACAGCCAGCTACCCCGAGAGGAGTTCATGCCAGGCTGAAAGATCTCCAAACCAGACAGGAGCACTACTACAACCGCAACTCACAGCCCTTACCTGAGTTTGATCCTGGTGCAACGGTTCACATGGAAACGAGACGTGGATGGATGCCAGCCAGAGTCCTAAACCAACGAGAAGAGCCACGGTCATACAACGTGAGAAGCCCGTCTGGTATTGTCTTCAGAAGGAACAGACGTCATCTCAGGCGTATTCATCCAAGTCTGCATCAAGAGAGAGATCCTGAGCCACTGGAGCAGCCTGCACCTGTGAGCCCGCTGGGAGGACCCCCAGAGTCACCGGATCATCCAGCTCAGCACCCGTCCTCCTGTGAGGGCGAGAGCTCCACTCCTACCTGCCGCACCAGAAGTGGCAGAGCTGTGGTGCTTCCGGCAAGGTATCAAGACTTTGAGATGGGCCAACGCTGAAGGTTGTGCTCCACCAGGGTTAAGTACTGGTGACCTCTGTCCCTTAGTTTAGTTAGTTACTAGATGATAGTTGGACACATTTAGAAAGTGTGTGGTATGTTTACAAGTTTGATTTTACTCCAAGTGAAAGTTCACAAGTTACTGGACAAGTTATAGGACGTATAACTTTTCAGAGACTAATTTTCAGTTGACCCAAGAGAGACTTTTAATGCTTAAAAGGGGGGATGTAGTATATTGCTATGTTTAGCATAGATCTGGGATTGATTGCTATTGCCTCCGTAGCATTACATCTTGACAATGTTATCACCGATTGACTAGTGTGGTCTGGTTGTTGTTGAAATGGTGAATAAAGACGCACGCTGAACGTTGCTCCAGAGACCAGAGTCATTATTATTATAAAGTGTATCTTGTAAGTCAGAGAGAACAGCAAGACACAACACATTGTATAGCTGTATTATAGAACATCAAGCATCTTTACAGTTTCATTTACATTAAACTTCATTTAAGTGTCAGTCTACACGCCATGCAACAGCATACTTCAAGACAATATCTTCATTAAGATGCATTGCTCTAATAGCTAACAATAGCTATTGTTGTTGTTGTTATTGTTATAATAGCTGTTCAACATACCGTGTCACTGTCCGAGTGAGACGAGAGTGAGATGGTGGTCTTCTCACTGTATTCATCACGGGATTCCTCACTCTTTTTTGAACATGTGAACATAAAAACGTTAGAATTATAAGGTTCTATCTCCATTTTTGGTCAGAATTGAGTTTTTTACATAATCTGATCCATCAGGGCCATATTCCACTAACGGTGGCTTAATATAGCGGCGCTATAATTAAATGCGGCGCTCAGGGACCTCGAGATTGGTATTCAAGCCTCAGGTGATTCCTCGAATGAGGATCAGCCTTGTGTCATCAGTGTTCACAGAAGACAGGCTTACAAATCTTCGATATGGGCGCGTGCACGCAGACATACGCAGCCCAGAAGAGTCGATCTGTCGAAATGAAGATACTCCACTCTGCAGGGGTACTACATTTGCGCAGCATTCCGAATTATTGATTTTTTATGAAGACGGAAAAATAAGATGTCAAATAGTGCAATACTGCCGCAATTAACAAGGCGAGGGAAATGGTTTGGCAAGAAATTGCTGACCGATTAAATGCGTAGGTCATACTAGCCCCAGTTATTGTTATATGTTCATATTTTAATAAATGAATATTTACTACTGTGGTGATATCAGCAGCAGGCTACAAACCGTCATATCGCCACAATGGCCTAGTGGTATCGATCGACCGCTGCCATAGGATTTATTCGTCATTTTATATCGGTGGTTCAAATCCCTCTTCAGGCGCACTTTTTACTGCATTTCGTTGTCTGAATCTAATCTAAAATCTCATCTAAAAAAGTATGTAGGCTATAAAATTATGGTGCAGGCTAATTTACAAGAACTGACACGATTACAATGGTGTTTGAAACCTTTGCATGAAATCTTCGGTTAAATGTAAAAAAAAAAAAATGAATGACTTAGTCAAGTCTCGAACCCGCAACCTTTGGAACTCGAGTCCGCGGCCTTAACCACTACGCCAACCAGACCGCTGAGATGACAGCAATGCAAGTTGAGACAATTACTTCTTTTTTTTTTTACACTCTTTTCTTTATCAATCCATCTATCACACTTTCAAAATATCAAGTTATCTATCACACAATCAAACTATCTATCGATCGATCACACTTTCAAAATATCAAATTATCTATCTATCACACAGTCAAACTATCTAATCAAACTATCTAATCTATCTATCTCGTGTGAAGTGGGAACTAATATTTCCTAAAAGACACATGAGGAACTTTCGTTCAGGGTTTAGTTTCCGCCTGTGAGCCTTTTTTGGCGCACGGATGACTATAGCCTGTGTTTTAGCCTGGTCGGGACCAGGCTAATTATATCTGACTCAGAAGGAGCTCAACCAAGCAGCGAATTATTTGAGCCACATTGATGGCACCGAAAGCAAGCTAACATTTTCGAGGCTTAGAACTTTATCGAGGCTTAGAACTTTATCGAGCTTTGTGGAATATGGCCTAGGTGTTTATTAATGCCTGTGTGGTGTTATTTTTAAAATGTTGACATTTTTGAGTTAGTAATTAATAAAATACAAAGGTTCCATCTCACAAAACATAATGGAATGTAAAAACTTTGACGCTCAATATCTCTGAACTACCCTAAACGGAGGTAGAACCTTATCAGTCTAAGCTCACGAACATAAGAACATGTGAATGGATCATGAATAAAACTAGCAGCAGCCTGTCCTTACAGACAATAACACACCATTGAATCTGTCTCATTAGACTTGAAGGGGCAATCTGGGATTGGTACATGCAGAATTATTATTATTATTATTATTATTTTCTTCTTTTTTTTACATAAAACTTCCAATGAGTCCCAGATTTAATTTAACCTTTATTTTAGCAGGGAGTCTCTTTGAGAGCAAGGTCTGAGTTTACAACCATACAGAATACAGATACAAAATTACAACATTATAAAACAATCAAGACAAAAACAAACACATAGAGGTCCTCAATCAAAACGTTAAACTGTTAAACTAGCTTCAGCACAAGAGCACCCCACTGAAACGCTCTCTGCAGATTGGCCCAGCAGAGGGGCATAGATATCCATACTATATATACATATACTGTATATGTTACGGTACATGTGGGAAAACTAGGGTTAGGTGCTAGGGTGCTAGGGTTAGGGTTAGGTGCTACGTCGACTTGGTACATTCTGGCATGTCTAACCCCAACCCTAGTTTTCCCACATGTACCGTAACATATACATAATATACTTACATATATTAAAACTAGACCCCAGGACACCCGGGATTAGGTAATTAGGTAATTAGTTAATGAGGTAATTAGCTAGGCAATTGATGCAAATAAGCGCCTTCCCCTACTAAATGCTGGGTCAAAATGAATAGTTTAACACTGTAGCTATGTATTATTGACACTGGTATTTATTCAACAGTTTAACAGATCGTTTATCATTTCTATCAACAGTTCCCAAGGCATATACCGTATACAGCTTACTACATTGTATCCACAGTAGAACATCAAGTATCTCTACAGTTCATTTATATACATTAAACTTCACTCAAGTGTTAATCTGCACACCATGCAACAGCATAATTCAAGCCAATATCTTCATAATAATAATAACACTTATAGCAGACTTATATAGTGCTTTTCTAGCCACTCAAAGACGCTTTACAAACTGAAAAGATCGAGTAGTAAAATAAAAATAAACAAAACAAATAGATAAAATAAAGTATAGCCTAGGCCCTAGGGGTCTGTGGGGAGCATGGCGCGTTCTGGCCTGCAGAGGGAGCCAGACTGCCATTGTGAGGGGGTTAATGAGCTGATTGCGGACAGGTGTCAGTGATCAGACTCGTTATCCCACTGGTCTATTTAACCTGTGTGTGTTTGTTCCCTCGGGAGAAGGAGAGAGAGAGAGAGAGAGAGAGAGAGAGAGAGAGAGAGAGAGAGAGAGAGAGAGAGAGAGAGAGAGAGAGAGAGAGAGAGAGAGAGAGAGAGAGAGAGAGAGAGAGAGAGAGAGAGAGAGAGAGAGAGAGAGAGAGAGAGAGAGAGAGAGAGAGAGAGAGAGAGAGAGAGAGAGAGAGAGAGAGAGAGAGAGAGAGAGAGAGAGAGAGAGAGAGAGAGAGAGAGAGAGAGAGAGAGAGAGTTACACTTCTTAACACAATGTAAAAACTACACAAATATTAGAGAGGTGTTCTTCCCAAAATTTGAAACAAATTTCCCAGAATTCCGAAGTATGACAGAAAGGGAAAGATTACCAGCCCTTCTGGGGTAACAGAAAGAATGTGCAGTTTTGGCTGCAAAATATGTCAATTCCTGTCACAAGAAAAGGGACAACCAGTAGGACATACATACAGTATGCCATGTTTTATTCTCTGCACCACCTGCTTTATTTTATTTATATTATTTTATTTATTTTTTCATGTCATTGATATTATGTTGTTATGTTGTTGTTCGTCATATCTGTGATTGTGCTTTGGCAACACTTGTAAAACGTCATGCCAATAAAGCCTGTTGAATTGAATTGAATTTAATTGAATTAGAGAGAGAGAGAGAGAGAGAGAGAGAGAGAGAGAGAGAGAGAGAGAGAGAGAGAGAGAGAGAGAGAGAGAGAGAGAGAGAGAGAGAGAGAGAGCCGGGCAAACTGAACGAGTCCCGAAAGGGGACGCAGCGGCGCAGTTTCCAGTGCGCGTTCCGTTATTATTATTTGAAAAGACGGTGACGTCAGTGACGGTGCTGAGCTGTGCAAGGCAGAATAAATACCTATTCTGCAACAGTTCCTCTGTGTCGACCTCCCTCTGTGCTTAGAGACCCTTTAAGGGTCTGATTAATTTTTAGATGACTATATATCGTTCTGTATTTATCAGAAATGACGAGAGTACATACCGTGTCGGAGTCTGACATTCTGGTCTTTGTCTGTCAGTCACTCTCTATCGCTATCTCTATCTATCACTATCTCTATCGCTATCTCTATCTCTATATCTCTATCTATCACTCTCTATCTATCACTATCTATATCTCTATCGCTATCTATCTATTATTTTCTTAACACTTTCCAAACTTTCTCTACTCTTCTCTACTCTTCTCTTCTCAACAATACTAGAATGGTGATAGAATATCATCTCTGTGTCTGGAGATTCCACGGCGTCATCACGGGTTGCTATAGTATTCCGACATGGAATGTCTCTTCATTTGCATACAAGTCAAATCCTTCTTATTTAATGTGTCAGATAATAATAATAATAATAATAATAATAAATCATAGATAATATTATATATATATATATATATATATATATATATATATATATATATATATATATATATATATTTGTATAGCGCTTTTCTTTGCTAGCATATCAGCCCAATAGAGCTCTCAGGTCTTCTGACGCTGGTTTTCTCTGTGTACCACATGTACAAAAGAAGAGATTTGGTGAGGCTGCGTTCTCATTTTATGCTCCAGATTGTGTCTCACTGCCAGTTTACATTAGGGATGCAACCTCAGCACATATATGTTAAAGTCAAGACTAAAAACCCATATTTTTAATATTGCCTTTAAATGACTAAATAATCAAATTATGGTTATATAATGATTGGAGCACTTTGAGCTGCAACGTTTGCAGGAAAGGTGCTATACAAATAAAACGTTATTATTATATTATCAGTACTCAGACACACTACACTCCATGAGAGAAAATAGATCCATAAAAAGTAAAACAAAAGCACAGTCAGTAAAAACAACAATGAAAATAGTTAAAGATTAAAAGCAAGTTTAAAAAGTTGGACTTATTAAGAACATTATTCTCTGAAGGTAGTAACCACAGTCTAGAGGCTTCATACTGTATTAGGCCAACAATAGTAGTGTAGGCAGCATCTGCTGTGGGCAGAGCTGATGGTATCTTTCTCACGATGGCTTGCTCTTAAACACAACAAGCTCACATACTGTATAGGGCTGTGCTGGTCATGGAATTTGGGCTAATGGCCTACTATAGGCAAATAGTTGTCCTTTTAAAATAACAGACTATAGGCCTAATGCTATGTGTGCTATTTAATAGCAAATAGCAAAAATAACGAACTATAAGAACTTCGTTCAGTCTATTATTAGGCCTCTTTCTTTATGTTCCGTCAGGAAGCATATTTGGTTGTCCGGCTTCAGGCAAGACCAGACAGGGGTAATGATGTTCCCTGCTGGACTAAAAACTCTCCATATGGATTTTCTCGCTTCACGATCAAAGGAAAGGTCCCTGGTTGTCGCGCCACCTAGGGGATGAGCAGTGAAGTCCAGCGGCTCTTCTAATCGGTTAGTAATGACCAGTGGCGGCTGGCCAATAGAGGGCGCTGGGGTGCCGCCCCCACCTTCACTTCCTAGTTGCGACTTGTAAAAAGTTTTTTTTAAATAAACATTGTTTATTCACAAAATGCGGCTGATATTCTGTCGGCGCCTATCAGCATTCATTAAAAATCCTCCAATACAATAAACATTTTATCTGTGTGTGTGTGTGTAAAATTCACTGTTAAAATGCATAGGGGAGGAGTCGGGGCGCCGGCCGAATACAAGTCTATGGCAGGCCAAATACTTTTCGCTTACACGTGAGCTGTAGCAGCGCTCCAATTGGCTGTCTCCTATTTCCCGCTATCTATATCCGGATGGAGGGGGAGGGATCTCCGCCATAGCCAATTGATCGTCCAGATGGAGGAGGGGGAGGCAACGAGGAAGTGCTTCTGAACTAAAAGACAATTCGGTTCTATATAGAGAGAAAGGATTAGACAAAGTCAAAGAGGATCACATTCCATCAAAAATCAAAGGTTAGATATCATTCCTAAGAAAGTGATCACTGTTTATGCATTGGTAGTATAATAACTGCACTTCGTGAATTTCGTCTTTAGCTGGGATGTTTTCATCTGCTTCTGTAGACTCTGTCTGGTCAATTCTTTAGCTAATTATTTTGTTGTCTTTTGGATATGAAGCCATGTTGTAATGTGTAATACTGATCGTGCAAAATGACTGCTACCATGATCTTACCTTAACTTTAATCAACATTTTGACTGGTTTGGTTCTCTAAACATAAAGTATATAACACGTAGTATGTACTGTATCAACGTTGTAAGGTTCCTGACCACAATCATAATAATAATAATAATAATAATAATAATACAGGGGGAACAGGGAACAGGGAACAGGGAACAGGGAACGGGGAACGGGGAACAGGGAACAGGGAACAGGGAACAGGGAACAGGGAACAGGGAACGCATACGAGACTCAGATAACTTTGACCCCAACACCGTCAGAGAAGCAGGAGCCTTCGCTATGCTACTGGAGAATCAGGATTTTAAGTTCTTTCTGGAACTTTTTCACCACATCATGCCACATGTGGACTTCCTCTATGCCAAGCTGCAGAAGAAGAAGATAGATTCCGTCCATATCCAGCAGTGCATCCAGCAGTTCCAGCAGGACATACAAAAGATCAGGTATGGGTATTCCTAATATGATTATTTTTTATTATGATTATTATTAACGTGTGTGTGCATTTTGTTGTCTCAGTACCTGTACTCTGTGCAATGACAAAGTTGAATCTAATCTATTATTATTATTATTCACTTTCTGTCTTATCTCTGTTTTATTCTTATTTTTAATTATTTGTCTTCGCAGAAATTCTCTCCATGCCATGGTTGAGCAAAGCAGCGCTGGGTCTCAGCCATCAAAGAGACGTCGGGCACTCAGTCTAGAGGACCATGAAAGGATTGCAGCAGAGGTGAGTTGATGTTGTAGAATCAGTCACAGTCCATGTTACACCGGAGGCCTTCGTTTAAATAAAATGAAGGCACACAATTTTGAGAAATGTGACTAAAAATTATTTTGATCCTGATGCATCATTTACAATAAGGAGCTATTAAAAACAGAAAAGTACTATATTTGACATTTTGGAGAGGGAACTGTGCTCAGTATAGTTTTAACATTAAAGGTCCCATATATTATTTTATATATTAATTCACTTCCTGGTCATTGCTATGTTGCAAATACCCTGCGTTATTAAAATATGGAGAAATATGAATTAGGAAATTATGGAAATACTGTAATAGGTACAGATTTCTGATTTTCACAGTGTTGGCATAAGCCCTCTGAGTACAAAAACAATAAACTGTTTTCAAAGGATATGGGACCTTTAACCTTTCAACGCTAGAATGCTAGAACTCCCAAAACACTAGCATGAAAAAAGAACAGGGTACATATTATTATTTATTATTTTTAAATTCTTCTTCTCTCTGTAGGTCTGTGATACCATACTTGGACACGCCAAGGAGCGCTTCTCCTTCACAAACCACCTGGTCAGTGCCACCTTGCTGCAGGGGGACAGGTTTGAAGAGTACAAGGGGGCCTTTCCGGAGGATGCACTGAACAGCACCTTGAAGGCCTACCCAATGCTCAGTGGAAGCCAGCTGAAGACCGAGCTCAATCTCCTCGACAGCAAGGAGGAGCTCAGAGCCTGTCGTGGTGCTGTGGACCTCTTCCAGCTTTTTATGGAGAACAATCTTGGAGAAGTGTTTTCAGAGACTGTCACTCTCCTAAAGATCCTCATAACCACACCCATGACCACGGCGGAGGCAGAGAGGTGCTTCTCGACCTTGAAAAGGATCAAAACCTTTCTCCGGAACACCATGACAGAGGACAGGCTGAATGCATTGGCCATGATGTCAATGGAGAAGACACTGGTGATTGAAATGACAGACTTTAACCAGAAAGTCATTGAGAGATTTGCAGGCCTGAAGGAACGAAGGGCAAAATTCATGTTCAAGTAGTGTAACTGGGGAGGGACACAGGCTTTGAAAGTAACAAACATTTATTATCACAATTGCATTGTGTTCCATGTCTTTCTCCATTGAATAAATAATGCCTAGTTGAATGGCTAAACAAGACAACTGTCTGGACAGTACAATCCATTTGAGCTGCTAGAATTATTCACCTTACCGCTGCACAGATAGACAAAGGGTTTAAGTCCATTCTGTTAACATTAGGTCTACTCTGCTAACAAAGACTATTCCAGTTGATTTGTCAGTTTTAGTGTTGTCACGATACCAATATTTTACCCTGCGATACTATACCAGCCCAAGTATCACGATACTGAGTAGTATCGCGATACCGCGGCACTTTTGTAACACTTTTTATTTTTATGAACATGCAATGTATTTATACAAGTTACAATAACTTAATGAGTGGTGCATGAATAACATGCATTTAATGCATTACACTGTAACTCTACAGGTAAGTAAAAGTACTGAAACCGATATTTTTGTGAATAACATGTTTATTAATAAGTAGTTTGAAACATCAAACAGACCAACTGGCCTTTTGCAAGAGTATAGCAAAGTAAGTGTGTGTGTGTGTGTGTGTGTGTGTGTGTGTGTGTGTGTGTCCGTCTGTGGGGTCTTTTTCACGAACTTGAAAAGTAAAAGCAAACACTGGCTTATCAAAAATATAGAGGGCTACTTCCAAACTGTAGCTCAAGACTTAACTCAACTTAAGAAAACTCAGTGGTCATATTCCAAAGATTGTCACTAAGCAGGGCAGAAGTGTGGATCAGCAACAGCAGTCCTCCTACACCTACAATACAATTCACTCAAGTCCTACTGAAGTTTCTCCTTAATTTTAGGCAGGTTTTGGGCTAGGAAAACAAGCATGTCCACCCTGTCTTGAGCCAATCTAACACGCCTTGGACTGCAGATCATTCCTGAGGTGCTAAACACTCGTTTGGAGGCACAGCTCGATGCTGAAATGCACAAGTACTTTCTTGCACATTGTGAGAGGAGTGGCAGAGTTCCTGCATTTAGCTTCCACCACTCAAGTGGGTTTTCTTCTGCACCAATCTCCTCTATTTTGGTGTATATTTCCAGCTCTTTTTGTAGCTTCTGTGTATTGCTAAACACCTTATTGCTTTATCTTGTTTATCTGGGGAAAAGGTGAACGAAAAAATAGACGGAAAATAAGCCCCCCCCCCTTTCCCCTTCCCCATTGCTGCCGCACACTTTAGCTAAGAAGTTTATTCATTCATTTTTGTAATATTAGCTAATTGCAAGAACACAGATAATTATAACAAATAAAGCCATACTAACCTCATTAGCTTGCTTGTATTCCAGTGCAAGGTCTGGATGACGACATTGTAGGTGCTTTATTAAGTTTGACGTGTTGCCTCCTTTTGCCTGTATGGCATGATTGCATCTCCTGCAGAACGGACGGCCATCATCTATTGCTTTACCTTCGCGATCTGGTTTAAAACCAAAATAGTTCCAGATAAAACTTTTTGAGTTAGTTTTCTTTAGTAATTTTGGCGTTGATGGTGCGACGCTATGGGTAGGGAACGCTTCTGCCATGACGATACTGAGAAGACTGGCTCGCGCCCAGACAGACATCCAGATAACGTCAATATATAAGGTAATATTGTGACTGCGGAGATGTGCGCGAGCAAACAAACTGGGATCTGTCACAACGGTGTCGCGAGCCAGTCTTGTCCTCATTAGCAGAACCAGTGAATTTGGTAATAGAGGTAACACATTGCCCCGCTGGTACCGTGTTCAACACGTAGTATAGTATTCCACGGTAGTACCGTTGTATAAAGCTTATGGTATAGTAGGCACCGTGACATTTTGGCACCGCGCCCAGTGAGCAATAGACGTCTTTTCAACCTCGCGTCTACAATATAAACCAATATAAACCAGCTATATTACGGCTATATTTTCTACTTATCTTAAATGCATGAAAACCGTTATTAAACCCCTCTAAACTGTCAGAATACGTCCCAGACGTCATGTAGTATGAGATTCCATGTAGTCTAGAGCCGCTTTTCCACTACGGTGCAGACCTGGTGCTGACCCGGGTCAGCCCGCTTCGTTCCCCTTTTCCATTCGTCGTTCCAGGTCGCTTCGGTCCCAGGTCAGCTCGCTTCTTTAGCTCCACATCGGAGCAGGGTCTAAAATTTCATATCCGGGTCTCTTTGCCAGGCTGCGTGTGACGTGTGACGCTGCACACCGTTGATTGGTCAATGGAAAATCGTCATCCCATGTCCCATCCCATATTATTTCTTCACTAACCGCCATCTTGAAATACCACTATTCACTCTAGGAAAATGTCACTACAGTTTCTGTAATAGCTTAATAAAGATTCGGAAAATTATGCTGACCATCGTATTATCTTAGTTTAATGTCATTTCAATGAATCATATAACTTTTATTTACAACAAGCACAACACAAAAATCGCTATTATGCACCGGCTTTGTCCGTGAATAACACCGGCTGTGGAGGTGTTACAAACACAATACTCCTTTGCTAACTTCACCATCTGTCTACGGTCATTTTGAGCCCTTAACCACCGCGCTGACACCCCGAAAAGTTATGCTTTTAACCGTAAACTCGATGAACCGGGAGTTCACCCGGCCGCTGCTCGCAGCACCGCTTGTCCAGTTGACAGCGGGGGCAGAGAATATTTCTACCCCGGAATTCCATTCAAATGCCAGCGTCAGTCAGCCTTTTCCGTAGAAATACATCGCTCCGTTATATATCTAACGTTACATGTTTTAAGGCTGATCTGTGCATGAGGATTGGTGCTGCATTTTGACATAATTCTTATCGCATTTCCCCGTTGTGTTGTGCTGCCGTTCAGTAGTCCAGCGCTTCATCATCCCCCTTCACCCCTTTCCATCCCTGGCGTCATTTTATCAATAAACGTGGTATTATACATATTTACATATTACATATTTGTTGTTATTTATGGAAGTGTCCGGTTGCTGGAGGAACCAGGACGCCGGCTACACTGCACAGTTTAGCCCGAAATATATAGAGAGAGTTCTGTACCGCGCCAGCTGGTGCAACTCCTGTTGACGGCACACAATGATGCTACAGTTCATAAAGCAGACAAGTGAAGGCAGTGGTTTTAAGGGTTCAAAAACATGACTTTATTATGTGTAGAACAACATATGTGCAGAACAAAATTCAATAGAAATGATTCAAACATGCAGACAATCAGGCAGTAGCCGTCTCCTGAACATAACAATGACGCTACAGTGAGCTAAAGTAGTAGCCATCTCCTTACGATAGCCCACAGTAGTTTCTTTCTCTTTTCAGCATTCCTCTTTCGAGTATCCTTCCTTCTGTCTTCGCTCTTCTGTCTTCTCTCTTTTCTCTCCAAAAAACCACGGTTAATAATATACCACATGCCGAGGGAAAGGCATAGGATAGCTGCAAGCATAGGATAGCTCCATGTTGCTGTTGTTATGTCTCGTGAAAATATACGTCACCACCATGGCGCGCTGTTATGACGCGTAACTCCGCCTACTATCGTCTACTCCTCCTACTAGCTCCGGGTCTGTGTGTATAATGGAAAACCAGAACAGATCAAAAGTGACCCGACCTGACCCCGAACTGATGCGAACTGCACTAAAGCGGGACCCAGATGGAAAAGCACCATAGCATAGTTATTCATGCGGAAGTGGTGGTTTAAATTGCGTCTATACGTCTTTTAACCCAGATAAATGCGGTCTGTGTCTAAACCTGTTTTAGTCTAGCAGCACGTTGAGTTTAAATTAATACCCTAAACGCCTGTAGATTGTCAAAATATGTACCAGACCGTCATTTAGTCTGAGATTCCATGTAGTCTAGCATAGTTATTCATGCAGAAGTGGTGGTTTAAATTGCGTCTATACGTCGCTGTCCTTTAACTCAGATAAATGCGGTCTGTGTCTAAACCTGTTTTAGTCTAGCAGCAGGTTGAGTTTAAATTAATACCCTAAACGCCTGTAGATTGTCAAAATATGTACCAGACCGTCATTTAGTCTGAGATTCCATGTAGTCTAGCATAGTTATTCATGCAGAAGAGGTGGTTTAAATTGCGTCTATACATCGCTGTCCTTTAACCCAGCTAAATGCGGTCTGTGTCTAAACATATTTTCTACTTATCTTAAATGCATTAAAATTCAGGAGGCTATAACAGGTCAAAACAACTAGACCAATACAAAACTAAAGAACAACCAAAAAAACATATTTCCCCCCAAAATAAAATGTGACAACAATCAATTTCATTAATGGGAGACCCTAAAGATAAGAAAAATCATTGTTGTCATTTGTTCTACCTCGGGTAGGGGTATCTCGAAATCTGAGGGCCCTTCCTGCAGACTTGACTATGATGTGGAGAGTTCCGTTCAAGTTGAAGAGGAGTTTGAACTACACAACTGCACATAAACTAACTTTTTACCTAAAGTGACTGGAATACCCCCCAGTAGTAAATCATATCCTCAAATAATATCTTAAGAAAGCCTTCTTATCTTTGTTGGTTTATTATGTTTAGTTGAGTGTCTGTTTCAAATATTTTGTCCAACAATAGCCTACTGACTTTACTGAATAAGGCTGTGCCTGTCATGACACATATTGGTCATAATAATAATAATAATAATAATAATAATAATAATAATAATTTATTACATTTGTATAGCGCTTTTCCGAGGCTCAAAGACGCTGAAGTGAAGTCATGAAGTCATGAAGTGTTGCCAATGTAATGAATACAATATTGTTAATTTCAATGTTTGTAATTGGTCACTTTCAATTTATAAGAGTGTCATATATATATACCGGTAGATACATTGAAATCGTAAAATTAAATTAAATAAATGTCCCTCCTGTCATATGACGTCGAGTAAACATGACAAGTGTATGCAACACGATTGGCTGTTTCATATGGAAGTCCCACCCATTTCAGATGTTCTGTCTATTTCATTGGTTGTTCGGCGAGACGTTTAAATTCAAAAATCGACCGGTCGAGTTGAGCAGAGAGACAAGGGCAGACAGTTTGAAGAAGTGAAGTGCGCTAGGAGTTGGTTACCTGGTTACCGAAAGAGAAATAATTATATAGACTCGACAGTTGAATTTCAGGTAGGTGGTGAAAATGTGATTATCCAGCGCTGACTATCTACCTACGTGGTAGACTAACTGTTTATAGCAAGCGCTCGTTTGTTAGATACGTTGTTGTGCAACTGACTTGTGTTTATGTTCTCCGCACACGCTAGACAAGGCAGAACGGGCCGACGGCAGAACGGGAGTGCTGGCTACAGAAAGAATAACCCAACCTAAATGTTGTCTCCCTAACTGTTAATAAATACTATTATGTTGTATGTAATGTTCCTATTTCATTGTTAATATTTAATATTTAATATTCTTATTTCCTTATTTATATTTCGTATTTACTATTTCCCTAAATAAATACATGTTCCTATTCATATTTCCTTGTCATAATTTACTTATTACTCATGAAAATTGTATTTGTCTACTTATACTAAGTGTTTAAACGTCTAGGCTATAACAAAGCTAAATTGATGTGAAATTGGAAATTGAAACGTCTGTTTAAACTGCATTTCAACAGCTATATATAGTCTGCCGTTGAAATGCCTGTAGAAGGGTCATTGACGGATAAGACTTTTGAATGGGCCAATTTTAAAATACTATCAATAACAATATATTTGGCCATTATTCAAACATTTGGAATGTAGTGTACACATGCATTTATGCAAAAACCCCAAATTAAGAGATTTTAGTGTTTTTAAAGTTGAATTAATAGGACACGCCCTTAAAAGTCATTTGGGGCGACCGTAATTTATCTAAAAATTAATATATTTCCTTAACATTACTAATATTTTAACAAGTATCAGTAATTAAATAAACTGTTTAAGAAAGACAGGCTTGTGTGCCCTTTCATTTTTTGTAAACCATGACTTCACAAGTTTATTCTATAATGGCAGTGTCTCCCTCGTAATGCAGTTACAATACCCATTTTTGTTCTAAAACCCATAAAACTGATTTAAAATGTGTACAGATAATATCCACTTAAGCATAGTATACAATTGATTAATATTTGAGCCAAAACTGATGGATATTCTATTTAGAATTTAGTACAGTAATTGCCAATAGTTGGTTACCCCACATGACAGATGGTCGCCCCAAATGATGAGAAAACCGCAGGTAGTTAAAAGTCTATTTAAAATGTACACAATACAGTTCAGACTAAAGAAAACGGAACAACGTTTTTATTACAATCTTTTCAAGTGGTCAAGTCAAAAATATTCTTAAATTCATTCAAATATCACAGAACTAAAAAAATGTAAAACGTAAAACGCGTAGGTTACAAGTTTCGTCAGGAACATTCAAATATCACACAAATGTTAAAAACATTAAACATTTAAAAAGTTAAAGTGCAATGCACATTATATGCTTCAGGAACTTCTTCAAGAACAAATATTTCACAAATGTAAATTTTCACGTCCTTGTCATCTCATCTTTGGTTTTGTCAATCTATGAGTGAGAGAAGGAGGGTTAAGTAGCATCACTTTTGTGGACCCTGGTAGTCACATTGCACAGGGATCAACAATTTCAATAAAAAGTAAACAGTTGTATATGGAATAAAAACTAAACACCAACACAGTTCTATAGAGTCAATAAACAATAAACACCAACCTAGTTGCATGGATGAAATCAACACTAAACACCTACAACACAGTTGTATCAGTTCCCTGTATATGACTTACAACACAGGCTGGTTGGAGCAGTGGATCATTTGTTACATTAAAACGATGTTTAGGAACATCAGCATGTAACAAACTACGGTAGGCTATTTCCATTTCATTGTTACTGTAATTTCATTGTCTTTGCTATTGTCATTTCATTCTCATTTGTCACTTCCATTTTCTTTTCGTTCCTTTATTTCCCCATTTTATTGCCATTTCATTTTCCTTACTCATTGCATTGTGAACAATGACCATCTAATCATTGTGACCAGACTCATGGTAAACTGCAGGCATTTCTTTAACACCAGGGGCCTCATTTATAGAATATGGATAAAATGTGATCTTACCCTTGGCGTACGTAGAAAACCATGTCAAAATAGTGAATCATAAAATGTCAACGTGAGTCAATTTGACAGTGGAAACGATCGTAGCTCTACGTCAGGTCTTGACTTGACGTACGCACCTACTAGTTATGCAAAGTTATTACAGGCATGTGAGCCGCACTCGAACACGTTAATGCCTACTTAACTGTAATTCATGCGAAGTGAAAGTGGCTCGTAATAAAACTAACAATGTTGTTATCAGCCGAGAAAATTAGTTTAATTCAAGATTTAAAGGGAACTGATGTTTATGATTGTATTTCAGTCTTCCTTTATATGCCATTAGGCTATTGTATTGTGTAATCATTCTAAATTGAGGCGTGATAAAGGCAGTCACCCGACTGCCAGCCCTCCTTCAGCCGCATCCTGCCTGATGTGATCAGGGGAATTCGGGGGCGTGCGTTTGCGACCGCGCGTCTATTTCTGATAAGACAGTCGATCTCCTCCTCAGTAAAGTTTCTCTTCTTTTGTTTGTCTACCATCGTGTGAACTCGTCAAAGGTGCTGCTCAACACCTCAATCAAGCCTATTTATAGCACTTGGCTTAATTCAGCCTCTATAATTGAGCCGCTATCACAGGGCGTAAATACAAAGCTCATTCACCTGCGTTCAATTTCAAGTATATTTGTTATTTATAGACGGAAGTACGTACGACAGACGTACGCAATTTTAAACAAGCACAGCCCGTTTTATAAATAATGCTTACGTCCATTTAGAAAAATGTGCTTACGTGCAAGTTAAAGATGACGTTCAAGTAAATGTTTATAAATGAGCCCCCAGGCATTTCTGAACTTTACCCAGTCTTGGCAAGTCAGCTTCGAGACGCAAGAAGCATTCTGGTGGCCTAAATTACATACAAACTTAAGTTCAAGATATTACAGAAAAGGTCATTCTTAATCCTACTAACATGACAGTTTCAAATACACCAGAGAAAGATATAGCCTACTGCATGTTACCTATAGTTTTTTACCTTTCCTTTTTCCTGGCAAGATAGTCGGCTCTTGCTGCAGGGTCTGCGTTGACCCGCTGCCTGTATCGAGCAGTCTTCTGTTTGCTTGTTTGTGGTGCCATCTAGAAAATAGGTTAAACTAGTTAAACATAACTAATACATCTACAATTACCTAAATGGAATGTCATGCTATACAATTTTTACATTTCTTTCATAAGATTGCACAATAATAAAAAAGAAACGTTAATTCCTAAATAGGAATGGAAATGACTGAAATTTAGACAAATATGTGTTAAAGTATACAAAGAGTTATGCTAAAACAAAGAACTGTATGTATATAAATCATTAATAAAATATAAATATACAGAAACTACAAATACAGGACGTATATCTATCATGTAAGACACTCAGCAGTGGTCGCCCCACATGATACTAGGTCACCCCAGATGATGTTTTCAAGTTCAGTCAAATATTACAGGCTAACAGTTAGCTACAGAAACCAAACTAGCTACTTCTTACCACATGTCACTATCAAATGTATCATCAAAATATAGATTTGCAGATAAAACTTATTATTCACAGTTTTGTGGGGGTCGTCCCACATGATATCCAAAAGTGGCAAGTACATGACAGCAGTTAAAAAATAGATTTATTTGCAAATATGAGAGAAACTTACTAACATGCCCGTTGTTTCTCTGGGTCCCTCACATGTGGCTGGCGGATGCAGCATCTGTCCTTGAGGTGGTTTCAAAATAAAAGTCCCACAATTGTGTTTTCTTGATGGTCGCCCGAGATGATATTTCATCAAATTAACATATTCGGACAACATTCGTTTGTATTTTATGATGGAAATATAAGTGCAAATGCTTAATAATTTTGTCAATTATTGTAAAACATGTTTGAAATTATGCCAAATAGAGCAAGGGATATATTTAAATAGATTTAAAGTGATTTTAAACCGGTTGTCTAAATAGAAGTCAAGGCTGGACGGTCACCCCACATGATGTTTTGACACTTCAGATAGCAGAAAAATGACCAATAACTAAAATGTTTGGAGAAGTTAGAGTGGTTATATGGGGAAGGTATTAGACATACATGTTATCTTTTTATGTTTTTTTATGTTTTTTTTAAGGTAAAAAATTCAGTTGGACAGAAAAAGTAGGCGTCACGTCATTGACCCAGAAACAGTCGTTTCAATTTCACCTCCATTTGGCTTTGTTTTAGCCTAGACGTTTAAACACCGGTGTTTCAATGTCTAGGTTATAATTAAGCTAAATTTAGGCTAAATTGGAAATTGAAACAACGTCTATGTTTAGACGTTGATATGCCGTTGAAACATAGAAAGGGAAACAACGTCTATGTTTCAACGGCATTTCAACGTCTAAACATAGACGTTTTTTAAATATCCAAAATGGCCGATATTTAGCCTCGATTTGGCCTAGACGTCTACGGGCCATTTAGACGTTGTTTAGACGTCTAATCAACGTAAAATTGCTCACTGGGCGGTATATCGTTGGTACCGGTATATCGTGCAACACTAGTCAGTTGTACATTATATTTTTGTTGTGTTTGCAGTTTGCCCTTTAATACAAGTTATATATATATATTCTCATGCTAAAATCCAGATTTTAAAGTTGATATTCTTCCCCGTGGAGCATGCCCCCATAACCTGTGCCCCACCCAACATTTTTATCACCAGCCGCCCCCACCTTCACTTCCTAGTTGCGATTTGTAAAAGTTTTTTTTTTAAATAAACATTGTTTATTCACAAAATGCGGCTGATATTCTGTCGGCGCCTATCAGCATTCATTAAAAATCCTCCAATACAATAAACATTTGTATCTGTGTGTGTGTGTGTAAAACTCACTGTTAAAATACATAGGGGGAGAACGCGGTGCGCCGGTCAATGCAAGTCTATGCCAGGATGAATACTTTTCGCTTACACGTGAGCTGTAGCAGCGCTTCAATTGGCTGTCTCTATTTCTTGGCCAGGGCGCAAAAATGTGCGTCCTGACTCCTGAATCTCCGGTTGTATTGCAGACAATGCATTATGCTGAGGACTTCCGACTTCCGGTTTTCCGGACTTCGGGCTTCCGGAGTATTTTAAATGAACATTCGTAATGTCTGTCTCTGATGTTCATGGTCAATTAAATCAGCCTATTTTGTGCAACTAATAATGTTCCCGCTAATGGGTTAACCAAGCAGCCTTAGGGTATATCTTCGAACTATTCATAGCAATATGCGCGGGGCAAAAATAATCTATTGCCTCTAAAATCACCACGACAGAACGGCGGAGGTACGGGTAAACACGGCTCATGTTCTGTCATCAAAGGTAAGAGTTGGTTTTCTTTAACTCAGCTGATGCATTACCTTGCTGTTGTTGTTTACCGAATGCTCCATCTGACTGTCACACTGTGATTGTACTTGTGTAAACAGTAACACAGACGGGGTGAATTTCATGAATGAAAGTGAAAGTTCTGTCACAAAACGCCATTACGTATCCTCACACATGTTTAAGTGGGTATTGCGTGGGTAAAGTGAAATTACATCTTTGTTTTGAGCGCCAGTGCGTGTTTTATGCGCGTGCACGCGGAAAAGAAAATCGTGCACGCGAAAAAAAAATCACTCATGTGAGAACACTTCCGTTGTGTTGTGAACTGAATTGCAGCGTTTTCTTGTTGCATGTGTTGTCGGGGGTTGTAGCGTTTTCTTGTTGCATGTGTTGTCGGGGGTTGTAGCGTTTTCTTGTTGCATGTGTTGTCGGGGGTTGTAGCGTTTTCTTGTTGCATGTGTTGTCGGGGGTTGTATGTGTTTTTGACTTTGTATCGTTTCTGTATTTGCAGCGCATTTCTGTATTTGCAGCGCGTTTGCTGTTAATGTATTTGATTTGGTCTTTGCAGCGCGTTTGCCCTTGTCGGCCACCGTAGAGCACTCACAAAAACCAAAATGAGGCAACAGAGAAACATGGTTTTAACAACATATACCCAAGTGTTTGACTGAGAAGGTGCTGCCCGGCGGGGCGGAGTTTGACATGGGCTTCATGTCTCTGAGCCCGACGCCCGCGGCTCTTATGATCATTGATTTATATGCATATGCGATGTGGTTAGATTGAATATGGTTAGAATCCTGGTTAGGGATTGAATATGGTTAGGGCTGCAACAACGAATCGATGAAATCGATAAAAATCAATAATGAAATTCGTTGGCGACGAATTCCATTATCAATTCGTCGGGTCTTGTTCCATAACAAACCTACTTCCTGTTGACGCACGCTGTTTTGCGGAGCTGCCGCGGCGGCTACATTTAAATCATGGCGGAGAAAACGTCTCGACCGAAGTCGTCCAAGGTGTGGGAGCACTTCACTTTAAAAGCTACAGAAAAATTTGTTTGCTGCAACCTATGCAAAACCGACCTTGCATGGCACGGGAGCACAACGGTGATGCGAGAACACCTTAAAAGAAAGCATGTGACAGTGATGGATGACTACGGCTCAGCCTCGGCAGGGTAATTATATTACGTTGCGTTTTGAAGTGAGGATCGTTCGTTTCACTGGCACAGCTGTAGGCCTAAGTTAGTTCTTCTCGTTTATCTAATAGATTCTCCCTCTTAATGACCTATTGTATTTTTATCTTGCTATTCGCATTCTATGCCTTCAGCACCGGAGTATGCTCATAGTCACTTGTAAGGAGATGCACTTGTGAGTTCTGGCGAAGCGTCAGCTAAATGACTGTAATGTAATGCGATAGCCAGTGTGTGTTTGCTCGCATTCATGAATTCAATATTGCATGACAAGTGTATTTAGCTAGCTGGCTAACGTCAGTGGTAGAGCAGAGGTGATAAGCTAAAGGCTAGCTAGTGGTAGCCTACCAAGCTACCCGTGAGTTAGAGTGAGGCACTGACTGTAGCCTAGCCTATTGTATGGTGTGAGAGGACACATTGCATTGTTTTGGAGCATAATCTGTTACCGGTATATAAAAACATTAGTGTCTTGTCTGTAGCCTATATTGCACTTTGGGTTACTGACCTTTACATTAAGCAAAGTTATTAACTTAAACAATGCATGATAATCATCATAAAAAAAAAAAAAATACTACCACTTAATATTTAATAATGCATTATTAATTGGAGCAAATTGTTTTCTTTTCTCGTTTTTCAGACGCGCACTTCAACTTTTAATCAACCAAAAATCAGCATTTCAGTTCCCGTTCAAGGGTCTCGACATGATCTGGATGTGTAGAGACGGGCAGAGAAAAAGGTAAATATGATCCTATGCGATTCAGATTGAGTCTTTAGCCTAGGCTATACATATTGTACATTATGTTTGTGGGTGAGCAGCTTTGGACACTTTTATTAGGCAGAGAGATTAGAAATGTTGAACAAACACTTTGACATTTCCTCATGCGCTACACTTCTTCTTGACACAAAAACACGAACAATGTGTGTTTTGTTACATCTCATTAAAGTCGTATGAATCAAGCGGTATTCACATATAATATTTGAAATCACTGTAAATCTGTCAGGTTGTGACTTTAAATGGTGAAATATTTTTTTATTTAAATACCTAATCACAATTGATTGAAGCTCCATCAAATCCACGAAATCTCAAATGTACCTTTGTAGCCTATATGTATGTATTAATAAACTATAAAGCAAACAGCACCTAACAAAGACAAACATCTGTTTCTCTTCTAGTGATCTCTCATCACCCATGAATTTACCAGGCCTACCCCGACCCAGCGCTCTGGACCCAGGTATAAAGAGGAGAGGAGAGTGTGGAGCGGCTCAACCGTTGTACATATTACACCCAGCTGAACGGGAACCATGTTGAGTGCAATGTCTGTAAGAGGCAGTTGTCTTTTCATAACAGAACAAGTTCTATGAGGGAGCATCTTGTCCGCAGACATGGTATACGAGACAGTGATAACACCATGGTGGCCCCGATCCCAGCCACATCCCATCAGCCCATGGCCAGCTGCACCACAGTCAACACCTGCATGTTCCAGCCATCTTTGATCGTCATCATCAAGGAAGAGCAGCAGGATCCTGACGTCTCTGCTGAACCAGGGGAGGCCAAACGTACACGGATCACATTCGCTAACCCAGATGTAGGAAGTGCCGCAAACGCAGTACCTGTCTCCAACTCAGATCTGGAGCCCTCAAACTCACACACTGGATTACCATACAGTGTGAACAACAACAACAACAGCGTTAGTAAAAACAAGGAATGTCAAAAACAAGGTATCAAGGAATGCAGTAACAAGCGTGTTGGGGTCCTTACTGACCTCATCTTAGAAATGGTGTTCAGGAACCGCTGTCTGTGGTGGAGGAGAAGGGATTTCGTCTTTTATTGAGCTGCTTAGAACCACACTACCTGGTGCCCACTCCCTCCCAACTTGGCAGCCTGCTTTGGTATCGGTATGATGCTCTCAAACAGCACCTTCAGCAGTATCTCCAGTCTGGCCTGGCATCTCGTGGCCTAACTCTTTGCACTGACTACTGGCAGTCAGTAGCTGGCTGTGAAGTGGGAGGAGGCGGTCGACTCTTCTTCACTGTAAGTGCACATTTTGTTGACAAAAACTGGCGCTCGGCCCATTGTGTGCTAGAGACCCGTCCCATGCCAGACTTCAGAGAGGAGGCCAATGGAAGTATCAATCAATTTGGGGACACCCTGAAGGCAATTCTCTCTGAATTCAACCTCCCTGAGAACTTTGTTTTCTGTGTTGTGCACGACACTCCCCATACTCCCTCTGAGCCCCGAGGAATTAAGAATACGGGACTTGATAGAGAAAATCTAAATTATTTTGCTGATCAAAGCCAGTCACCTCAGAATCTCCCAGAGGGCTGGGTAACATTGCACTGTGCAGGGGAGGCCCTCAATCTTTGCATTCAGGAAGGCCTGTGGATGGAGCCAGCCAGACAGGCTCTTTCAGAGGTCCGTAGAATCATCTCACATTTCCAGCACGATGCCCATGCTGCCATGGCACTGAGCCACAAAGCACAGGCTGCAAATAACGCAGGTGCTCGTTTGGTCTTGGATGACCCAGGCCGCTGGGCAACTGCCATTGACATGTGTGAGAGCCTGCTAGAGCTGAAGTGGGTGGTGAGCTCAGTCCTGGAAGAGCGGAAAGCTGCTCCTAATTTGGCGGACCACCAGTGGCGGCTCCTACAGGAGCTGGTACCTGTGCTTAGGACGGTGCGCATTGCTTGCTCTTTTTTGAGCGAAGACATAAATGCCCCCATCTCTGCCCTTATGCCATGCCTGCATGGTGTATCCCGTGTCCTGGCACAGCATATCGCAGAGAGCAGCTGCCCTGTGGCTCGGGGGGTCATGGAGAGAGTGCTGTCTGGGATCGAGAGACGATGGAGACTGGATAAAGAGGACGCCCTGCTGGACAGTAGGGCTGCAACTAACGATTATTTTGGTAGTCGACTAATCTGTCGATTATTTTTTCGATTAGTCGCGATTAGTCGGGTGGCTTTTCGCTGCACGTAAATGGCGACGCAGAAGCATAAATCCGGCTTAACTAGCTATCTAACCTAACGTTACGCCAAGCTACAGCTGCTCACAGAGCTAGTTGATTGGCTAGCTAGCATTGCTGGCTAGACTACAGACAGCTCACGTTAGTAGGCTACGCTTGGCGCTGTTTATCTTACAGACAGCTCGCTGGTGGACTCAACATAATTGAAATAGCATTCACTTATCAAGCATCATTCATGATCATCCACCATGACTACCTGGTATTTTAATAGCGACCACCCCTCACTTCATTTCATCTCGCGTTCTCCTGGCTTCAACATGGAAAACCCCTGCTACGTAACGTTAAATACAAGCGCCTCTGTCTGTCACACGCGTGCCACAGGGCAAATAAATTAATAGCACAAACGCTCATAGCATGTACAGCCCTGTCCATGGGACGTTGTTTTCCAACATGTAACAGTAAAGCTAACATAAACATTACGACCCTAACAATATAACGTTAGCCAGTTGGCTAACAACGTTAGCTAAAACTTACCCAGCTGATTCTTGCATGGCTCCCGTAAAAAAAAAAAAAAAAATCCCGTCTTTTTAAAATTTATAATACGATTAGTCGAGCACTAAAATTCCACGTCGACGAGTTTTTATGATCGACGTCGTCGATTATGTCGACTAATCGTTGCAGCCCTACTGGACAGCCCCGCCATTCTCTCCTCCTTCTTGGACCCGAGGTTTAAGGAGCTGCGCTTCCTCAGCCCATATGCACGTAGCAAGCTGCACGATAAGGTGAAGGAACTGTTATCTGCTCAAGCACAAATGGAGGATGGTGAGATGAGTGTTCAGAGTGATAAAGGAGGTGTTGAGAAGGAGGAGAAAGACGAGGATGGAAGAGGAGGGGGAGGGATGAATATGGGATCTGAAAACTCTGTCAAGTCCAGAGACGCACCACCGGATTCACCGGTTTCCTTTGAATCGAATGAAGACTGCGACGTTATCGTGTTGCAACCGAAGGTGGATTCCATAACAATCCAGTCCCAAGTGAGTAAAGAGGGGCAGGGTGTCAGCCCACTCTGCAGCTCTGCAAATGGTCCCAAGCGAGTGAGCACCGTGACAGGACTGGCTAGCCCGTTAAAAGTGAACTTGCCCAGCCCAGTGTCCCGGAGCATGTACGACATCCTGTTAGGAGAGGACCCCACAGAGCGAATGCCCGAGATCCACCAACAACTAGAGAACTACATTGCAGAGCCACTCTGTAGACGCAGTCTGTCTCCTCTCCACTGGTGGCGCTCCAAGGAGCGTCGCTTCCCTGCTGTGGCTAGGCTGGCCCGTAAGTACCTGGCCATCCCTGCTACTGCGGTGCCTGCAGACAGAGCCTTGGCTCCTAGAGAGAGTCCAGTTGCTCAACGCAGAGCCACGCTGGGGCCCCAGCACTTGGACCACATTCTTTTCCTTCACCAGAACTGTGACTATGTGGAGCGACTGATGGGAAGGTCCCTGGGGGATGGAGAGAGGCAATGACAGGAATGGAGGCAATCAAACAAGAGAGACTCTATATCAGTCTTTAGTGTCATATGAGAGCCATGCTTGGTTGGGAGGGGAGGAGCAGTGAACTGCATTATGATTATTGTTTTCAACAAAAAGTGCTGCATAGGCTGGTGGTGGCTTTTTGGTATCTAGTGAAAAAAATAAAGTCCACTACATAGTTAACTACTGGTATTTGTGCAGCTTTTTGGTATTATTAAAGCCATTTTGTGATGTGTATTTTCATGTACAATATTGTTTGCATATCTACATCCCAGGAATACAATGTGTTATAAAATGTACTTTGTTATCGTCCTTGTCAGTGTTTCCTCCAGGATTTTTCACATTAGTGGCGGAGTGGTCATCTTTCTTTTTTTTTCTATATTTTTCTAGAAAACAAATATAATTTCTTAAATAGCGGTTAAGTCATTAAAGCCGAGCAGGTGATTTTATATAGAAGGTGATGAAATACCAATATTGTTATGTACGACAGTATGTCATTGCAGAACTTTACGACGTCACGTTCTGTTAGAGCTTTACGACTGTGTGTGTGTGTGTTGTCAGAATGAATGGCACTTGACAGTAAACGGAGCTCAGTTTGTATACCTCTGTGGATCTACATTTATTAGCATAACACAAAGATAATAAATTAGATAGAACAACCCTGTTCATTAATGTTCATTAATGCTTGAGTTCATGTTCATGTTCGCACTGTTACTGTGTTGTGTGCCAATGCACCCCTGCGGGTGCTGTGTGTGTTGTCTGTCTCTGTCCGTTGGGAGAGAGAGCTCGGGTGAACTAAGAAAGTTGTGTATGAGATAGTTTACAATTAAACGCACAGATTACATGAGAGAAGCTATCTGTCATTATTTCAACCACTGTCCAAGTGGGGACGTTACAATACTTTCGTTTTAGAACTAAACGTTCGCCGCTAGCAGCGTTTAGCAGTCACCATTCTTGAGCAAAATATGATACAAACAAACATTCAAATGCTCGTGTCGCCTTGATTTTTTTTTCGATTTCAATGTATGACGCATCATTTGAAAGCTTACCATCTGTAGTTTCAGACTATGTAAACAAACGAAAAATTACGTAAGCAAAATGGTTATTATTTATCTGGTATAGATACCACTTCTGCGCCGAATGTACCGCCGCCGGCACAAATCCGCACCCGACATTGTAATTACCGTAATTTCTAAACGGTTTGTGCTATCGAAAAAAATCCAACTGTCCCTGAAAGCTGAGATGTTGCACTTCAACCAACATATAGGGTATTACGGTAAAATGTGACGTAAGGACATTCTCAGAGTCAGTTTACTCACAGTGATTGGTGGAGCGTTCAGGGACACATGCTTTTTTTCAGTTCTCCGGTCATAATAACTTGCTGCCTTTCTGCGCAGCCTGAATCAAAGTGGACTGTCTGAATCATTTGGTGGCGGAGGAAATTCATTCGTGGCGGCCCGCCACCAATAAATGCATATAGAGGAAACACTGCTTGTAGTGCTAAGAAATCAACATACGAAGTTGTACCCTACCAAAAGCTTGTTATTTCATTTCAAGTTATTTGTTCTATGGTCAATCCAGCTGAAGAATAACAACATGCATGTTGTCTTGTCTGGTTTACATAAAGTTAAGACACTGGTTTAAAAGCCTTTATTTGTAGCATGTACATATGAAAATGTCTCAAAAACTAACTGTGTAGAAATGTTGTGAGAAATGTTTGATTAAAGAAACAGTGTCTAATTAAATACATTAAGGAACCTTATCTTGTACTTGTATTCTTAAGCACTGTCAGTGTGCTCATCAACACTCTCAAAAGAGAACACATGACTCAGGTCAAGGCTAACAGTCTTTTTGTAAAATAAATTAAAAAAATAACTAATATAAAATCCAAAATAATAAACTCAGGCCAAATCCGTTTTTGAGGGGCAACAGCTCAGTCAATAACTGATCTTTTTTCAGGTACCCATGATCTGACTCTGATTTGAATTAATCTTTTTTAGAAAGCAATATGCCCACTTAGGTTCTCAAATTAAATAGATATGCAAAATATATGTCTCTATTGTGGAGTTGGATCCCAAGTAAAGGTAACAGTGACACAATCACATATTCCACTCTTAAAATTAATTATAGAACTGAAACAATTTCAGGTCAGGTTGCTCTAAAAGAAAACGTCATGTTAAAACATCCCAAACAATGTGAACTAAAATGAACTGAACAGCGCTCCAACAGAAGAGAATTGCAATGGATATTCAACTGAACATCACATTATTGCAGCCTTCGGTCTTTTATCATTCTAACTTCTCTTTAGTTTCACACATCATTCTTAAATTATTCACCTAAATAATTACTGGACAACCCATAAACCTAGAAGTTAACTGTGGGGATGTGTAAATTGCTGGTTTTCACTCAAACAGCTAAACTGAGACAGTCCAGATCTATGTACTATAGCAGGTTCCTCTGGTGTGTAGATGAACTATGTACTATAGAAGGTTCCTCTGGTGTGTAGATGAACTATGTACTATAGCAGGTTCCTCTGGTGTGTAGATGAACTATGTACTATAGAAGGTTCCTCTGGTGTGTAGATGAACTATGTACAGGGGACAGGGACCTGGTGTGTAGAGGACAGGTATAGCAGGTTCCTCTGGTGTGTAGAGGACAGGTATAGCAGGTTCCTCTGGTGTGTAGAGGACAGGTATAGCAGGTTCCTCTGGTGTGTAGAGGACAGGTATAGCAGGTTCCTCTGGTGTGTAGAGGACAGGGACCAGGTCAGACCCGGGCTGGGTCCTCTGCAGGACACGTCCTGGACCAGCCTCGCCTCGTCAGCCACTCCCTCTCCTGCTGCCGGTGGGTCTTCATATGAGCACTACGACTCTTCACCCTGTCAAAGACTCTGACAAAATGTGTGTGTGTGTGTGTGGGAGGGGGGGGGGGGGTGGACGGACAGACAGACAGACAAACAGACATGAGTGAATTTGGAGGAACAACGAGCTAAACTAGTACTCAAAAGGAGAGAGTAGGGGTCAATGAGCCAGCATGGCATGACTACCTAGGGGCAGTTCAAGACGACAGCGATATAGACTGGATACAATTCTCATGTGACAAATGGAAAACCACTTCTTTATATCTGTATTTCTTCCTAGAACATTCTGAACTTTGCTCCCCTAGTGAATACAACGTTTTCTGTATGTTTCCACTGACCGCCCACACACTTGACAGGTGTACTGACCGCCCACACACTTGACAGGTGTACTCCAATGCACCTCCTGTAGGCTGCTCCTCCTCCAATCCTCTGGTTTTGTCTTGCTTGGTTAAGGACCTTCTAGCGCAACGCCGGCCTGTCTGGTTATCCTCAACGTACCCAGGAGACCCCGCCTGCTGCACACAAGGCATGATGGGTATTCTGTTCCCACTGCGCGTAACCAGGGCGCAACTTCCACAGATAGCGAACACACACTGACACACAAATGAATCCTCAGACGCTGGAGCAAAGTTTAGTTCTTTACTCAACCCTCAGAAACATGAGTGGTCGTTTGGTTATTTTGTAAAACTGTAAATAAACATAAGAGTACAATTACTGTAATGCTCAAAACTATACTGTTACACTTTCAACATCAACAGTATGTAGCCAACATATTATATCAATATAGCAATACAAATAGTTATACTTAAATAATATAAGCTATGTATTTATAAACATATACATTATACATTGTAGTTAAACAAGAAAAGAAAAGGCAACTTACAAGCAAAGCCTTTTCCAGGGCAAGAATGTAAACAAAGAGATTCTCCGGAGCTTTTCCTCTCAACTAGCTGCTGCTACGAGCTATCACGTCTGAACAGTGTGCTCACGTCATGTGACTAATGTTCGTCATGTGACTAATCAAAACCGAAACTGAATAAAGGCAGTAACAAATGTAATGTCATAAAATGTCCACTAGATGTCTCTAAAATGAAAACTTAAGAAACCATGACACTCCCCGTCTGGTATGGAGGAAATACCACTATGAACTAACTCAGGGATACTCAGTCCTTTGGCGACATGAGAAGCACTGTCTCAGATATTGGTCTCAAGAACGTTTTAGTCGTCCCATGTTTGGTGATCTTCACTTCGATTCTTCTGATCTTCCCGTCCTTGTCAGGGAATGTCTGGCTGACTAGTCCTAAGGGCCAGTCGTTGCGCTTAGCTTGAGCATCTTTGAGAAGGACCAAATCCCCTACTTTGAGGTTCGGACGTTCCTCTTGCCACTTGCTGCGACTCTGTAGTGTCGTGAGGTATTCATGTCTCCATCGGCTCCAGAAAGTATTTGCAAGGTGCTGAACCTGTTTCCACTGCTGTCTGTGGAGGTCCGTATCACTGAAATTTCCCGGAGGAGGAAGTGGAGTGCACATCTTCTGCGTAAGAAGCATAGCTGGTGTTAGAAGAAAAGGAGAGTCTGGATCCATTGAGATGGGGGTGAGAGGTCTGGCGTTGATTATGGCTGTAACCTCTGCCATCAGGGTGGAGAGAACTTCATGAGTCAGGCGAGAAGGGCAAGCCTTGAGCAGCATGGAGTCAAGTAAGCGCCTTGATATCCCTATCATCCTTTCCCAGGAGCCCCCCATGTGGGATGAATGAGGTGGGTTGAAGACCCATGAGCAGCCCTCTTCTCCCAGGTACTTTCGAATGCTAGGCATGTTGGGGTCGGTCAGCAGAATGTTCAGCTCTCGGCACGCGCCTGTGAAATTTGTTCCACAATCTGATCTAATCTGTTTGGCAGGTCCTCTTAGACTAAAGAACCTGCGTAGCGCATTGATAAAGCATGATGTGTCCATTGACTCAATCAATTCGATGTGGACAGCGCGCGTACTTAGACACGTGAAAAGAACAGCCCATCTTTTACTGTTTGCCTGTCCTCCTCTTGTGCGTCTTGTGCTTACATGCCAGGGGCCGAAGACGTCCAGTCCCACGTAGGTGAATGGGGGTTCAGTACTCAGGCGATCAACAGGTAGGTCGGCCATCATCTGTTCCGTCACTCTGCCTCTGAGCTTCTTGCAGGTTACACAGTCGTGAAGGATGCCTTTGATCAGTCGTCTTGCTCCCATGATCCAGTACCCTGCAGTGCGGACAGCGCCTTCGGTAAAGACCCGGCCTTGGTGCATCACCCTTTGGTGATGGTGTTCCACAAGTAGCTTTGCGATGTGTTTCCGTCCCGGAATAACAAGAGGGTGTTTTTCCTTGTAGGCGAGATCTGAATGTCTGAGCCGTCCCCCTATTCTCAGGAGGCCTTCTTTGTCGCAATAGGGATTGAGTTTCTTCAGAGGACTACTTCTTGAGATGTCCTTTCCACTTGCTATGCACGCAAGTTCGTCCTTGTAAGCCTCTCCTTGCACGCATTTGATGATGATGAGTTCAGCTTTTGTCAGTTCTTCAGCTGTGCGAGGCTGCTTGCAGTGATGCCATGAACTGCAAGTTTGATCCTGATCTTTACTGGTAGCCTTACAGGATTCCACGATGTGGATGAGTGAACTTGTTGCTCTCACAAGTCGCTTCCATGAGGAAAAACGCTCGAATCTGTGAGATCCAAGGTGTGTTCTGTCGTTGGGCAGGTTGGTGATGTGTGCCCGCACCTCTATGTCTGAGTCCGGGTTGATGAGGTCAAAGACTTCAGGTGATGATGGTTCCTCTACTTGTAGCAGAAACGTTGGTCCTCTAAGCCAGGTTGTCTCACCTAGCATAGCTGCAGGCACAGAACGTGTGCCAAGGTCAGCTGGGTTATGGCTTGTGGAGATGTAGTGCCACTGGGTTGGTTCAGAAGACCGCCGTATACGCTGCACTCTGTTGCTCACATATACATAGAACCTTCTTGTCTGGTTGCTAATGTATCCTAGGACAACTCGGCTATCTGTATAGAACTTGACAGCATCCAGAGCTATATCTAGCTCGCTTGTGACTAGCTCAGCGACTTCCACACCCAACACGGCAGCTCCCAACTCCAATCTTGGGATAGTGTGAGCCGACTGTGGAGTTAACTTAGCTTTTCCAAGGACAAATCCTACTTGACATTTTTGCTCAACATCAATTACTTGGAGATAGGCGACTGCTGCAATAGCCTTCACTGAAGCGTCTGAGAACACGTGTAGCTCCTTTCTTATGGCTGTTGAGATTGTAGAAGCAGAATAGGTTCTTGGGATCTCCAACTGCCTGAGGTCTTGAAGAGAGCTTCTCCAAGCGTTCCACTCATCTTCCCTTTCTGGAGGAAGAGGAGAGTCCCAGTCGGAGGCTTCGTTTGTGAGCTCTCGTAACAGGATCTTTCCCTGTATCGTAACTGGTGCAACGAATCCAAGTGGATCGAAGAGGCCGTTGACAGTAGCTAGAACACCACTACGTGTGAAAGGCTTTGTGGATTCTGCTACTTGAAACGTGAAGACATCTTTCTTCAGATCCCAACTCACTCCAAGGCTCCGTTGAATAGGAGTGGGATCGACATCCAAGTTTAGGTCTTTGAGTCCCTTTGCTCGGTCCTCAGCAGAGAATGCTTCCATAACCTCCTGGCTGTTGGAAGCAACTTTGTGAAGTCGCAGGTTCGACACAGCAAGCATCTCCTGTGTCCGCTTCAGTAGGTCGATGGCTTCACGTGCTGTGGGCCTTGACAGGAGTCCATCGTCAACGTAGAACTCTCTTTCGATGAACTGTTTGGCGTCAGACCCAAATTCTTCTTCACCATGAGCTGCAGCACGTCTGAGACCATAGATTGCCACCGCAGGAGAGGGACTGTTCCCGAATACGTGAACCTTCATGCGGTACTCACATATGTCGTTCCTAGGATCGTTGTCCTCGTACCACAGAAAGCGGAGAAAGTTCCTGTGGTCTTCTTTCACAACGAAGCTGTGAAACATTTGTTCTATGTCCACAGTGACAGCGATCGGTTCTCGTCTGAATCGCACCAGTACTCCTAAGAGGCTGTTATTTAAGTCCGGACCAGAAAGGAGAACATCGTTCAGTGACACGCCTTTCCATTTTGCACTGGAATCGAAGACGACTCGAATCTGGCCTGGCTTCTGAGGGTGATAAACCCCGAAGATAGGTAAGTACCAACATTCTTGTCCATTCTCCAATGTAGGAGCCAGCTCAGCATGATCACGGTCGAAGATGTTCTGCATGAACGCGATGAAGTGCCTCTTCATCTCGGGCCTTTTCTCCAGTGTGTTTTGAAGAGAGGTAAGTCGTGTGAGGGCCTGGCCTCGGCTGTGAGGGAGTTGCTGACGTGGTGTTCTGAATGGCAATGGTGCCACCCAGCTGTTGCAGTCATCCATATACATTTCTTTGTCCATGACCTTTAAGAACAGTCTGTCTTCAATAGAGAGTCCAATCTTGTTGTCATCCTCGGACGTGTTGAAGATGGTGCTCCCTAAGTTGCATTCCCGGATACTGTGGGTGCCTTGCGCTGGGGCAATCTGATGTGCTGGCTTCGGAACATATTGCTCCTTCACCTGGATCCTGTTCGGACATGGGCTGAAGAATGAAGGGCGTTGGTTCTCAAGCACATTGGTGCGGTAGCTTTGGATGTCTGAAGGCTTGTGGGCTGCCTCTAGGCAGACTTCTCCTATGATGACCCATCCCAGGTCGAGTCGTTGTGCGTAGGGGGCGTCATGTGGACCGTTCCGTTGCTCCCGCACTTTATGAACTCTAAGGATGTCTCGGCCTAGCAAGAGAAGGATCTGTGCTTTAGAATCCAAAGGTGGTATACCATATGCTATGGGCTTGAGGTGGGAATGATGCAACGCTGCTTCTGGCGTAGGTATCTCAGCTCTTTCGGTGGGAATGTTGTTACACTCTATTAGTGTAGGTAGTGTCACTGTTGTAGCTCCATCCACAGATTCCACCACAAAGCCTGTGGCTCTCCTTCCTGTCATCTGAGTTGTACCTGCACATGTACGAAGTGTGAATGCTGAATCTGACCCCTTGATGTGGAACATATCAAAGAATTCAGACCTTGCAAGCGACCTGTTGCTTTGGTCATCCAGCACAACATATGCTCTGGTTGCTCTCTCTGGGTGTGCTTCTGGGAATATATTCACCAGGCAAATCTTCGAGCAGGATCTGCCGCTTTGACCTTCTCCACAGACTTCTGTGCAATTTGAGGTGACTGCAGATTGGTCTGATCCTCCTTCTCCCTCCCCGCCATCCTCAGATGGGGCTGGAGGCGGAGGTCCTGGATGAAGAGCCGTGGTGTGGCTGTTACTCTCACATTCCATGCACTTGATGGCTGTGGTGCAGTTCTTGGCTAGATGAGTAGTTGTGGAACAACATCTGAAGCAGACACCGTTGTCTTTGAGGAAGGCCTTGCGCTCCTCGAGGGGCTTGCTTCTGAAACCTCTGCAGCGTGTTAGGGGGTGTGGCTTCTTATGGAGAGGGCATAGTTTTTTTATGTCCACTGCTGTTCGGCCTGAACCGTCTCGTGTGTCTTTCTCGTGAGAGACATCTGTCTTATGTGCAGAGACCATGCTCTTACTTTGTCTCTTGAATGGCTGCTCTGACTTCATCTGGGCTGTGTTACTCATCGATAGCCTGAAGCTTGGGTCATTGCGAGCTCGTGCCTCTTTGGTGATGAACTCGCAGAAGAATGTGAATGGGGGAAAAACTACCTGTCGCTCAGCTTTGTATCTGGAACCCTGTGATATCCATTTCTCTTGGATGTTGTAGGGCAACTTGTCTACGATGGGCAAAATGCCGCGTGAAGTGTCCAGATAGCTCAAACCAGGCAGGTAACCTTCGAACATGGCTGCTTCCAACTCTTGGAGAAGGTCACTTAGCTCTCTCAGCTTCACAGGATCTTTATTGCTGATCTTTGGGAAGTTCTCCAGCCTGTCGAAGAGGGACTTTTCAATTACCTCTGGAGACCCGAAGCACTCTTCTAAGCGTTCCCAAGCTTTGCATAGACCTTGAGATGAATGACCTACATGTACTGCTCTTATTCGTTTCACGTGCTTTGCAGATTCACTCCCTAGCCACTTAATCATGAGGTCCATCTCTTCATTAGCACTGAGTAGTAGTCCGTCAATGGCGTTCTTGAAGGACGACTTCCATGCCCAGTAATTTTCTGGGTGATCATCGAACTTGGTGAGACCGGAGGTTACGAGGTCTCTGCGTGCTAGGTACCGAGCCACATCACTGATGTCGGTTGTGTCACCGCTTCCTGTTGGTTTGTATGGTGAACCCTTGGGCCTGCTGGGTGTGAGCTGCTCTGATGTCTTTGGCCTACTAGGTCGCAGTGATGGAGAGCTGTGCTCATGCTTCACGGTGGAGGAGTGCTGTCTCTCGTATGAAACAGTCAGACGCTGTCTGGGTGGTGAGGAGGATCTCAGCCTATGGACTATCGGTTCCAGATTGGCTATAGAGTCCTTAACATCTTCGGCAGATAGTGGTAGCTGTTGCTGTTGTTCTACGTACTGGCGTGTGCGGTCAACAGTGGCATGAATGACAGTTTCGATACCGTTGTTTTCTTCCTCCGCTGCTGCTTCAAGAACATTAGCTTCAGCGATGGCTTCTGCCACTTCTTTCTCATGCAGCAAGTTCTTTAATTTTGCTTCCATTTGGGCTTTTTCAATCATAATCTCTGATTCCATTTTTGCATAGCCAGCACGTGTGCGTGCTACTTCCACTTTGACACGTGCATTGACAGCTGCCCTACTGGCTGTTGATTTAAAAGACCTAGATGTGCTAGAGGCCACTGACCTTGTCTCAGCATTGCTCAACTCTTCCATCATGAATATTGCTGTGTGCTTGGCGTGAGCAAGGACGATGGGGAGCAGTGCTTGCGCTGAAGATCTCTCTCCTTGAGTCTATCTGCCCGCTGAGTGGTTGCTTTTTTACTATTCTGTTCCCACTGCGCGTAACCAGGGCGCAACTTCCACAGATAGCGAACACACACTGACACACAAATGAATCCTCAGACGCTGGAGCAAAGTTTAGTTCTTTACTCAACCCTCAGAAACATGAGTGGTCGTTTGGTTATTTTGTAAAACTGTAAATAAACATAAGAGTACAATTACTGTAATGCTCAAAACTATACTGTTACACTTTCAACATCAACAGTATGTAGCCAACATATTATATCAATATAGCAATACAAATAGTTATACTTAAATAATATAAGCTATGTATTTATAAACATATACATTATACATTGTAGTTAAACAAGAAAAGAAAAGGCAACTTACAAGCAAAGCCTTTTCCAGGGCAAGAATGTAAACAAAGAGATTCTCCGGAGCTTTTCCTCTCAACTAGCTGCTGCTACGAGCTATCACGTCTGAACAGTGTGCTCACGTCATGTGACTAATGTTCGTCATGTGACTAATCAAAACCGAAACTGAATAAAGGCAGTAACAAATGTAATGTCATAAAATGTCCACTAGATGTCTCTAAAATGAAAACCTAAGAAACCATGACAATGGGTATGACTGCGCTGAACAGTGGTTGACTTACTGATCATTGAAAATGGTATTCTATGTTATTAGTATCTATTCCCCCTAAGTATGCCTATTTGGTGTATCCATAGTAACAGTGGTAACATGTAGTGTATACCCAACTAGGGTGCATCTAATTGTTGTCTCTATAACATATGTAATACTATACTCACAGACTCAGCTCCAACTCCTTCCTTTCTGTCGGAACCTCGCTTGTGTTGCTTGAACTTTTTGAGTTTCTTCATGGCGTAGTAGTACTCCACACACTGGGACACTGACTTAGACTGCAGCTGTGGTGGTGGGAGACAACTGACTTAGTCTGTAGCTGTGGTGGTGGGAGACAACTGACTTAGTCTGTAGCTGTGGTGGTGGGAGACAACTGACTTAGTCTGTAGCTGTGGTGGGAGACAACTGACTTAGTCTGTAGCTGTGGTGGGAGACAACTGACTTAGTCTGTAGCTGTGGTGGGAGACAACTGACTTAGTCTGTAGCTGTGGTGGAGACAACTGACTTAGACTGTAGCTGTGGTGGGAGACAACTGACTTAGTCTGTAGCTGTGGTGGAGACAACTGACTTAGACTGTAGCTGTGGTGATAGACAACTGACTTAGTCCTCTGTCTGTCTAAACCCTGTCCAGCTGAAGTTCAACTGACTGTACCTCACAGTACCTCACTGTCATACCTCACTGTGAATAAGCTGGAAGTCCTTTTCATGGGTGAGTAGAGCTTTACGGATAAGTCTCTTTTCATGAGAACTCCAATGGTCTGACCCTGTAAGTCATAGGCTTAATGGTGATAACAACCAAGGTAAGAGGACCACATACTGAAACTGTTTAATATATCGCTTGCTTTGTTTCTTCTTAACATCTAAGAAAATAGAATCATGTTTTACAGCAATCGTGCCACGACATCAGAGCTATGGAGTTGGGTACCTGGATAGTGATAGTTACTCAAGGGGTGTGTTGAGGAACGGAAGTCTCCTCTGATTAACAGTAGATCCAGTGCAGCCTAGGGACACATGTTAGACCATTACTTATTCTGAATCAAGATTTTCTTTGTTTGGAGATTAATATAGCTGTACTCACTGCTCACCAATATGTCTCCCTGCACCTCATGCAGACAGTGAAGGGCAAACTCTGTGTTGGTGCCCCCTCCTGGCAGCACACTGGAACAGCTCAACTCCATCAGTTCAGTCACTGGAAACACAGTGAAGTAAGCAGTCAAACAACAACACCCTCTCTAATAATAATATAACCCCCCGAAATGGACTTGCAGTGTCGGACATTAGCTGCTGTGTTTCTGCGTGCGTGCGCGATTCGAAGAGGCAGCCACCAGAGACAGAAAGCTCAAAATAAGTCCACTCCCCTAAAACACCCCAGGCAGTATTTGTATGCAAACCAAGTGTTGGGTAGGACATTTTTTAAGGTGATTTTTCCAGACCAAAACAGTGTTCGTAAATCAAATTTTTTTTGAAGCTTTTAGAAAGCTTGAATGTTACATACTGGACCTTTAAGTGTAGTGTAAATCATGTTTGGTTTCCAACATTGGGTGGACTCACTACAAGTACAGTCGCTCAGTTTAGCTTTAGACCAATGTATCACCCAATGATGCGTACAGCACACATGAGAACGGGAGAGAAAGACAGACCTCTTCTCTGTGTTCCGGGTTGCTGGATATGTCTCCCCATGGAGCCCAAACCAGCTGAGCAGGGTGGTCGTCGTAAAGCATCAACAACACGTTACGAGTAGGTGGGATCTCAGCCTGGAAGCGTTGGCCCACATTGATCCTCCTAGAAATGACAGGCCCAACAGTATACTGTATATGGAATATGTGATTGTGTCTCAACAACTGAAACATTCAAACTTTGAAATCAAACATGGGGAAAAACATACGGCTGTATGCTGGCGACTGTGTCATCCATCACCATTGAAATCCCATCTGTTCCATCTGAGGATCAGAAGCGACACAAATACAAACACACTGTCATTCTTATAACTATGACAACCATATCTGGATCTTCCATTGTGGATAGAAACACACCAAAAGTGGCGGTGTAGGTGGGAGGAGGAGGGCCGGGGGGAGGCGGAGGCAGGGTGTTGAAGTACAGGCCCGTCCCTGGGCGCAGGGGGCTCAGCATGGGCGGGGGTGTGTAGGGAGGAGGCTGGAGGCCGGCGTTCACCAGGTGATCGGCCAGGTACAGCGGGGAGCGTAGCTGGCTGTGGTAGCCACCCGCTGCACGCCACCACAGACCCGCCCCGCCCTCCTCGCCTAGGGGCCTCCATGGGGACGGCGGGGGAAGCATGGGAGGAGGGATGATGAGACTCTTCAGGAAGTCAAAACGGCAATTTCTCTGCAGCCTCCCTGCACTGTCCTGTGGTTCCTCTGTCTGTTAAGACAACCAGAGGTTTCAGTATGTTAAGACAACCAGAGGTTTCAGTATGTTAAGACAACCAGAGGTTTCAGTATGTTAAGACAACCAGAGGTTTCAGTATGTTAAGACAACCAGAGATGTCAGTATGTTAAGACAACCAGAGGTTTCAGTATGTCTGTTAAGACAACCAGAGGTTTCAGTATGTTAAGACAACCAGAGGTTTCAGTATATCCAGTTGATTGTCTGTTAAGACAACCAGAGGTTTCAGTATGTTAAGACAACCAGAGGTTTCAGTATGTTAAGACAACCAGAGGTTTCAGTATGTTAAGACAACCAGAGGTTTCAGTATGTTAAGAAAACCAGAGGTTTCAGTATGTTAAGACAACCAGAGGTTTCAGTATATCCAGTTGATTGTCTGTTAAGACAACCAGAGGTTTCAGTATGTTAAGACAACCAGAGGTTTCAGTATGTTAAGACAACCAGAGGTTTCAGTATGTTAAGACAACCAGAGGTTTCAGTATGTTAAGACAACCAGAGGTTTCAGTATGTCTGTTAAGACAACCAGAGGTTTCAGTATACCAGTTGATTGTCTGTTAAGACAACCAGAGGTTTCAGTATATCCAGTTGATTGCTTTGTTTCCCATGTTGCTCTCCAGTAAATAAAGATGCAAGCTCAATGTTTTTCATCTCACTTCCCGGTTTATTGATTATTAATAACTTTGCACTGGAAATGTAACCTTATTCATTTGTAATTCTACTTACATGGAGTGTATCTGAATGTGCCATGTTAGAGTCAGTCTTTGCAGAGACTGGAACTGAGACAGGAATGGCCAGTGGAGACAGAGGCACATGGTCTGATCGAGAGGGAGACATCTGAAACGTGGGTCTTCTCTCTTCAGGCTGCAGGGAATATCCACATTGCCACATAAAGGCATCAGGGCTTCAGATCTATTCACCATACAGCCATAATGAAGTTACCTAACAAAAATGTGCTTACTCGCCATCCTATACATTGCCCTTTACCTCTAACAAAAGTATTAGTATCAGGATGTAAATAACAGCACCGGGAGGCGACACAAATCGCAACAGAGTTTAGACAAAACCACGCCCACTTCCGCATGATGTGCGCGTCGCCTGCTGCGTTGCTATGGACACCGCAGCTCTCGGCCGTAACCCTAACCCTAACCCTAACCATAGCTAGCATACATTTTCCTAACCCTTACCCTAACTGTGATCCAGCATCAACATCTCCCTCTTGCCTCCATCACGCATCGTGTATGTCAAATGGCCGTGGCTTCGTCTAAACTCTGTTGCGATTCGGGTACGGGCCACCAGGAGAGCAGTACCTCAGGGGAGAGAGGTTCCGTTTTAAAGGAGAGTCTGGGAGTCTGGGACTCTCCATCTGAGAGTCTGGCCTTGCTGTCATGGTTGATGGGGGGGTGAGAGCTAGGGGGCATCCTGACAGGACAAAACACCAGTAGAGACACAAAGTATTACTGCTTTTTTGCTTTATTTTGACAGACAAATCTCCCTATTTCTGTCTCTTATTTTATAATGTACCGGTAATGCAGTTATCATTGTGGTATATTTTACACACACAGACACACACAGATAAGCACACACACACACACACACACACACTCTCTGGCCTCTCCCCTTGTTCAGCTATAGGGAAGATTGCATTGGGGCCCAAAGGGGGGTGGTGTTATGGCAGACTGAAAGGCGCCCATAGGGTTGGGTAACCACACACACACACACACACACACACACACACACACACACACACACACACACTGATCATTAACAGATGATAAGAAACAGAGAAAAACATGAAAACATGTTTTCGCAAGGTTCTATGGACCTCTGAGGGAAAGGGGCGATCATTGACCAGAGCTGGTTTGGTTGGCTCAGGGATGAAAGGATTTGCATAACACAATAACACGAGGGATATAAAATCCTTTGGACATCCACACTCTGCCTCTTCTTTTTACCATCCTGCGACCATCCAGATGACCAGCTGTAAACCAGAGAAAACCATGCTGTGTAAACCTGCTTTTTTGAATAAACAGTCTTAAATTTGCTCAAGAACTCTTCTTCATTTTTTAGCAGCAACAGATACCAGAATATACGAAATAATGGCGAGACTAGCCCAGAAGTGAAAAACTATAGCCTGTAAAACACCGTCAGTTTTTGCATCCCTTCATTTCAGCGCAGAGGTAAGTAATACACCCCCCTCCCTCGCTGGAGTTCAGCCAAGCGAAGGAGGAGTTGTGACAGGATTGACTGACTGTGATAAGCTATAATCAAAAAGAATCTTGATTTGTGTTGAGTATCTGTTAGAAATATAAGATCATTAAAGTTGGATGAAGGTTGAAATAGAGAGCCGGATTTTTGAAAATCTGTAATTTGTAAATATATGTTTAATTGTACGATATTGTAGAAGTATCGTGTGTGTCTTGTGGAGCAAAGAATGAATTGCTTCAGTGCGCGTTTTGCGAATGCGCTGTCAGTAAAAAACTGCGTGGAAGACGTTCTCACAGTGGGCTGATATCTTGTGATAAATCAGAAGAGATTCTGATGAGTGTATTAATGTGTTATTGTATGTATGTAATGAGAATTTGATAGAGTGTAGTTGGACTGTGGAGTCCGGATTGCAAGCAGGAAAAATACCCCATTCTAAGGTTCTCCATTGTCCATTGTCTTGAGAACACGGAGAAAACGTGGAAAGCATGGGCATTAGAAAATATTAGAATGAGATTAGTTTGGTAACTAATAGTTTAACTGCATTGAAAGATAATCTTGATATTGCTGTGTCGTGAAAGTAATTCGTTTGGGAAAACAAAAGTTGTGTGAAGACCGTGGGTTTTCACAAGGAAGAACCGTGGTGTGAAGCCACTCCCTTCTCCCCGTCTGTGTGTCTCATTTCAGAGAAAAAAAGGCCGTAGTTTTTCAAGGACAAACGGGTTGTAAAGCCCCCCCTCTTCTTGCTCTGCAAAAGCACACATGCACACACGGAGTTGAAAATCCCCTTTACAAAGGGAACCTGTATTTCATTGATTACATCACTCATCTCTTACAGATAAAGTTAAATTCATTTACATAGGTTGTAGTATTTCTAAAGATAGAGATAAAGTGAATTGATCATCGGGGTATTTTAAATAGTTTAAAAGTACGGTTAAAACATTCATAGACTCCATTTCACACGGAGGAGCAGGCGCATGCGCATTAGCCGGAGCGCATTCCACCAAGTGAAGCAATCGATACGCAAGTCGGTTGCTTAGCTCCATCTGCTGGCCAAAACACGACAAGACATTTTTGGTTGCTTAGCTCCATCTGCTGGCCAAAACACGACAATACATTTAAAAAAAACATTGGCTCTCTGCAAGTTGATGGATGATTGTAAATGATTGTTATATATTACATTACTTTAATTAATTTAATTAATTACAAATTGATTGAATTAATTATTCAGATCATTTCATTTTCTGTTTCACAGAACTTTGATCAATTGGTTTGTAATAATCTAATGATAACCATTTCTTTTTTCGATAATAGCTGAATGACTTCACAGGTTTACATCAATGAAGTGTACGATTGTACAATGACTAAGTCTAGTTAATTATTCATTCCTTTCAAATAACAAGTCGATTTCTTTACAGATTGTAATTAATAATTAATTATTCATTCCTTTCAAATAACAAGTCGATTTCTTTACAGATTGTAATTAATAATTAATCATTCATTCCTTCCAAATAACAAGTCGATTTCTTTACAGGTTACATCTTTTTATTTCAAGTTAAGTTCTTTTTAACAGCTTTTGATTAAAGAATAGCAGAACAGTTTCTATCTGAGGATTGAACAATCAAGGGTTTTGTGAATCAGAAAGACTTAGAGCGTGACCTGCCTTTGTAATTTGATAATTGTGTTGAACAGCCTTTGTAGTTTAATAATTAAGTTGACCTGAACTATAATTAGTATTGAATGAGCAATTAAGTGACACATTCATACACAATAAGGAAAAAACATTCAAGTAAAAAAACACACACATAGATTACATCTAAGTCAATAATACACGATACCACTGAAACAATCCGTTGTTCGAGGTTGTAGTGATTCTGTGTGGACAGCTGATATAGTTCAGACATGGGAGCCAAATCCAGCAAAATGATAAGGGCTGTTAACACAGATAGGGGAATATTGGCAAATTCATCCCCTGTGGCTATAGTGGAAAAAATGAATCCTCTTGTTAAGGAGATTAGCAAAATGTCAACGAAATGGAATAATCGTTGGGCAGACATTGAAGAACCGTGGCCACAAGAGGGCACCCTTAATTTACACGTAATTGCAACATTGGAGATACTTATCAATGTACATAAGGCACATCAAAAAGGAAAGATTAGATCAGAGAAACGCAGGTTAGAGTTAGCTATTTTAGACCTCTTTAAGGTAGTGGGGCAGAAAGTAGCATCAGCTTGGAATGAGAAAACAGCTGACATGGGTCCAGAAGAAAGAGATGAATTGGCCAAAGCAATGGAAGAGAAAGTGAACATTCCATTCTCACACACATCTCCAGTCTCCAGTCCTCCTCCCTATGCCAAGATACTGGAGGACAATTCTCAGCGGATCTACCCTCAGGTCCCCGTCCTAAGTACGAACGGAGCCTTCACTATCCAAGATGAAGATGATAATGTACTAGAGAGGGGAAGAGCGAAAGTGACCGTGGATTTCGAACCAGAGAACAAGTCAGGTGCCAAGCAAAAGAAGAAAGAGAAGCATTTAGTGAAATGTGACGGGAAAAAGGTCAGAAAAGGAGACTGCGAGGAGGACAAAAGGAACAAGACAGATGACAGTGAAGATGGCAGTGGAGGTGATGGCGAAGGTTCAGGTGATGACAGCAATGCACAGGGAGGTTACAGTGCTCAGGTCAGAAAACTAATAGCCAGGGCCGAAAAGCAGGGAGGGACAAGACGCTATAAAAAGGGAAAAGAAGAAAGTAGTTCTGAAGATGAGCAGGAGTCTCTGAAGGTAGAGAAGAAGAAAGAGAGCTTAAAGCAAAAAAAGAAGATGTTGGAGGAAGAGGAGGAAGAAAGGGTGACGAAACGCCACGGGAAATCCCTAAAAAAGGATGAGGAGGAGTTAAGAGAGAAGGCAAGAAAACTCCATGAGAGAATCCTAAGAGAGGAGGAAAGTCACAGACGACAGATACAGGAACTGGAAGCACAGGTAGCTCAAGCGACATCATATCATACATCCCAGCCGAACCTCCCAAGGTCTACAGCGACACCAAGGCGGGACGAAAAAACGAAGCCACTAGTAAGCGATTATGGCCTAAGAAACAGAGGGAAGGCATCAGAGGAAGAGGAAATTCAGGGGAACTTCCCGGTGCTGATTCGAGGTAACAAGAATATCGTCCTTGGAATCATACAGATCTGTCTGAAGTGATAGAAAAACTCCCAGTCCTGGAAGATGGTGGACATCCGTGGACTACTGAGATGGACGTGAGACTGACAGGGACGCAAGCCGCAATGGGAGACCTGAAAAGACTCTTAGCTACCATTACAGGATTGGACACCATGCAGGAAATATTGATGAAGGCAGGACTTCATAAATATATCGATACATCAGTTTATGACCCAGAGCTCTTCGCAGCAAACAGAGGCAGGCTGTGGAAGGCAATCAGAGAGACATACCCTACTCACATTCACCCAGACAATATCATTGTGATGCCACTGGGGGGAGATGAGAATCCCAGGGGTTTTGTTGCCCGTGTGCACTCTCAATGGAGAAGTGTGACAGGGAAGGACGCTGAAGATAACCCGTTAGAAAAAGCCATAATCAGGGAAAAGATTCAACAAGGTCTCCCTGCCCCTGTTAAGAACAAGTTAGCAGAAGTGGTGGGGCTACGACACATGAACAAGGCTGTTTATATAGACAACGTAGCACACCAAGTAGAATTATTTAGAAAGAAGATTCAGATACAGAAGACACAAGACGAAGAGTCACTCAGAAAATTAACTCAAATACAATTGACAGAAGGCAAGAAAACCAGAGAGAGAGTGCAGGCTGTAGCCCTACAGGTCCCAGCTCAGCCACAGCAACTGCAAACTGTCCCTCCCCAGTCATACCCACAGGGGCCACAAGGGGGGTATCCATACCCACAGGGGCCACCAGGGGTGCAAGTGGTTCCATACCAGCCATACAACCAGCCTGGCCAAGGACCACCACAAGAGGGATGGACCGCAGCCGGGAAGAAGATGCTAGGACCATGTTGGAAATGCGACCAGCATGGACACTTAGCCCGTACCTGCTGGAAGAAGAACCAGGGGGGCGCAGGGGGGAAACAAAAAGGAGGATATAGGCCCCCTGCTACACCGGCTCCAGGAGTGGTGAACCCCTACGGAGGCCCAGCAGCTGGGCTATAGGGGTGCCCAGAAGATCCGAGAGGGGGGTGCCAGCTGGTGGTGACAAACAGGCCTGAAGATGAACCCACCATATGGGTGTCGGTCAACCAACGTCCATTAGAATTGATGGTGGACAGTGGAGCAGCCTATACCTGTCTGAAGCCTGAAGACGCCACGCACCTTCCTATGTCTGGGAAATATATGAAGACAATCGGATTCGAGGGAATTAAACAGCTGATCCCTACTACTGAGCTTGTAAGCTTAGAGTACAAAGGACAGAGAGCAGATCTGTCAATACTTGTATCAGAACACACGCCAATAGGGCTACTAGGGAGAGATGCACTATGCCAATTGAACTGTACAGTGAAATGCACACCTGACGGCTGTCAGGTGACAGTGCCACAAGAGAACAGACAGCTGTCTGTCATGATGGACAACAACGCATCTATGGTGTATTGGGTGGGAGGGCTTAGCCCAGACCTAATGGAACCAGCAAGGATGTGGGACAATTATATCCTGGCACACATGTCAGAGGCCAGAAGGCCTACTGATCCATTGCATTGTACACTCCAGTATTTTAGAGAAGTTGCAGACGCAAACCCAGATGAGTGGCTGAAGCATCAGCCAAAACAGGTACAGCTTAGCACAAGTTGTATAATCTTAGGCCCTCAGGGAGTGGCTATGAAGATAAACAGTGACACTTATCTAGATCAGGAGCATAAGATTGAGGGTAGCATCCCTCATGTGACACTTATGATATCTGAACACTATGAACAGAAGCATTTAGGGGCAATGATGGCAGACTCAGAAAAGGCCAGATTTGTAACGACAAAAGAAAACCCTGCTATCTGGAGGAGCATTGATGGACAGTTTACAAAACTGATGATCTCTGCTCAAGGAATAGGACATCCGCAGACTGTGAAGCTAATGAACCAGCTAATCCTTCCTGTACAAGCTGAAAAAGACCTCAGAGAAGAAATGATACAGAATGTGCCAGCAGACCTGTGGGCAAAGAACAGTACAGACATTGGATTTGTGAAATCAGCTCGTCCATTGAGAGTTGAACTCATACCGGGTGCAAAACCCCCTTGGAAAAATCAATACCCATTGAAACAGGAAGCAATTGATGGAATTGAGCCACAGATCAAAGGATTGTTAGAGGCAGGAGTCCTGAAGATAACTCAATATCCGTTAAGTAACACTCCTCTTCTGCCAGTGACGAAACCTGATGGTTCATATCGTCTGGTACATGACCTACGGGCTGTGAATGAGGTAGTTGTCAGCTATCCAGCTGAAGTTCCTGATCCTCATGTGCTGTTGACTCAGATTCCATCTACAGCCAAAGTATTTACAGTGATTGATTTATGCGGGGCTTTCTTTTCTATACCTCTTAGTGTAGAAAGTCAAGGGTTATTTGGGTTTACCTACAAAGGTCAACATTATCAATATACCAGAATGCCACAAGGGTACAAACACAGTCCTCATGTTTTTAATCAGGTCTTGAAGGAGGACTTAGACGGGTTAGGGCAGACGATAAGTAGTACTGCCATTCAGTACATGGATGACATACTCCTTTGTGCCCCAGATGAAGAAACATGTCACAGGGATTCCGTTAAACTGTTAAAGGTTTTGGCGGAGAAGGGACACAAGGTGTCTAAAAAGAAGCTACAATATTGTCAGGAAAAGGTAACTTACTTAGGACAATCTATTACACAGGGACATCGCAGTGTCACTAATGAACATTTGGAAGCTATTCAGAAGGCTCCAAAACCACGAACGGTTAGGGAAATTATGATGTTTTTGGGCATTACTGGGTATAGTTCAGCATGGGTGGAGGATTACACTAGACTGGTCGCTCCATTGAGGGGGATGATTAAGGAAACAGGTAGTGATAACCTCCAATGTTGCATTACTTGGACAAGGGAAGCTGATTTGGCGTTTGAGACAATTAAACACAAATTGCAAGAAGCGCCAGCTTTAGCGCTTCCAGATTATTCCAAAGAATTTGGATTGTATGTTTCTTCTTCAGCCGAAGGGAAGTATGCCTGCGCTGTTCTTACGCAACCAACAGGCATTGGACCTAGTCCACAGCCCATAGCCTATTACTCTGTCGCATATTCAGAGGTAGAAATGAGTTTCGCGCCATGCTACAGAGCAATGGCCGGGGCATATCTTATGTACGAGAAGGCAACAACCTTAACAATGGGGTACCCAATTACCATTCTCTGCCACCACAGTCTAAGGAATCTCTTGAATCAAGGCAAGTACACTTTGACGATGCCTAGGATTAGGAATTATTACAGGATGTTGGAAAGGGAAGATGTAACATTACTAAGATGTAACACACTTAACCCAGCAGAGACCTTGCCAACCCCAGAAGATGGGGAACCACACGATTGTGTGAAGGAAGCTACGAGGTACTCTAAGCTTAGAGCAGATCTACTAGCTTTGCCTTTAAAGGAAGCTGACGTTGAGTATTGGACTGATGGATCTTGTTACCGGGTAGGAGAAAGTTTACGTGCTGGGTATGCCATAGTCCGATCCCAAAATTCAGAGTTCATTGTGGAACAAGCCGAGGCTGTTCCTCAGCCTTGTTCAGCTCAGTTGGCTGAGTTGATTGCCCTCACAGAAGCATGCAACTTGGGAACCGGACGAAGAGTGACAGTGTACACCGACTCTGCCTACGCCCATAATGTGTGTCATCTACATGGAGCTGTATGGAAGGGACGGGGTTTTAAGAAAACTGATGGTTCGCCTATTCAGCACCACGCCCAAATCATGAAGCTGTTACAAGCCATGATGAAACCAAGGGAATTAGCCATAGTGAAGTGTGCCGCACACAGATCTGACTCATCACATGTCACACAAGGTAACAGGGCTGCAGATGATGCAGCCAAAGCCATTACAGGAGCAGACAAAGCAGGTAAAGTTCTGCTGGTCACACATGAAGCACAGTTACAGGGCATGGTCACGCTTGAGGATTTGTTGATGTTACAGAGTGGGGCAAATGCGCTAGACAAAAACCTATGGTTAACAAGGGGGGCTAGTCAGGATGACACAGGTCTATGGAGAAATCATGAGGGACTGGTTGTGGCACCCCCAGATTTAATAGGCATGCTGATACAGGAAGCCCATGGATTAGCACATGTGGCCAGGGGGGAGGTAAGACGCAAGATCACCAAGGAATATGGTTTTTGGGCTCCATATTTGTTGGAACAAATAGACCATATCCTTGGTCAATGTGTGGTCTGTTTGAAAAACAATATCAGACCTGGAATACCAGTGGGAACTGGGCATATCCCTACCCCAAACGGGCCAATGAAACATTTGGTGATTGACTATGTGGACATGGTTCGTCCTGTTGCAGGATACAGGTACATGTTAGTTGTAGTGGACAGGTTCAGCAGATGGGTAGAAGCGTGCCCCACTCGAAAAAAGGATGCTCAGTCTGTAGCAAAGTTCCTATGCAGGGAATTCATACCTAGGTTTGGAATTCCAGATAGGATAGCGACAGACAATGGAAAGGAATTTGTGGATAAGACGGTAAAGCTTATACTACAAAAGTTGAGGATCAAGCAGAGATTTGGGTGTATTTACTCACCTCAAAGCCACGGGGTCCTTAAGAACCGTCTTTCTAAGGTCTGTCAGCATACAGGTCTTAATTGGGTGGAAGGACTCCCTCTTGCATTGATGGCCTGTCGTTCCAGTGAGATTCGAGGGCTGCACTTGACTCCCCATGAACTGGCTATGGGGAGAGTAATGACAGCTCCCTGTGCACGAACCAGTGGGAAAGGGCCAAGTTTGGCTCTCCTGGAGAGTGACATGAAAGCCTATGTACAGTACATGACTAACCGGCAAAAGAGTATCTCTTCTTATGTGCTCCACAAACAGGAACGTGAAGAGGAGGTGAACGCACAGGAGAGGAAGGACGCGTTGCAACCGGGTGACAAAGTATACGTGAAGGTATACCGACGGAAGTGGCATGAGGCTCGACGGGAAGGACCGTACGAGGTCGTTCGGTGCACTGGGACTGCCATTCAAATCAAGGGGTCCCCCACTTGGTATCACGTTCATCACTGCATCAAGGCACCCAATGAGGAAGATGAGGGAGAACCTCAGCAGGATGGTGAGGAAACCCCTGGGGACGAGGATGTCCACAGCTTGGACATCCGGGCTGACGAGGATGTTGGTGAGTATCTGCGCCGTGATGCAGATGATGCCGGGGGCCTCGTCCCAGACCCTGTCCGGCCCAGAGATGAGTGGGCCAATGGAGATCGTGAAGGATCCAGTGACTGCGACACCCCTCTTGGGGATTCTACCAAGCCTGGTGTTGCCCCTGTTGTCACCCCTTCCGACCCTGACAATGCTCCAGACGGAGATGTCAGCAACCCGGGCGGCTGCCCGGACCAAGGTACCATTGAGAGACACAGACCTGTCAGTGATACACCCCAACCAGACAGACCCCGTGATACACCAAGGCCAATTAGGAGGAAACTCAAGCCATGCCGTTTCAGAGACTAGTATACCCCTTAGTGTTCCTACCCCATTGACTTCTTTGGACAATGTTACACTTCACTCACACACTGTTATGCCTGGACGTCAGAGAAGAATGATCACAGCAGGTAGAGCTTTTGTTTGCCCACATTCACGTTGTACTGTTGATGATTGTTTGATCTATACCGCCGAAGCGGACGAGTGGTATTTACTGGATGCTAAATATGTTACACTTAATCATCACTCAATCAACACGCAAGAAACTCGTGTGACATTAACTAATGTTGACAAGGTGTTGAATTCGTATTGGTGTGCTAGACGTAATATCGGTGAACAGGTGTCTAATAAATCCAACAATTTCAAGGACAAAGTTTGTAGGAACACTCCTGACTTTCCACACTTTTGGTTGGACTGTGAGAAATTTGAGCATGAATATGTTCAAGTTGGGTTATCAGAAAAGGTTAAAAAAAGTTGCTGTGAATGCTTCTACGAAGGCGCTTGTAGTTGCTACTGAAGATTATTTGTTGTATGATTCTAATCAACTGGGGACACGGTCCCACCCTAATTCTGCCACTAGTATCATGAAAGATTTTGCTTCAAATTATTCTGATTGCTGGATTTGTCAACAGGTCCCTGTAAGGACGTCTGCTCCTATGTTTTCCCCCATACCGTTAACTAAAGCAGAATGGTTTCATTATAATTGGCAGGGTTTAGCCCAATTTGTTTTACAGGGCAAGAACCAGAGCTCTTCTTGTCAGCCCAGCACGATTCTGGTTCCTTTAAATTCTTCCTATGCAGGTGTGGATATTGGTGTGTTGGAACGTCTGACAGCAGCAGTTAACAAACACCATAGGCCTAGCGGTGTGGGGAAGGTTATTATTGATAGGCTTACACATTTGTCACAACCAACAGGTCCGAAGAAGATATATATTATCCAAGCTATGTTCGTTCAATTGAATGGTACTGCATTGAGTCCTCATCTGTCATGTTCTGGGATTGTGACTTCTACACGGTGGAGAGGTTCAGTTGTTATTTCTGGATTGAAATGTAAAGTTGTTGATTGTGCTATGGTGCCTCAAATGAAATTACATGATACCAATACTATCAGACGGCAGAAAGGCACCACGCAGCTTAAAGTCATGCCTCTCGTGAATGTTACAACCTGTATTGACATTCAATCTCTGCTCAAGGGCAGCGCGATTCGTCAGCTAGGGGACGCGTCTTGTATAGGCCCTAGTCATATTTTCTCGTATCCTGGTAAGGAACTTCAACTCCCGGAGGGTGTGTTTCTTGTGTGTAATAATGATGCATTCTCTAAGCTTCCTGCTTTGAGTGAGGGTATTTGTTATTTGGCTCATCTGATACCTTTGATTAGGAAAGTTACTCGGGAGGAGATGTCTGTACTTCACAAACAAGCAACCCATCGTAGTCGTAGGGAGTTATCTACTGCTCAGAAGTTTTTTGGCCTAATATTCCCAAGTTATGGTGTCTACAACTCTCAGACTGAATTAAGTGCCCTATCATCCGTTCTTGAAAAACACATTAATGCTTCGGATGCTGTAGTATCTGCCCTGGCTACTGAATTGACTGAAACTAAGAATGTTGCTCTCCAAAATAGAATGGCTTTGGACATTATTTTGGCCAGTCAGGGTGGTACTTGTGCATTGATAGGCGGTGAATGCTGCAGTTATATTTCGGATTCTGGTAACGCTCTGTATGATTTTCATGAATCTAACAAGAAGGGTGTAGAGGATTTACACAAAGAACACGGTTGGAATACATTAGATTTCTTTGATTCTGCTTTTTCAGGTATTGGTAATATGATCAGGTCCGTCGCTATTATTCTTGTTGTCATTATCATCTGTATTATGTTACTTGGTATTTTAATCAAATGTTGTGGAAAGTGTATTTCTGATGTTCTGGTTAATGCTTTAATGTTGGCCGACATAGCTGATGAGCGAAAGCTGGATTCTGTTTTGCTTTCTGATTTTGTTTCCTCTTTTGATGATTTGTTTATTAAGTGATGTTTTGTGATTGTTTGCTTCGGTTACTGTTTGTTTCTTTCTATATCATGTGATTGATGTCGGTTGTGGGGTGATGTGATGGTTACGCGAAGCTAGGAGAGAGGTTCTGTTCCTGGCGCAACGAAAATGGAAGCTCCTGACTATGAAAGTATTATCAATCTGAGACAACGGTAAAGGCTGTTCTCCAACTGGGGTCAAGTGCTAGTAACCTCTGACCCTGACGCTTCAAGGACGAGGAAAACATCGGTCGTTGGAAGTTTCTATATCTCAGTTTTTGTATTATGCATGATGAACTGTGTTTAGTTTAATTGTGATTGTTATTTTCAAGATTCTTTTTATTATTGGTTGTTTTCTATTTTTTGTATGTGTTATCTTTGGTTCCTAGTACTGGTCCTGGGTTGGTCTGTGTTATTGTGCTTCTTGTGTTATGTGTTGATGTAGTTTTTCTGTCTGTTGTTGTTGTTTTTTATTTTTTTGTTTTTATTTTTATTTTATTAATTTTTTTATTTTTATTTTTTCTCTTGGCTGCGGTGTGTGGGGTTTGTGTTTTTGTTTTGTTTTGTGTGTTCGTTTAGTTTCGGAACACCCTACACACAGACACACACAGATAAGCACACACACACACACACACACACACTCTCTGGCCTCTCCCCTTGTTCAGCTATAGGGAAGATTGCATTGGGGCCCAAAGGGGGGTGGTGTTATGGCAGACTGAAAGGCGCCCATAGGGTTGGGTAACCACACACACACACACACACACACACACACACACACACACACACACTGATCATTAACAGATGATAAGAAACAGAGAAAAACATGAAAACATGTTTTCGCAAGGTTCTATGGACCTCTGAGGGAAAGGGGCGATCATTGACCAGAGCTGGTTTGGTTGGCTCAGGGATGAAAGGATTTGCATAACACAATAACACGAGGGATATAAAATCCTTTGGACATCCACACTCTGCCTCTTCTTTTTACCATCCTGCGACCATCCAGATGACCAGCTGTAAACCAGAGAAAACCATGCTGTGTAAACCTGCTTTTTTGAATAAACAGTCTTAAATTTGCTCAAGAACTCTTCTTCATTTTTTAGCAGCAACAGATACCAGAATATACGAAATCATCATTTCAAATGAACTTACCTGTCACTACCCTCCTGTCCGTCTCCTAGCATACTGGCATTTCCTCCCTGTGGAACACAGAACCGAATACAGCTCTACTACTACTACTACTACTACTACTACTACTACTACTACTACTACTACTACTACTACTACTACTACTACTACTACTACTACTACTAATGCTTTGAGTTGCATTTCATGTGCGAAAGGTGCTATATAAATAAAGTTTTACTTACTACTACTACTACTACTACTACTACTACTATCCTACTACTACTACTACTACTGCTGCTGCTGCTGCTACTACTACTACTACTACTACTACTACTACTACTACTACTACTACTACTACTACTACTACTACTACTATTATTACCAGAGGTGTCAAGTAACGAAGTACAAATACTTCGTTACCTTACTTAAGTAGAAATTTTGGGTATCTATACTTTACTGGAGTAATTATTTTTCAGCCGACTTTTTACTTCTACTCCTTACATTTTCACGCAATTATCTGTACTTTCTACTCCTTACATTTTAAAAATAGCCTCGTTACTCCTATTGCATTTCAGCTTGTTTTCATTACAGCTTTTCATCGTTAAAAAAAACACACACAAAAAAAACCTATCCAGATAAGTCGCGCCATCCGGATAGAGTGAATTTGATTGTGGTTGGATGAGAAGTGTCACAGCTCCGCCCCTGGCTCATCAGACGTCGATCAGTGAACGATTAAGAGCGCTCCTGGCTCATCAGACGTCGATCAGTGAACGATTAAGAGCGCCCCTGGATCATCAGACGTCGATCAGTGGACGATTAAGAGCGCCCCTGGCTCATCAGCCATCAATCAGTGGTGCCAGGTGTGGACGAACCCTATTATAGGGTTAGGCTAGGGCAGGGGTCGGCAACCTTAAATGTTGAAAGAGCCATATTGGACCAAAAAAACAAAAAACAAATCTGTCTGGAGCCGCAAAAAATGTAAAGCCTTATATAAGCCTTATAATGAAGGCAACACATGCTGTAAGTGTCTATATATTAGCCTACTATCAAAATAGTAGGCTACAAATACATAAGCCTTAGCACATATGCATACAACCGAATGCAAACGTATTGTGCTTTACAAAAGTGAAACACTAGGATAGCGTAAAGGGGGTCTTGGGGGGTTCCCCCCAAACATTTTTTTAACAGAGTAGATGCAATTTCGTGTATTCTGGTGCCTTTTAACAGGTGGGTTGATACTTTTATCTGGCTATACTAGCCTGAGAAAAAATATGGATAAATTTGTAATTTCATCCGGAGGAAGTGAGCAAACCAAGAGATCGTCAGCCAAAAAATAGACAAATCTACAGACTGTAGACTACAGTACCAAAATGAAAACTAGCCTCCCTCGTCCTCTTTTCACCCACAGGAACGCCGGCGCTCCCAAATATCATACCTTCTTTAGAAGTTCATAATTCGGAAACGATTTGAGCTAAAGACAAGCCGCTTTTTGCATTTAAAAGCAGGCAAATAGCGCTCACCGGGAAGCTCCGGTTCATCGATTTGCGTCGCCGATGTCCGTCTATAAATCTAGCCACAAAGTTGTAGACAATGTGGATAGTTTCTTGCTTTGCCTGCCGCAGTACTTCGTCAATCCCTGTGGATATAGGTCTACTCTTGAAAAAAACCTGTCACATCCAGTCTCATGTTGGGTCCAGTCAAAATACTAGTCATGTGCCAACATATCCGAAACCTATTGGCCCTCGTACAACATTACAGCGTAAGCAGGGAGTTGTAGTTCAAGGAGAGACACCACGGCAACGTAAAAAATAAATAATCGTTGTTAATTTCCATTTGTGGTCAAAGCCACAGTGAGCCACTGAAGATGGGCAAAAGAGCCGCGGGTTGCCGACCCCTGGGCTAGGGTATCGGATAACGTCAAGAGTAGCAGGAACGAGCATATGAACCAACCATTAAGTGGTTACGATCTGGCGATGACTGGAAGCAGGAGCAGAGCTTAAGTAGGAGCCAGTCGCGGTCTTATTCGTCCACACCTGGCACCACTGATTGATGGCTGATGAGCCAGGGGCGCTCTTAATCGTCCACTGATCGAAGTCTGATGATCCAGGGGCGCTCTTAATCGTTCACTGATCGACGTCTGATGAGCCAGGGGCGCTCTTAATCGTTCACTGATCGACGTCTGATGAGCCAGGGGCGGAGCTGTGACAAGAAGTATAAACATTATACCATTCCGACACCCTATTGGTTTGTACGAGATGCATTCCATCTGCTGCACATGACACAAATCACACTCCAGCAAGGAAAGCAGATGTATGTAGCCAAAGATGTCCGTGACCGTGCCAGAGACTCAAAATAACAGCGAAATGTCCCAACCAAGCACCAGCATCAACCAGGTTGATAGCCAGGAAGATCAGCCAACCCTTCTTCATCCCTGGCCGTACCTGGAAGAATTTTTTGAAATGGTTGGATGCAAAAACAACTCCTTTCGAATGCGCTGCAAGCTCTGCGCACCCAAGTACCACGAGCTAATGGCCTTCAAAAACTCACCGTCTAATTTGAAAAAGCATATTGAGGTAAGCTGAAAGTTTGTTATTATCAGTCGACATTTTGTAGTAACCTAGTAACGTACTAATGGTAAATTTGCAATGTTTGCTATGGCTAAGAACAGGCCATGGTTTGCTTGCTAGCAGTAGGCTATGATTCAATGTTTCATTTGTAATCCTTCATGTGTTGAGGTCGGAGTTTTACCGTGTTTGTTGCTGTAAAGAGTTAATTATGTTCCCACGGGAGAAGAAATGTGCGCGGTGTGTGCCATTAACAATAATGTTACTTTTCAGTCATGCCAGCAGCTGCTTGTGGTCCTAAAACTGCTTTAAGTGTCAATATTCTGGTCTGCTCAACATAATTGCATAGACCAGTGAAACTGCTCCCTAACTTGTAGTCTGACCTCCATTCATGAACTTCCAGCGTGACATTTAATACAGCGGAAGTCCTAGATAGTCTCAGCTTGTGGTTTGAGAGAAATAATATGAATCTCAATCTGTGCCTGTGCATTCATTTTCTCCACAGAAGAAACACCCCACTCGTCTAGAGAGGTACACGCAACTTTCTTCAACAGCCCTCAAAAGGAAGTCATCCACTGAAGGTTCTTTGACCCCACCCTCCAAACAAACCAAGCTGTGGGAGGCTCGAAGAGTGTCCCAGGCAAGTGTGGATGAAGTAGTCCTCAAATTCATTGTCCAAGGCTTGCACCCACCACACATTGTTCAGCAACAGGGCTTCATTGAGCTTGTGCAACATCTTCAGCCAAATACAAATGTCATGACGCGTACTACTGTTGTTAACAAAGTCACAAAGGCCTCTGTTGAAATGAAAAGAAAACTGAAAGCTGCCCTTAGTGAAATTGAGTTCATAGCAACAACAACAGACTGCTGGACGGCACACCGTCGCGGTTTCATTGGTGTCACTGCGCACTGGTTTAACCCCCAGACCATGCAGAGATCCTGTGCTGCCCTGGCATGCAAGCAACTTAAAGGGTCACATACCTTTTCTGCCCTGGCTGGTGCCCTAAATGATATTCACACAGAATTCAATGTCAGAGAGAAGATTGTTCGCACTACAACTGACAACGGATCAAACTTCCTGAAAGCCTTCAGAGTTTATGGGCAGACTGACGAGAACAACAATGCTGAACCTGTAGGAGAGGGTGATGGAGAAGAGGATGATTGTGGCCAAAATGATGATAACGATGAAGAAGAGGAAAGCCTTGAGGGTGTTGAATTTGTTGATGCCGGAGCCCTGTTGGAAGAAGATGACTACTTAGAATACCAGCTACCCAAGCACCATCGCTGCGCCTGCCACCTCCTCAATTTAGTGTCCACAGTTGATGCTTCAAAAGCAGAGGTCAACCCACTGTACAAGCGCGTGTCAAGGTCCACATTTGCCAAATGCTCTAGCCTGTGGAATAAAAGTTCAAGATCAACCACCGCATCTGAAGTAATTGAAGACCACTGCAAACTCCAACTCGTAAGGCCTGTTGCTACAAGGTGGAATTCACTCTTCTCAGCCGTAGAAAGAATAGTGAGAATAACACGAGAACAAGGCGAGGGAGCCCTTGCAGCTGTCTGCAGTGAACTAGATACACCCAAGTAAGTGCTTGTTTTTCTGCCTTACAGTTAATGAAGTGATTAACAATAGATTAAGTCACAGTTTTATACTTGGAATACTGTAGAACACGTATGCACTATGCCAATATGCAGTCCCCATATTTACTATGAATGTGATTTGTAGAAACACAACTTCATTTCTAAAAGTCTCAGATGACAATATTTTTCCTTTTTAATGATCAGTTCCTCCAGTTGAAGGTGCTACATCAAGTAGACTTAATGTTCCATGTTGTGTTTTTCTCTTCTTCTTTGTACAGGTTTACTCCAGTGGAACTTGCATTTCTTGCAGAATATGCGAAGACAATGAGCCCAGTTGCAAAGGCACTGGATGTTCTTCAGGGAGAAACCAGTGTGCAGATGGGATGGTTGGTCCCCACCATAACTCTGCTAAGGACCAAGCTACAGCACCTTCAAGTCGCCTCCAAGTTCTGTGAGCCTTTGATTGCTGCACTTCTTTCAGGCCTTGAGAAACGCTTCGGAGAGATGCTTGCAGATCCAGAACTGATAGCCGCAGCCATTCTAGTTCCCAAATTTAAGACCTGTTGGACAAGTGACGAAAATATCCTCAAACTTGGTAAGTGTCTCACTTCCGCTTAATATGTGTAATTTCTATGAAGACAGTGAAATTAGTTTGAAATTACATTTAATGACACACACACACACAACACTATCCAATACACAGTTACAATACTGCCATATAGTCTAAATTGTCATGATTTTAGTTTTTTATTCCACAGGCCTTCACTATATCAGAAGCCACTTGGACTGTCAGGACGAGAAACACTTCAGTGAGGGCTCCCAATCGTCTGAGGAAGAGGACTTCTTTTCCTCCTTGAAGAAGACCGGCCCTCTTGAAACGTCCCAGCAGTTGGATGCGTACCTGGGGTGCCCAGGAGACACAGTAGAGGTACTGAAGACCTTCCCAGCTGTGTGCCAGCTATCACTCAAACTTAATACGGGACTCCCTGCCTCAGCAGCCTGTGAAAGACTGTTTAGTGTCGCAGGGCTGATCTTCAGGCCAAAAAGAGCATGCATTGGCTCAAAGAACTTTGAGAACCTGCTGCTTTTGCGGCTGAACAAAGCTTATTGGTAACTCTGATGCTGATGTAGATTGTGTGTATGTGTGTTTTTTCAGGAAATATTGAATCACTACTTTGTTATGGTTTGTATGGTTTTGCCCTCACAGTTCCAATAAAGGCTATTGACTTTTGACTTTTGACGTTTGACTTTTGACGTTTGACTTTTTGCACCATTACAATACTTAGGCAACTAGTCATCATATCTTCCGTGTTCACATGTTAATGCTCAGTAGTACACATATATGGTTCTTTAATGTATTTGCATTGTACTAAAATGTGTTCATTTTCAATGGGCATAAATGCGTCTGAAATAAGTGCATCCCAAATTTTTCAACATTAACATTTTAATAATAACATAATAGTCATTATGGCCTTTAGAAAAATGTTTTTTGGGGGGGAGGTGGGGTAGTGCACTATAGGCCCCTGTGGCCTAAGCTTTTGTCCTTAATGGCATTTTTCCCCCCTTACATTACTTTTACTTTTATACTTTAAGTAGTTTTGAAACCAGTACTTTTATACTTTTACTTGAGTAAAAAGCTTGAGTTGATACTTCAACTTCTACAGAAGTCTTTTTAAACCATAGTATCTATACTTCTACTTGAGTAATGAATGTGAATACTTTTGACACCTCTGATTATTACTACTACTACTACTACTACTACTACTACTACTACTACTACTACTACTACTACTACTACTACTACTACTACTACTACTACTGCTACTAATGCTACTGCTACTACTACTACTACTACTACTACTACTACTACTACTACTACTACTACTACTACTACTACTACTACTACTACTACTACTACTACCAGTGTTTCCTCTACATGCATTTATTGGTGGCGGGCCGCCACGATGGAATTTCCTCCGCCACGAATTGATTCAGTCCACAAAAAAAAAAAAAATCTGAACATTTTAGCTGATTAAAATGTATCTGATCCTAGATCAGCGCTATAATGGATGTTGACTAAAAGTGCACCTAAATCCACGCCCATCTCTCTCTAACCGCTGATCCAAAATCAGATTAATGACATTCAGTTGACGACGTGACACAAGGGCTCCTGATTGGTCTAAATGTGAACTGCGGTATTATTGTTATTGTGTACAGGCCACCGTAGTGACATCAGGTCAGGTGGGCAGGTTACGACGAGACAACAAGAGACCGGTATTGTAGAGCTTACAGAGCGAGTTAAAATAAAGACACTTACATTGAAATACAGAAGGACTCACGTGTATGTTTAATAGAATAACACGACATGGTGTCAGAAGTCCTGTAAGTGAGTGTTAAGAGTTAGATCGGCCGACAAGTGTCATTTGAGCTCGTGACGGTGAGAAGGGAGAAGAAAAGATGGATGCTAATGCTAACGCGGGAGCAGCTGCAGTCCAGAGAACGGCGCCAGTTTCAAGTGCTACGTTAGCAGACATTAGCAAGTCAAAAAACGATTCTTATGTGCCGTCACTTTAGCAACGACACAGTATTGTCAAGGGGAAAAGAAGGGGAGACGATTTTTTTATTGACAACGGAATTACATGCTGGAAAAACATGCAGCTAAAATTCAGGGAACATTTGGACAATAAGAGACACACGGGAGAAGTACGGGAAAACAGGGCTCATGTGGGTCTCATCAAAGGTAAGAGTTTGTTTTCTTTAACTCAGCTGATACTCAGCTGTTTACCGAATGCTCCATCTGACTGTGATTTTACTTCTGTAATGTGGTGGGTTGACATAATTCACGCACGGAACTATAGGTTGAGACTATTGTTCCGTCCGTAGTACCCAAGTTGTTTAGACTGTTCTATTTACTGCTTGAGTGTGTTGTTGACAATCGTTCATGTCCTTCATTAAACGTTTAGCTTTGTCATTTGATACGCCGCCTACGACTACCATCTCTCTGCACTACAGTAAACAGTTAATCAGTAACGTTAGCCGCTTTTGTGCTCATGTAGGCCTACTTCGTATTATATTATAGCTGATGATCTTTGTGTGTGTATGTGACTGTCAGTCACAAGTTTATATTCTGTATATTCATTATTTATTTATTTTGGCCATCCTCTAGTTTTGGCTGTGATTAGAGAAAAAAAAAAAAAAAAAAAAAACTTTGTTTTGAGCGCGCGTGCGCGTTTCATGCGCGTGCACGCTAAAAAAATCGCGCGCGCTGCGCGCGCGGTCACGGCCACCCGCCACCATTGGAAAAATTCCTGGAGGAAACACTGACTACTGTACTACTACTGCTACTACTACTACTACTACTACTACTACTACTACTACTACTTCTACTAATACTACTACTACTACTACTACTACTACTACTACTACTACTTCTACTACTACTACTACTACTACTACTACTACTGCTACTACTACTACTACTACTACTACTACTACTACTGCTACTACTACTACTACTACTACTACTACTACTACTACTTCTACTACTACTACTACTACTACTACTACTACTACTACTACTTCTACTACTACTTCGGACAGATGTTTCATCCTAAAAAAATAACCGCCCATAAAGCCTTGGAATATTATTTAGCAGTATGTAGTAATTAAAACCATTTCAGAGACATACAGTATTGATGATCATTGAGCACTATGAGTAGTAGGATACATACCTTGAAGGGCTGACAGGAGGTGAGTTCTGTGCTGAAAGAGGCCATGGCCACCTGGCTCGGAGAGACCAGATAGAGCGGGCGAGGGCGGGGACGTTGACGAGCTAAGAGAGACGTAGGGCAAGGTGAAGGGAGAGGCGGGACAAGCACATCCTCCGCCCTTACCATTTTCCGTCTCCCTCTCTTCCTCTTATTTTCTACCCTTGAAGGACAAGTCTTTGACTTCACCACACTGTAGAGAGCAGGAGGGACAATCACTGGTGGAGGTGGAACAGGGTTGGTCGGAAGAGCTGAGCTGGAGCGACCGACAGCAGCATGGGGAACAGACTTGGAGGCTGCATTTGAGTCAGAGGATGCTGTGGGATTCACACTTCCCAAAGAATGAAACTGAGGTTGAACTTGGGCTTTCCCTTCAGTCTGGCCACAAGTCTCCTTCATCACATCAGACTGATGCTGTTTGATCTGAGAGGAATTCTCTGCTGCAGGGGAAGGCTTCACTGCCTCGTTGCTGCCTCGTCTAGAATGATTTGCCTCGTCGCAGGGATATGACAATATTTCTTCTAGCGCTTGGAGGTCAGACACAGGGAAGTCAAATCCACTTTCCCAGCTGTGAGGACTGGGGCCTTCCACTTCAGGAGGTAGTGACGCAGCAGTAGCTGTGTTACCAGGGGCCCAGTGTGTTGGGTGTAGGTCACCTGTGCAGTCATTACAAGGACCTTTATCTGACCCTGGCCTCCATGGGTCCAGGACGGAGACCGATTCTGCTTGAGAAAGGTTTTGCGCTGAGTAGTTGTTCACTTGCAGGCCACTTTGAGGTTCAAATGTCTTGTAACTGTTGTAGCTGCCAGAGCCAGAGCAATCTGAGCCGTTCTGCTCTAACACAAGCTTGGGCGGAGAGAGGAACATGTGGGAGTGGGAATTAGTGTGAGCTACGGAGCCTCCCAAATATGTATCACTATCCACAGGCTTCCACTGTGCCATAGTGGAGTGGGCCGGATGGGGGAGGCTTTGAGACGTGGGCTGGATGAGGGAAACACCGTGCTGAGAGATAAAGTGGCGCTTCAGGGAGTGAGAATCATAGTAGCTCTTCCGGCACCCAGGTTCAAGACATCGAAACTGCTTCCGTTTTTGATGAGTTAAGATGTGGTCATTACTGTGAAGAATAATGATATTGCATCAGGTGCATTACAGTGAAACAATTATTTTGTGCACAAGTACTATATTATAGACCAAAGCCACAATCTAAGAGCATACCAGCCAACACAAATGCACCCCATAAGATTTAATTTATATCGAAGAAGTATTCAGGTGGAATGACAGGGAATTACTTGTTGTTTTTTCTTTTTCTTGTGATTCATGTAATTCTGGAACCAACATATCTGTTTCTACATCACTTGTTTACAAAGTCTCCCATAAAAATAAAAACATAAATGATGGAGTAATATATTAGGTCATATATAATATATTAAGTCATGGTAAGGTATTACGGTAAATAACATACAAGTCATATTCATCAAATTCAAGGGGTATGTTTCATCATTTGAAATGGCTTCATCTCAGACAGGAGAAAGGGTAAATAACTTCATCTCAGACAGGAGAAAGGGTACATGATTCACAGACAGGAGAAAGGGTACATGATTCACAGACAGGAGAAAAGGTACATGATTCACAGACAGGAGAAAGGGTACATGATTCACAGACAGGAGAAAGGGTACATGATTCACAGACAGGAGAAAGGGTACATGATTCACAGACAGGAGAAAGGGTAAATGACTTCATCTCAGAAAGGAGGAAGGGTTTGTGACTCACAGGTGATCGTGGCGTTTAAAGCCTCGCTGGCAGACGGGACAGACGTGTGGTCTCCCCTGCTGGTGGCTCAGCAGGTGTTTGTTGAGTGCATTGGCTGTTCCAAACATTTTATGACAGAGTGAACACTCATGAGGTGACATCCGGACAGGTGCTGTTGGTGAACATGAATGAATGAATGGTCTTTATTGTCATTGCTACAGTACAGGTACCAAACAACGAAATTTAGGACATTTAGAACATACCTCAGACGCCAACAGAGGGCCCTCACCCGCCATTAAAGGACATGGGGCATTGGCTGAGACAGCTGCTAATGAAGATAAGAAACATCAGTCCCAAAAAGGTACACAACAAGGGATTGTCCACTTATCGTTCATTCATAAACGCCCCCCATAGACAACAACCATGTCTTAAACTAATTCTACGATGTGTGTGACTATCAACACAGGTGGGCCCGGCAGCCGGCTACTCACCGATCTCTCTATTTACATCTGTCTCACGGCCCATCCAATGTACTCACCTATCTCTCTATTTACATCTGTCTCACGGCCCATCCAATGCTCTAGGTATGGGGGGCAGGGAGGGGGCGTTGAGGAGAGCTTCAATTGATGAAAGAGGTTGCAGACACCCCTCAGCGTATTCCGTGTCCTCCATTTGTGGTTTTACAATCAAAAGTGTAGTCTTACAAAGAGACAAAAGTATTAGTATGCCATTGTCTATATGACATTATCTGTGTAAATATAATTTAGGTTTAAAAAGGTTTTTTTAAGACATTTTGGAGCTCAGGCTTTTAGCTGCGTTACTCCCGTGACGCCCAGTGATAACTGTGCTGCTTCAACATTGTTGCGTTGCTGCGCTCTAATAACGTTCTAATAACGTTTAATAACGTTCTAATAACGCTCTAATAACGTTCTAATAACGTCTAATAACGTTCTAATAACGCTCTAATAACGTTCTAATAACGTTCTAATAACGTTTAATAACGTTCCAATAACGTTCTAATAACGCTCTAATAACGTTCTAATAACGTTCTAATAACGCTCTAATAACGTTCTAATAACGTTCTAATAACGTTCTAATAACGTTCTAATAACGCTCTAATAACGTTCTAATAACGTTCTAATAACGTTCTAATAACGCTCTAATAACGTTCTAATAACGTTCTAATAACGCTCTAATAACGTTCTAATAACGCTCTAATAACGTTCAATAACGTTCTAATAACGTTCACTGTTGAGCCATTTACGATCACTCAAATATCATCCAAGAAAGATATAATAATATTGACAGCATGTTTTGTACTTTTCAATTGTCACGGATGGATTTGATGACCTTGTCCACATCCTGCACATTTAGAGAATTAGACAAACGCATCGCACCTCCTCACCAAAAACCTCAAGTGAAAAAAGCCAAATATGATGACGATAATTAGCTAGCTAGCTATAATCACCTCAGAAATATCTTGATAGCTATGCCAGCTAAATTCCAAACTTATTAAAGTTGCTCTAATATTGCTGGCAAACTTCAGCTACTAAGTAGGTGTACAATTAAATACTCTCAAACTCAGAAATGATCAGCAAAGACCATGTCCCTCGCTAATCTCACATGTCCCTCGCTAATCTCACCTTCCAACATTAGTCCAGTCAATCTGTGGTTTAACCCAGGGGAAATTGCAATAATAATCATTCAAGTTTTTTTGTGATCCCTAGGGACAACCAAATAACATATTAAAAGTCTTAGTCTTAATATTTATTGGATCACGGTAAATTCAGGGGTCGAAATTTGGGTTTTTGTGCCAGGCGCAACACAGCCAGTTAATAGGATAAAACATTTAACTAATAGATATCACCATGAAACTTCACCAATTAATCACCAAAATCAAACCGAAATCACCAATTTCAGTTTTCTGAAATATTATGTTTAAATATGCAAATTAGGCATTATCTAATGAAATATGTGCTAATTTGCATAACATTCAAAATCAGAAATCTGAACATTGGATAAAGCCAGGTTAAACATTGTTGTTTCATCTTGTTGTCATATTAGAGTCAAGGTCCTCTATAACATTTTGCCATGTTTTTAGGAGTAAATGTTACATACATCAGGCTATGAATGATATATTAACAAACCCCTCTATAGCAGACCTCGGAATGTAGATAGGAATACAACTGGAAAGTTTGGTGTATGTAATGTATGTTTTGTGCTACTGAAGTGGAGATTTCTGGCTCAGAGTATGAGAAAAAACTATTTTTGAGAAAACGGCCATTACCCCCTTGAGGGTACCTTTAACCCAAAATTATATAGTTTTATTTTATTTTATTTTATAGTTTTATTTTATTTTATTCAAACAAAGTCAATCAAATTAGTTTATAACACATTTATTATCATTGACATTTCTGAACATACAGAAATGTTAATGTTTTTCCATGAAAACCATGTTGCATATCATATACAGATTAAACCCTTAAATGAGAAATAAACCATATAAACCTATAAACCTATTAAAAACTGTTTTTAGACAAAGCTTGAAATATGCCTTTACTGTAGGCCTACATGTAACCTTCACTCCATGTCCTCATCCAAATGTTGTGCCGACATATTCGCGCATACACCTCTGCATTCTGGCTACAGAGCAATCAAGTCCTTGACAACGGCATTTGCAGCGCATAGTGCCACAACCTGACTTGCAATTACAGCGCACAAGCTCCAACAAGTATTGAGGAGCAGGGTCCTGGTCGGAATGGATGGGAATGAGGCATGAGTCTTGGATCCTCCAGCCCCATTCCTTTGGTGGTAGCGAGTTTCCCATCCATTCCTGAACCTGATGGTACACTCTGAAGCTGTGAAGCATGGCAGACGACCATGTTGGTGGCAAGTTGCAAGGGTGGATAGCCGTTTTGCTGTCAGTCACTTTAGTATAGAAACTTTTCAGCCTGAGGTCATTGAGAGAATCCATTTCGGCACCTTTGTAGATTCATATTAGTATATTGGTATATTAGTGCATTGCCCTTTCCCCTGCAGCAGCAATTTCTTCCTTGGTAGCAGATTGTTTTTGAAAAATGCTGGCCTGTACTCTGAATGAGTCGTTTTCGCTAACCAGACACAGAGATACCCCTTTCCCAACCCCAAAGAGTCTGGATGTTGTATCACAGCCAAGCATGGCATGCGCGAATAAGATGTTGTTGCAAACAACCTGTAACTTGATGATCAATATGGACAACTTCTTCTTTGTTCAGTTTGACTGTGGATTTGGAATCCATGGTGACTGCATGTGCTTTCCTCTTGAAGGTATATTCTGTCACCTTTTTCCCTACCATGTCTTTTAAGACCCTTCTACCAACTTCTTTTGAATGGTCCACATTCACCGCATTATGGGCTGTCACACCAGTGATTAGGTGCTGAAGGTGTTCATACCCGGCAAACGGATTTTGTGACTCCAACAATTGAAGTATTTTGATAGTGTCAGCGTTGTCTCGTGCCTGTCTTGATGCAGAAAGGTCCTTGTGCTGTTCACTAGTTTCATAGTTTACCCCTGTCACTTCTTTCATTGCGTTGTTGATTTCAGATGTTGCAGGGTTGGAAAGAACCCAGACCAAACGTTGTGTTTCAGACATACTCCTTCCCTGTGTCAGTCCTCCGGTTGTTTTCATACTTCGCATGAGGGCTTGTTCTATTACAAGGTCGGGGGATAGTCCGGCCCAGTATTCATTTGATCTACGAACAACTTGCAGACCATCTTCCTGAAATCGTTTGTAAACTTGGGATGTGTGTCTTCTAGTTGGTGCATTTTCTGGAGGTATATGGTCAATGATTTTACATACAAGTTATGTCCGGAGGCAGCCTTGAATGGTATCATGTCTGTCAGGGTATCAAGGTGCTGATCCCAATTTCCAGTTCTCTCCGATCCAATGAATGCACAGACTAGGTCGATCATCTCCATGTACTGTAGCCACAATGCTGCTGCCGGTCATTTACCATGGTTGTCTTCTCTGCCCCCAAACGCTGAGCTATGATCTGGAGTAGTGCACTTGCATTTGTCCCGGTTGCGGTGGCAGCCATAACACTGTCATACAGATCTGAGGCTTCTGCTAGTTCCTCTGGTACTTTGGCATGGTCTGTGGATTCTCCATCTGGCTGATCAGAAACTGTGTCCTCGCTGTCATCAGCAACGGTACCATCTTGAGTCAACTCTGACACATCCTCTGAGTCCACAGCATAGTTTGCTTTGTTTGGGACAGGCAGTTTGACATGAAAAGTTTTCGCTGCCAGTAGGGTGTTCAGTGCTCCATCAACCAGGAAATGACCTCGTATGGCCCTGGCAACTGCTTTTCCTTCGAGCATTTTGGGCACCGTATTTGGTGTGTACACTAGGCCCCCAGACTTCTGTACATATGGAACAATGTTAATGCGTCCGACATCTGTTAGGTCCTTTGCTGTCAACTTGATACGTGGAATGATGGAAGCTTGTTCAATTCTGCGGGTGATGCATACAATAATTCCCATGCCATAGAACGTTCCATGGCCATCAATTGTTCAGATATTATGGTCAGCATTATCAGCAACATATTGCATGAAGTGCCCAGGTGTGAATCCATGAACCTCAAGTTTCTCAGCTACTGCAGCACTTCAGCCAAACCCAAGGTGATACAGACTGTCAACTCGACATTTTGATTTTGAGAAATGTCTATTATGTGTTTGAACTACTTACCAATGACAGACTGGGAGTGGTGTTTTCATTGTGTATTTTTTATTGAAATTACATCAATGATGCATCAAGTTGTGTTTACAGTGATATATTGTGGGGGACCAATAATATCTTTCACAGGATGGGGGTGGGGCGTGACACATGATAAGGAACATTTGTGACGCAAGCCATCTAGGGATAAACTAGTTACAGAAAATTAAAGTGAAACTTATTGTGTCAACAATATTTGGTTTTCTTTTTGTTTTCTCATAACACTCAACTTTAAGTTTTAAAGTACCCACTCAATATAGGCCTAATAAAGTTTAACGATCACAAAATAACGTGTGGATTGAATTCACTGTTCTCCTCTGCCTTAGGCTACTGGTAAGGGAGACTTGACTTGTAAACATAAGGCCAATGCACACGGCGGCAATTTTGTCGCACCGCCGAATTCAATTCCATTGTTTTGAATGAGACAATGCACACGGCGTGCGATGCGATTTTGTCGCACGACAACATTTGATTCTCCATTCACACCCACACACTTCGGTGGTGTGAATTGAGAATCAAATGTTGTTGTGCGACAAAATCGCACGCCGTGTGCATTGGCCTATACTCTCTTTTTTGTTCGTGTTCAAAAGCAAGGACTGTGTGATCATCTTATTATGTGTAGTTATGTGTTTTTAGCATGTTGATGTTCTCTCAGCATGTTGTGATGTTATAAAAATGCAGTTAGATGTTCGTAGCTATGTGCCATTCTTAGCCGCTAGCTGTTAGCAGCGTTTGTTGTGACTTTTCTCCCATTCTGTGTTTGAGGTGTACCAACATTCAAATACTTGTGTCGTCTTTAATTTCTGTCCAATTTCAATGTATGACACATCATTTGAAGGCTTACAATCTGTAGTTTCAGAATATAATATGTAAAAAACTGAGAGTTTATGTAGGCAACTGATTGATGAAAACATTGTCTGGCGTCACATTTGGCAAATAAGTGGGTGTTGGGGTAGTTGTACCCCTAATACAGGTATAAGACTTAAGAATATCCTCTGAAAAAGTGTTTTATTGGAAAGATTGACCCCCAAAACATAGGAAAAGACACCAAAAATGTTGGATAGGTATACATAGGCCCTCCAATATTAACACCATTTTACCCAGATGGCGTCACTCTAAAACATTGTTTAACCTCTTTTGACCTTGAAAAAAGTATGATCCAATACATTAATCAAGTAAGACTTTTAATATATGATGCAGGAGGGTATTAGGAACAATAAAAACTATGAAACATTACTATTGCAATTTCTCCTGGGTTGGGCCTTTTTTTTAGTTAGATTGACTGGACTACTGGGTCTCGTCCAGATGCATGATTTCCCATGATCCTCTGGTGTGGGGCGGCGGGAGCCGCTGAAGAAGGACGGGGTTCAGAGGTTGTCATGACGTTTTTCTAATGATTTTGTATAAAATGTGGAATGTTCATCTGAAACGAAATGATATTAAAATCCATGTTGATGTATGAGGGAGATGTCTGTGTTGTTCTTCCTCCAGGGGGGGCGTTCCATCAACATCGCTAAAGGAAAATCCAGGCTTATTCTGATAAATCTCACGAGAGTTAACAAAAATAAGCCTGGATTTTCCTTTAGCAATGATAGTGCTCCTAATTCACTTGGATGAAGGGATGGGGTAGTGTCTGAAATAATGAGCTCTCATAGATCCTAACTAACCGTTACTAATAGTACTCATTTCAAATGTAAAGTTCTAGTCTAGGAAACTCACAAGTTAAGAAGTCGCTTATTAAAAAGAAAAGAAAACGTCATAGAAATTGAATCCTATGACGGACCGCTTTGGCACCTGTTTTCTGAGGGTTCCACCATGATGGAGCCTGTGGTCTATTATGATCCAGCAGTGTCAGTGGGCTGTCATCTGCCTACCTACACTGATGCCATTTATCGTCATATCGGGGTAGGATTGGCAGAGGGCAGTATGCTAGGCAGTAGGGTCCAGATTTGTTTGGTCACTTGCCCCACACAATCATGTTTGCTTTTTTAATTTGACAAGTTTCATTTAATTGGGGCCGTGTGTTTGAGGATCTGCTCAAACAATGTCTCTACGTAAATGGAACATCTCTGAGCAAACATCCCAACTATTACAAAAAGTCATTTAGCAGCTAACCTTACTATTCTCTTTTAGTCAAGAGAAAATTACATACAAATCATATGTTTGCTTCTTTTCCTTGATTCCTCACTAAAACGGACTATTTGTAGTTGTCAGTGAGGTCACCTTGTTGCGTCCTTCTGAAAGGTAACAAGTTCTACAGCAATAACTGTAATAACTGTAAGCATCTTGTGCAGTGTTGGAATGTCGCAGCACAGCTGCAGGGCGGAATACCACAAAATAAATAAACATGTGAATTCATAGTGTCGTGTATTTCTACTTAAACACACAATAGTATGATAGGGGCCTGAATATATGCTGTAGGGGAATGTTGTGCAATGTTGTGCAAATAGCCCCCTGAGTGTTGTGCAATGTTGTGCAAGAGCCCCCTGACTTAAAGCCATAGTGACATCACAGGGGACGGCCCTCTTGATGAACCAGGGTGAGACCTAAAGACCTATGTAGTATGTATGATCTATGTATGAATATGTAGTATATTTTAAACACACACACATACCAGGGCATGCAAGGGCATGATGCCCTCTAACAATGAGGGTTCTATGGCAACCAGATGACCAACAGAGACCTCTGGGGGTTGGGACCCTTATAAACACACACACACACACACACACACACTGATCATTAACAGATGGCTCTCCCCTTGTCCAGCTACAAGGCACTGGTAGATATTTGCATAAGAGGGCAGGCATCTAGGTGACTGGGACAAAAAGGGGAGACAGGGGGAGGGAGGGTCTCTTTTTTTTCCAGCCCAGGCCAGCACAGGAGCAGAGATCAGACTCCAGCTGTATGTATGTATCTGTTGTGTAACTTGGATTAAATCGTCTTAAACTCAATAACTGTTCTTTGATTCATAACCAACAAATAATTAACATCATAAGTGGCGAGACTAGCCCCAGGAGATAAATATAGCTTGATCAGATAAGTTATAGTCAAAAGAATCTTGTGTAACGTTAATCTTGTTGGAATAGAAACAAATCTTTCATAATCTTTAAGCCTGGGTTGGTGATATAGGGCCGAATTTGGTAATTCGCTTTTTGTGTAAAATTGTGTTAAGATATTGGTTTGGTAACTAATAGTTATTGTGTTAACATATTAGTTGTGTAACTAATAGTTATTGTTTGGAGGGTATTACGGAATATCGTGAGTGTGTGTGTAAAATTGTGTTTTGATAGTGTAATTGGACTGTGTAGTCTATTTTGTAAGATATGTGAAAGAGCATTATTGTAGCAGTGAAAAACATATGAGCAGAACTGTGGACTCCATTACTCTTTGTCTGTGTGAAAGGACACGCGCGCAGACATGCAGGACACACACACAGAGACCTTCTAGAGGAACAGTGAAAAACATATGAGAAAGATTTGGTAACTAATAGTTTAACTACATTGAAAGATAATCTTGAAATTGCTGTGTCGTGAAAATAACATTATTGTAAAAAAAACAAGTTGTGTTAAAGAGGCTGTTTTAAAGCAGGCTACAAACACGCGGTGGTTTTTCAAGGACAAAGGGTTGTTAAATTGACCCGCCTGCTTTCTGCCCTCTGGCCTTTAGGCTTCGGACACAGAGGGAATTTGAATTTGATCGATTACATTACTCATCTCATAAGATAAGGTTAAATCCATTTCACATAGACTGTAGTATTCAAAAGATAAGGAAAGTGAATTGACCAGTGGGATAGAGTGGTTTAGAGACATTTCATTGACAGGTCTGGTGAAGGAGCGGGCGCATGCGCGTTAGCCGGAGCACTTTCCACCTGCTGGACAAAACACGACAAGACATTTTTGGTTGCACAGCTCCGCCTAGTGGACAAAACACGACAAGACATTTTAAAACACTAATCCTCTCTGAGATCTATCTGAGGTCGATGAAATAGTCCTTTACATTAATAAATGGATGGTTGTAAATGATTGTAATATATTACATTACTTTAATTAATTTAATTAATTACAAATTGATTGAATTAATTATTCAGATCATTCATTTTCTGTTTCACAAAACAATTGATTGATTCCACAAGTTTTAAATCAATGTATATGATGATATAATGAATAATTCTAACTAGTCATTCATTCCTTTCACTTAACAGTCGATTTCTTTACAGATTGTAATTAATAATTAATCATTCATTCCTTCCAAATAACAAGTCGATTTCTTTGGTTATAATTAACAATATATAACTGTTATAATAACAGGTTATAATTAATATTCGTATTTTACATCTTTTTATTTCAAGTTAAGTTCTTTTTCACAGCTTTTGATTAAAGAATAGCAGAACAGTTTCTATCTGAGGATTAAGCAGTAAAAGGGTTTTTGTAAATCAGTGAATACTTAGGTGTTGACCAGCCTTTGTGATTTAATAATTGTGTTGACCAGAACTGTAATTAGTATTGAATGAGTAATTAAGTGACACATATTCATAAACAATTAGGAAACACATTTAAGTATAAAGTACTTACACAGATATTAGATTTAAGTTAATACTGCACTGACATACACAAGAGGCAAATCTGTTATTCTGAGTTGCAGGGTTCTGTGGGGATGGTTAATACAGTTATATTGGACTAGCATTTGTTTAGCAAATAAGGCAATAGGAAGGTGGGTTGTAAGAAGCGTACACCTTATCTAATATAGAATATTGTCAGCATATTGAGCAAGTAGAATGGGGTCAAATTCAACGAAGGTGTTAAAAGATATTAGTGAACATAGTGGAATGTTGGCTACGTTATCCCCTATGGCTGTAGTGGAAAAAATGAATCCTCTTGTTAGGGAAATTAGCAAAATGTCTACGAAATGGAATAGCCGTTGGGCATACATTGAACAGCCGTGGCCGAAAGAGGGCAGCCTTAATTTACAAATAATTGCAACATTGGAAATACTTATCAATGTGCACAAAGCACATCAAAGAGGAAAGATTAGATCAGAGAAACGCAAGTTAGAGTTAGCTATTTTAGATCTATTTAAGGTAGAGGGACAGAACATAGCTCAGATGGAACCGGAAAAGAAAAATGAATTGGCCAGAACACTGGAACAGAAATTGAACATTCCATCCACAGACATGTGTCCTGTCTCCAGTCCCCCTCCATATGCTAAGGCACTGGAGGACCATTCCCAGAAGAAGAAGACCAAGAAGGAGCCAAGGGGAAAAGGGGACGACAGGAGTGACGAGGAAGAAAGACACCACAGATGGCTGAAGGAGCAACGAGAAAGGGAGAAAGAGGAAGATTGTCATCGAATGACATCAAATACATTAAAGAACTGTCCAGTGCTGATTCGGGGTAACAAGATGGAATATCATCCGTGGCATCATACAGATCTGTCTGAAGTGATAGAGAAACTCCCCGTTCTTCAAGATGGTGGACACCCGTGGACGAGAGAGGTCGACCTGAGACTGACAGGAACGCAGGCCGCAATGGGAGACCTGAAAAGACTCTTAGCTTTTATTGCAGGATTGGATACAATGCAGGAAATATTGATGAAGGCAGGACTTCATAGATATATCAATACATCAGTGTATGATCCAGAGCTCTTCGCAGCAAACAGAGGCAGGCTGTGGAAGGCAATCAGAGAGACTTACCCTACTCACATTCACCCAGACAATATCATTGTGAAGCCACTGGGGGGAGATGAGAATCCCAGGGGTTTTGTTGCCCGTGTGCACTCTCAATGGAGAAGTGTGACAGGGAAGGACGCTGAAGATAACCCCTTAGAAAAATCCATAATCAGGGAAAAAATACAAGAAGGGCTTCCTACCCCAGTTAAGGATAAGCTAGCAGAAGTGGTGGGGCTACGACACATGAACAAAGCTGTTTATATAGACCACGTAGCTCATCAAGTTGAGTTATATCGAAAGAATATTCAGATACAGAAGACACAAGACGAAGAATCCCTCAGAATATTGACTCATGTGCAATTGACTGAAAGCGAGAGGAACATAGAGGGAGTGCAGGCTTTAGCCCCACAGCAACAGCCACCTGGAGTGCAGACTGCTACTTACCAGTCCTACTCACAGGGGCCACAAGGGGGGTATCCTGCTACTTACCAGTCCTACCCACAAGGGCCACCAGGGGTGCAAGCGGTTCCATACCAGATGTACACACAGCCTGGCCAAGGACCACCACCAGGGGGATGGACAGCAGCAGGGAAGGAGATGCTAGAACCATGTTACCAATGCGACCAGAATGGACATCTAGCCTGTACCTGCTGCAACAGGCCCCAGGGGAGCGCAGGGGGGAGCCAAGGAGGAGGATATTGGCCCCCTACTACACCTGCTCCAGGAGTGATGAACCCTTACGGAGGCCCAGCAGCTGGCCTATAGGGGTGCCCGGAAGATCCGAGTGGGAGGTGCCAGCTGGTGGTGACAAAGAAGCCTGAAGACGCCACGCACCTTCCTATGTCTGGAGAATATGTGAAGACAATCGGATTTGAGGGAATTAAACAGCTGATTCCTACAACTGAGCTTGTAGACTTAGAGTACAAGGGACAGAGAGCAACTCTGTCAACATTTGTGTCAGAACACACGCCAACAGGGCTGCTAGGGAGAGATGCTCTATGCCAATTGAACTGTACAGTAAAATGCACACCTGACGGCTGTCAGGTGACGGTGCCATCCGATGTTCAGATTCCATCGACAGCCAGAGTGATTAAGCATAGAACAGACCTACAAGCTTTGCCTTTAAAGGGAGCTGATATAGAATATTGGGTTGATGGGTCTTGTTACCGGGTAGGAGAAACTTTGTGCGCTGGGTATTCCTTAGTTAAAGCACAGAATTCAAAGTTTATTGTAGAACAGGCTGAGGCAGTTCCTCAGCCTTGCTCAGCTCAGTTGGCTGAGTTGATTGCCCTCACAGAAGCATGCAACTTGGGAACCGGACGGAGAGTGACAGTGTACACCGACTCTGCCTATGCACATAATGTTTGTCATTTTAATGGAGCTGTATGGAGGGGGCGGGGTTTTAAGAGAACTGATGGTACGCCTATACAGCATCACGCACAGATCATGAAGCTGTTACAAGCCATGATGAAGCCAAAGGAATTAGCCATAGTGAAGTGTGCCACACACAGGTCTGACTCATCACATGTCACACAAGGTAACAGGGCTGCAGAAGATGCAGCCAAAGCCATTACAGGAGCAGACAAGGCAGGTAAAGGTCTTCTGGTCACACATGAAAAGCAATTACAGGGCATGGTCACACTTGAGGATTTATTGATGTTACAGAGTAGAGTAACTACGTTAGACAAGAACGTTTGGCTAGCAAGGGGGGCAAGTCAGGATGACACAGGTCTATGGAGGAATCATGAGGGGTTGGTTGTAGCACCCTCAGATTTAATAGGCATGTTAATACGGGAAGCTCATGGATTAGCACATGTGGCTAGGGGGGAGGTAAGACGCAAGATCACCAAGGAATATGGGTTTTGGAGTCCATATTTGATGGAACAGATTGACCATGCTTTAGGTCAATGTGGGGTCTGTTGGAGAAACAACATCAGAGTGGGTACACCAGTGGTGTCTGGGCATATCCCTACCCCAATAGGGCCACGGGTGGTGGACAGGGGGGTGGATGTACAGAGTAGGCAGGATGTTGTGCCAACAGGTGCCGAGGTCCCCAGAGAACCTGAGAAGGAGGAGCTACGACGAGATGCTGTGGTGTTGCCTGAGCCAGTGGCAATGCCAGCGTTACAGCCAGTGATATTACCGGCAATGCCTGAAGCCGAGGGGACAGTGGAAAGCTGTCCAGATGCCAATAAACCAGAAACCAACGAAGCAGAGAGTGTTGACAGTCTGGAGGTCCAGCCTGGGGGTGTCCAAAGCCTGGACACCTGTGCTACTGGGGATGCTGGCGAGTGCCTGCATCATGCTTCAGATGATGCTGAGGGCGACTCCCCAGACCTTGATCAGCGTGGGAGGGGACCAGGCGGCTGCCTGAACCTCAATGACACTGACGGACGACGACCAGTTAGGAAAAGATTAAAGACTATGAATAGGGTAGTGAAGCAGCAGATCAAAGGGAACGACGGGAATGGACAGCAGATGACAGCATGGCTGGAAACGGTCTTAGGGGCATGGGAAACTTATTTTGCTAAGATAGGAGCACCTATTATAGCAGACATGATTTTTGACTTTCTTAGGAGACAGGGCCTCATTGACTGTTTTTGGAAAATCAGTCACTCAGTCCACGTTGATGAACTTTTCAGAAGACTAGTCTTCACCTGAGGTGAAGATCTATGCATTAATGCATTCCCTTTGTCCTGTGCTTACTGTTGGGGAATTATGTGTTATGATAACTGAATGTCATTATTTGTGTATTGTTTGTTTCTTTCTATATCATGTGATTGATGTCGGTTGTGGAGTGATGTAATGGTTACGCGAAGCTAGGAGCGAGGTTCTGTTCCTAGCGCAACGAAAATGGAAGCTCCTGACTATGAAAGTGTTATCAATCTGAGACAGCGGTAAAGGCTGTTCTCCAACTGGGTTCACGTGCTAGTAACCTCTGACCCTGACGCTTCAAGGACAGAGAAGACATCGGTCGTTGGACGTTTTTGTGTTGAAATATGTATGATGTACTGTGTTTAGATTAATTTGTATTGTTATTTTTAGGATTCTTTTTTATTGTTGATTGTTTTGTATTTGGTTTATATGATATCTTTGGTTGCTGGTACTGGTGCTGGGTTGGTCTGTGTTATTATGTTTCTTGTGTTGTGTGTTGGTGTAGTTTTTCTGTCTGTTGTTGTTTATTTTTTAAAAAAAAATTGGATGTTTTGTGGGGTTTTGTGTTTTTGTTTTTGTTTTGTGGTCGTTTAGTTTCGGAACACCCTCTGGGTGGTCCGAGGGGGGATGTGTCGTGTATTTCTACTTAAACACACAATAGTATGATAGGGGCCTGAATATATGCTGTAGGGGAATGTTGTGCAATGTTGTGCAAATAGCCCCCTGAGTGTTGTGCAATGTTGTGCAAGAGCCCCCTGACTTAAAGCCATAGTGACATCACAGGGGACGGCCCTCTTGATGAACCAGGGTGAGACCTAAAGACCTATGTAGTATGTATGATCTATGTATGAATATGTAGTATATTTTAAACACACACACATACCAGGGCATGCAAGGGCATGATGCCCTCTAACAATGAGGGTTCTATGGCAACCAGATGACCAACAGAGACCTCTGGGGGTTGGGACCCTTATAAACACACACACACACACACACACACACTGATCATTAACAGATGGCTCTCCCCTTGTCCAGCTACAAGGCACTGGTAGATATTTGCATAAGAGGGCAGGCATCTAGGTGACTGGGACAAAAAGGGGAGACAGGGGGAGGGAGGGTCTCTTTTTTTCCCAGCCCAGGCCAGCACAGGAGCAGAGATCAGACTCCAGCTGTATGTATGTATCTGTTGTGTAACTTGGATTAAATCGTCTTAAACTCAATAACTGTTCTTTGATTCATAACCAACAAATAATTAACATCAATAGCTTTCAGTCACGTGGTTTCTTCCCTAGCAACCACCAACCTGACGGGCAAAAAGTATCATAGCAACATGGCGAGTGGACGCAAACGGTTAATAAAATACAAAGGTTCCATCTCACAAAACATAATGGAATGTCAAAACTTTGACGCTCAATATCTCTGAACTGCCCTAAACGGAGATAGAACCTTATCATTCTAAACGGAGATAGAACCTTATCATTCTAAACGGAGATAGAACCTTATCATTCTAAACGGAGATAGAACCTTATCATTCTAAACGGAGATAGAACCTTCTCATTCTAAACGGAGATAGAACCTTCTCATTCTAAACGGAGATAGAACCTTCTCATTCTAAACTCACGAGTTATCTTCAGTTGATGGATTTGACTTAGGGGGCATTCATTTGAAGTAACGTAATGAACATACAAGTAACAACAACAGGTTAATGCAGCCAGCCAGCCAAGCAAAGACCATGACTATGCCCAGTTTATGCATTATACACTCTAATATAATTGTTAGATTGCCAGGGTATTCGCTACAGGTTGTTGTATACATATACGTTTAATACGAAACTCGATCAACCGGGCGTTCGGGAGTTCTACCGCTGCTGGACGGAACTCCCGCTGACAGCGGGTCGAGGGGATATTTCTACCCGGGAATTCGCTCATTGCTGTGTCCACGGTTATAGGAGTGGAGGATCGACTCCATTCAAAAACTTTTCGATTCCCTGGTTTCTCCTCTTTCCGAACACGTTGGAATTTTTACCGTAACCCCCGGAGAATCAAAGTTATTAAGCCGCAAAGGGTGCCTCCTTGACCGGCTTTGACCGTGAATAACACCGGCTATGGAGGTGCTACAAACACCGTTTAAATTTCTCTAAATTCACCATCAGTATACGGTCATTTTGAGCCCTTACACACTGCGTTGACACCCCGAGAACATATACTTTTAATACGAAACTCGATCAACCGGGCGTTCGGGAGTTCTACCGCTGCTGGACGGAACTCCCGCTGACAGCGGGTCAAGGGGATATTTCTACCCGGGAATTCGCTCCTTGCTGTGTCCACGGTGATAGGAGTGGAGGATCGACTCCATTCAAAAACGTTTGGATTCCCTGGCTTCTCCTCTTTCCGGACACGTTGGAATTATTTTCCTAACCCACGGGAAATCAAAGTTATTAACCCGCAAAAAGTGGGTTTTGCCCGTGGGTTTTGCCCGCAAAAAGTGCCTTTTGCCCGTCAGGTGGGCGTTTCCACTATGCTGTGACGTCACATGAAAGCTATGAATACCAAAGCATGTAATTGCAGCAATGTTCTGGGAGAAGTGGTGCATTATCTGACAGACGTGCAGGGGTGCCAATATTTTTGTCCATGACTATATAAACAAAACTAGGCGGGAACACAACACGTGAGAGCATGAACACAATAGTTTATCATTACATGTCCATGTAAGTGTCGTGTATTTCATGCTCTGTAACCATAGCAATGGCCCTCTAATACACACAATGGATAGATTGTGAACATGCCCATCCGGCCTTTTGACCAGCATGTGCAGTGGCTGTAATATCATCACGGGTAGATATAATTGCATTAGGGCCCGAGCCAGCAAGACGCCCATAGGATAAATTGCATTAGAATTGTATTAGACCATAGGGTGAATTGCATTAAACCAAGTGTATGGCAGACAACACACATAAGGAACCCAAGGAGTCCTTAGAATAGCCCCTGATAATAAGATAATAAGATAATAACATCCTACTTACAGGACAGAAACTACTATGTCTTCACTGGCAACTTTGTATCTGACCAAATTAAAATGACGTGGATAGCCTGGAGACACTGATCATTACCAGATGTTAACAAGACCATATCTCTGTTTTGGTTGGCTCAGCGACAGTGACAGGGGGGGTATAAAATCCTGTACACACACAGATTCTTCCTCTTTTCTTCATATCCTGTGACCGATTCAGATGACCAGCTCCAGAGAGAGCCATGCTGTGTAACCTGCTTTTTTGAATAAACAGTCTTAAATTTGCTCAAGAACTCTTCTTCATTTTTAGCAGTAACAGATACCAAAATATACGAAATTATGGCGAGACTAGCCCACGAGTAAATATATATAGCCTGTGATTCACCGTCAATTTTTGCATCTCTTCATTTCAACACAAGAGGTAAGTCAACCCCCCTCCCTCGCTGGAATTCAGCCAGGCGAAGGAGAGAGTGCAGGATTGACTGACTCTAAAAAGCTATAAACAAAATAATCTTGATTTGTGTTGAGTATCTGTTAGAAATATAAGATAATTACAATTGGATTGAATTAAAGAGCCGGATTTAGAAATCTGTATTTGTACATATATGTGTAAATTGTACGATACTGTAGAAGTATCTGTGTGTTGTGGAGCAAAGAATGAATTGCTTCAGTGCCTTCTTACGGACGAGCTTTTGGTAGAATACTGTGTGGAGACGTTCTCATAGTGGGCCGAAATAACGTGTATTAGATCAGAGAAAGTTCTGATGAGTGTATTGATGTGTGCCAAATGTGTAAGGAATGAGAATTCCTGTTTGATAAAAGTGTAACTGGACTGAAAAGTCCGTTTTGGAAGACAAGAGGTCCATTGTCCTTGTCAGCGGAGCTAATTGCTTCAGTGCCGTCTTACGGACGAGCTTTACGCCCGCAGGCGCTCAGATTCCTCTTGAGAGAGAGGCCGTGGAAAAAAGGCATTAGGGAATATTAGAATGAGAGTAAATTGGTAAATAATAGTTTAACTACATTGAAAGATAATTTTGATATTGCTGAGTCGTGAATGTACTTTGTTTGTGAAAACAAAAGTTGTGAAAAAGACCGTGGTTTTTCAAGGAAAAACCGTGGGGTAGAGCCCCTCCCCTCCCTTTCTGCGTGTCTCATTTCAAACACACGCGCTTTTCGCCCTAAAACACACAACAGAGCTGAAAATCCTTTCTACTACAAGGGAAGCTGAATTTGATCGATTGCATTGCTCATCTCATGGGATAAGGTTGAATCCATTTCACATAGACTGTAGTGGTATAAGGATAGTGGGTTGATCGTTGGGGTATTTTAAAGTAGTTTGGGGATATTTGTTGAGTTTCATTCGCAAGTCTGGTGAAAAGCGGGCGCATGCGCGGAGAGGGGCGTAGCCCAGCAGAGACTGGAAGAGCACGGATTCTTTTTTCCTCCATTTTGCTTCCTTGCCTTTCACCTTTCCCCGCAATAAAGAATGTTGGTGAAGGAATCTAGGAGGTTGATGCATAGATTGATGTTGTGAATGACTGTTCAGTATTACATTACTTTAGTTGATTTAATTAATTGCTTATTGGTTGAATTGATTGTTCAGATCATTCATTTTCTGTTTTCACGGAACAGTTGATTGATTCCACAAGTTTTGAATCAATGTATATGATGATATAATGAATAATTCTAACTAGTCATTCATTCCTTTCACATAACAGTTGATTTATTTATAGATTGTAAAAAATAATAGGTGTTTAGAAGCAATCGATACCCAAGTCGGTTGCTTGCCGCCATCTGCTGGACAAAACACGACAAGACATTTTTTGTTGCACAGCTCCGCCTAGTGGACAAAACACGACAAGACATTTTTTGTTGCACAGCTCCGCCTAGTGGACAAAATACGACAAGACATTTTAAAAACACTAATCCTCAGTGAGATACATCTGAGGTCGATGAAATAGTCCATTACATTAATAAATGGATGGTTGTAAATGATTGTAATATATTACATTACTTCAATTACTTTAATTAATTACAAATTGATTGAATTAATTATTCAGATCATTTCATTTTCTGTTTTCACAAAACTTTGATCAATTGGTTTGTAATAGTCTAATGATAACGTTTTCTTTCACAGGTTTACATCAATGAAGTGTCAATGACTAAGTCTAATTAATTATGCATTCCTTTCAAATAACAAGTCGATTTCTTTACAGATTGTAATTAATAATTAATCATTTATTCCTTCCAAATAACAAGTCGATTTCTTTACAGGTTATAATTAATATTCGTATTTTACATCTTTTTATTTCAAGTTAAGTTCTTTTTCACAGTTTTTGATTAAAGAATAGCAGAACAGTTTCTATCTGAGGATTGATAAATCAAGGGTTTGTGGATCAGAAAGACTTAGAGCGTGACCTGCCTTTGTAATTTGATAATTGTGTTGAACAGCCTTTGTAGTTTAATAATTAAGTTGACCTGAACTATAATTAGTATTGATTGAGCAATTAAGTGACACACATTCATACACAATAAGGGGAAAACATTTAGATTAAAACACACACACACATAGATTACATTTAAGTCAATAATACACAATACCACTGAAACAATCCGTTGTTCTGAATTGTAGTGTTCTGTGTAGACAGTTGACACAGTTAAAAGTTGGACTAGCATCTGTTTAGCAGATACGGCAACAGAAGGTGGGTTGTAAGAAAAGTACACCTTATAGAATACTTTCAGCATATTGAGCAGTATAAATATTTCAGACATGGGAGCCAAACCCAGCAACCTGATGAGGGCTGTTAATACAGATAAGGGAATATTAGCAAATTCATCCCCTGTGGCTATAGTGGAAAAAATGAATCCTCTTGTTAAGGAGATTAGCAAAATGTCAACGAAATGGAATAATCGTTGGGCAGACATTGAAGAACCGTGGCCACAAGAGGGCACCCTTAATTTACACGTAATCGCAACATTGGAGATACTTATCAATGCACATAAGGCGCATCAAAAAGGAAAGATTAGATCAGAGAAACGCAGGTTAGAGTTAGCTATTTTAGACCTCTTCAAGGTAGTGGGGCAGAAAGTAGCATCAGCTTGGAATGAGAAAACAGCTGACCTGAGTCCAGAAAAAAGAGATGAATTGGCCAAAGCAATGGAAGAGAAAGTGAACATTCCATTCTCACACACAGCTCCAATCTCCAGTCCTCCTCCCTATGCCAAGATACTGGAGGACAATTCTCAGCGGATCTACCCTCAGGTCCCCGTCCTAAGTACGAACGGAGCCTTCACTATCCAAGATGAGGATGATAATGTACTAGAGAGGGGAAGAGCGAAAGTGACCGTGGACTTCGAACCAGAGAACAGGTCAGGTGCCAAACAGAAGAAGAAGAAGGAGCCGAGGGGAAAAGGGGACGACAGGAGTGACAAGACAGATGACAGTGAAGATGGCAGTGGAGGTGATAGCGAAGATTCAAGTGATGACAGTAATGCACAGGGAGGCTACAGTGCTCAGATGAGAAAACTAATAGCCAAGGCCGAAAAGCAGGGAGGGAAAATACGCTATAAGAAGGGAAAAGAAGAAAGTAGTTCTGAAGATGAGCAGAAGTCTCTGAAGGTAGGGAAGAAAAAAGAGAGCTTAAAGCAAAAGAAGAAGAGGCTGCAGGAAGAGAGGGAGGAAGAGGAGGAAGAAAGGATGATGAAACGCCGTGGAAAATCCCTAAAAAGGATGAGGAGGAATCAAGAGAGAGGGCAAGAAAACTCCATGCGAGGATCCTAAGAGAGGAAGAAAGCTACAGACAACAGATGCAGGACCTAGAAGTAGAGAAAGAAGAGTATCGTCAATCTCGAGCGACATCATCACATACATCCCAGTTGAACTTCCCAAGGTCCGCAGCGACACCAAGGCGGGACGAAAAAACGAAGCCACTAGTAAGCGATTATGACCTAAGGCCCTCTGTAAAGAACAAAGGGAAGGCATCGGAGGAAGAGGCAATTCAGGGGAACTTCCCGGTGCTGATTCGAGGTAACCAGATGGAATATAGTCCTTGGAATCATACAGATCTGTCAGAAGTGATAGAAAAACTCCCAGTCCTGGAAGATGGTGGCCACCCCTGGACTACTGAGGTGGACGTGAGACTGACAGGAACGCACGCTGCAATGGGAGACCTGAAAAGACTCTTAGCTACCATTACAGGATTGGACACCATGCAGGAAATATTGATGAAGGCAGGACTTCATAGATATATCGATACATCCGTTTATGACCCAGAGCTCTTCGCAGCAAACAGAGGCAGGCTGTGGAAAGCAATCAGAGAGACATACCCTACTCACATTCACCCAGACAATGTCATTGTGAAGCCACTGGGGGGAGATGAGAATCCCAGGGGTTTTGTTGCCCGTGTGCACTCTCAATGGAGAAGTGTGACAGGGAAGGACGCCGAAGATAACCCGTTAGAAAAAGCCATAATCAGGGAAAAGATTCAACAAGGTCTCCCTACCCCAGTTAAGAACAAGTTAGCAGAAGTGGTGGGGCTACGACACATGAAAAAGGCTGTTTATATAGACAACGTAGCACACCAAGTAGAATTTTTTAGAAAGAAGATTCAGATACAGAAGGCACAAGACGAAGAGTCCCTCAGAAAACTAACTCAAGTACAATTGACTGAAGGCAAGAAAACCAGAGAGAGAGTGCAGACTATAGCCCTACAGGTCCCAGCTCAGCCACAGCAACTGCAAACTGTCCCTCCCCAGTCATACCCACAGGGGCCACAAGGGGGGTATCCATACCCACAGGGGCCACCAGGGGTGCAAGTGGTTCCGTACCAGCCATACAACCAGCCTGGCCAAGGACCACCACAAGAGGGATGGACCGCAGCCGGGAAGAAGATGTTAGGACCATGTTTCCAATGCGGCCAGCATGGACACTTAGCCCGTACCTGCTGGAAGAAGAACCAGGGGGGCGCAGGGGGGAAACAAAAAGGAGGATATAGGCCCCCTGCTACACCGGCTCCAGGAGTGGTGAACCCCTACGGAGGCCCAGCAGCTGGGCTATAGGGGTGCCCAGAAGATCCGAGAAGGGGGTGCCAGCTGGTGGTGACAAACAGGCCTGAAGATGAACCTACAATATGGGTGTCGGTCAACCAACGTCCATTAGAATTGATGGTGGACAGTGGAGCAGCCTACACCTGTCTGAAGCCTGAAGATGCCACGCACCTTCCTATGTCTGGGAAATATGTGAAGACAATCGGATTCGAGGGAATTAAACAGCTGATCCCTACCACTGAGCTTGTAAGCTTAGAGTACAAAGGACAGAGAGCAGATCTGTCAATACTTGTATCAGAACACACGCCAATAGGGCTACTAGGGAGAGATGCACTATGCCAATTGAATTGTACAGAGAAATGCACACCTGACGGCTGTCAGGTGACAGTGCCACAAGAGAACAGACAGCTGTCTGTCATGATGGACAACAACGCATCTATGGTGTATTGGGTGGGAGGGCTTAGCCCAGACCTAATGGAACCAGCAAGGATGTGGGACAATTATATCCTGGCACACATGTCAGAGGCCAGAAGGCCTACTGATCCATTGCATTGTACACTCCAGTATTTTAGAGAAGTTGCAGATGCAAACCCAGATGAGTGGCTGAAGCATCAGCCAAAACAGGTACAGCTTAGTACAAGTTGTATAATCCTAGGCCCTCAGGGAGTGGCTATGAAGATAAACAGTGACACTTATCTAGATCAGGAGCATAAGATTGAGGGTAGCATCCCTCATGTGACACTTATGATATCTGAACACTATAAACAGAAGCATTTAGGGGCAATGATGGCGGACTCAGAAAAAGCCAGATTTGTAACGACAAAAGAAAACCCTGCTATCTGGAGGAGCATTGATGGACAGTTCACAAAACTGATGATCTCTGCTCAAGGAATAGGACATCCGCAGACTGTGAAGCTAATGAACCAGCTAATCCTTCCTGTACAACCTGAAAAAGACCTCAGAGAAGAAATGATACAGAATGTGCCAGCAGACCTGTGGGCAAAGAACAGTACAGACATTGGATTTGTGAAATCAGCTCGTCCATTGAGAGTTGAACTCATACCGGGTGCAAAACCCCCTTGGAAAAACCAATACCCATTGAAACAGGAAGCAATTGATGGAATTGAGCCACAGATCAAAGGATTGTTAGAGGCAGGAGTCTTGAAGATAACTCAATATCCGTTAAGTAACACACCTCTTCTGCCAGTAACGAAACCTGATGGTTCATATCGTCTGGTACATGACCTACGGGCTGTGAATGAGGTAGTTGTCAGCTATCCAGCTGAAGTTCCTGATCCTCATGTGCTGTTGACTCAGATTCCATCTACAGCCAAAGTATTTACAGTGATTGATTTATGCGGGGCTTTCTTTTCTATACCTCTTAGTGTAGAAAGTCAAGGGTTATTTGGGTTTACCTACAAAGGTCAACATTATCAATATACCAGAATGCCACAAGGGTACAAACACAGTCCTCATGTTTTTAATCAGGTCTTGAAGGAGGACTTAGACGGGTTAGGGCAGACGATAAGTAGTACTGCCATTCAGTACATGGATGACATACTCCTTTGTGCCCCAGATGAAGAAACATGTCACAGGGATTCCGTTAAACTGTTAAAGGTTTTGGCGGAGAAGGGACACAAGGTGTCTAAAAAGAAGCTACAGTATTGTCAGGAAAAGGTAACTTACTTAGGACAATCTATTACACAGGGACATCGCAGTGTCACTAATGAACACTTGGAAGCTATTCAGAAGGCTCCAAAACCACGAACGGTTAGGGAAATGATGATGTTTTTGGGCATTACTGGGTATAGTTCAGCATGGGTGGAGGATTACACTAGACTGGTCGCTCCATTGAGGGGGATGATTAAGGAAACAGGTAGTGATAACCTCCAATGTTGCATTACTTGGACAAGGGAAGCTGATTTGGCGTTTGAGACAATTAAACACAAATTGCAAGAAGCGCCAGCTTTAGCGCTTCCAGATTATTCCAAAGAATTTGGATTGTATGTTTCTTCTTCAGCCAAAGGGAAGTATGCCTGCGCTGTTCTTACGCAACCAACAGGCATTGGACCTAGTCCACAGCCCATAGCCTATTACTCTGTCGCATATTCAGAGATAGAAATGGGTTTCGCGCCATGTTACAGAGCAATGGCCGGGGCATATCTTATGTACGAGAAGGCAACAACCTTAACAATGGGGTACCCAATTACCATTCTCTGCCACCACAGTCTAAGGAATCTTTTGAATCAAGGCAAGTACACTTTGACGATGCCTAGGATTAGGAATTATTACAGGATGTTGGAAAGGGAAGATGTAACATTACTAAGATGTAACACACTTAACCCAGCAGAGACCTTGCCAACCCCAGAAGATGGGGAACCACACGATTGTGTGAAGGAAGCTATGAGGTACTCTAAGCTTAGAGCAGATCTACTAGCTTTGCCTTTAAAGGAAGCTGACGTTGAGTATTGGACTGATGGATCTTGTTACCGGGTAGGTGAAAGTTTACGTGCTGGGTATGCCATAGTCCGATCCCAAAATTCAGGGTTCATTGTGGAACAAGCCGAGGCTGTTCCTCAGCCTTGTTCAGCTCAGTTGGCTGAGTTGATTGCCCTCACAGAAGCATGCAACTTGGGAACCGGACGAAGAGTGACAGTGTACACCGACTCTGCCTACGCCCATAATGTGTGTCATCTACATGGAGCTGTATGGAAGGGACGGGGTTTTAAGAAAACTGATGGTTCGCCTATTCAACACCACGCCCAAATCATGAAGCTGTTACAAGCCATGATGAAACCAAGGGAATTAGCCATAGTGAAGTGTGCCGCACACAGATCTGACTCATCACATGTCACACAAGGTAACAGGGCTGCAGATGATGCAGCCAAAGCCATTACAGGAGCAGACAAAGCAGGTAAAGTTCTGCTGGTCACACATGAAGCACAGTTACAGGGCATGGTCACGCTTGAGGATTTGTTGATGTTACAGAGTGGGGCAAATGCGCTAGACAAAAACCTATGGTTAACAAGGGGGGCTAGTCAGGATGACACAGGTCTATGGAGAAATCATGAGGGACTGGTTGTGGCACCCCCAGATTTATTAGGCATGCTGATACAGGAAGCCCATGGATTAGCACATGTGGCCAGGGGGGAGGTAAGACGCAAGATCACCAAGGAATATGGTTTTTGGGCTCCATATTTGTTGGAACAAATAGACCATATCCTTGGTCAATGTGTGGTCTGTTTGAAAAACAATATCAGACCTGGAATACCAGTGGGAACTGGGCATATCCCTACCCCAAACGGGCCAATGAAACATTTGGTGATTGACTATGTGGACATGATTCGTCCTGTTGCAGGATACAGGTACATGTTAGTTGTAGTGGACAGGTTCAGCAGATGGGTAGAAGCATGCCCCACTCGAAAAAAGGATGCTCAGTCTGTAGCAAAGTTCCTATGCAGGGAATTCATACCTAGGTTTGGAATTCCAGATAGGATAGCGTCAGACAATGGTAAGGAATTTGTGGATAAGACGGTAAAGCTTATACTACAAAAGTTGGGAATCAAGCAGAGATTGGGGTGTATTTACTCACCTCAAAGCCAGGGGATGGTAGAGAGGATGAACGGGGTCCTTAAGAACCGTCTTTCTAAGGTCTGTCAGCATACAGGTCTTAATTGGGTGGAAGGACTCCCTCTTGCATTGATGGCCTGTCGTTCCAGTGAGATTCGAGGGCTGCACTTGACTCCCCATGAACTGGCTATGGGGAGAATAATGACAGCTCCCTGTGCACGAACCAGTGGGAAAGGGCCAAGTTTGGCTCTCTTGGAGAGTGACATGAAAGCCTATGTACAGTACATGACTAACCGGCAAAAGAGTATCTCTTCTTATGTGCTCCACAAACAGGAACGTGAAGAGGAGGTGAACGCACAGGAGAGGAAGGACGCGTTGCAACCGGGTGACAAAGTATACGTGAAGGTATACAGACGGAAGTGGCATGAGGCTCGACGGGAAGGACCGTACGAGGTCGTTCGGTGCACTGGGACTGCCATCCAAATCAAGGGGTCCCCCACTTGGTATCACGTTCATCACTGCATCAAGGCACCCAATGAGGACGATGAGGGAGAACCTCAGCAGGATGGTGAGGAGACCCCTGGGGACGAGGAAGTCCACAGCTTGGACATCCAGGCTGACGAGGATGTTGGTGAGTATCTGCGCCGTGATGCAGATGATGCCGGGGGCCTCGTCCCAGACCCTGTCCAGCCCAGAGATGAGTGGGCCAATGGAGAGCGTGAAGGATCCAGTGACTGCGACGCCCCTCTTGGGGGTTCTACCAAGCCTGGTGTTGCCCCTGTTGTCACCCCTTCCGACCCTGACAATGCTCCAGACGGAGATGTCAGCAACCCGGGCGGCTGCCCGGACCAAGGTACCATTGAGAGACACAGACCTGTCAGTGATACACCCCAACCAGACAGATCCCGTGATACACCAAGGCCAATTAGGAGGAAACTCAAGCCATGCCGTTTCAGAGACTAATATACCCCTTAGTGTTCCTACCCCATTGACTTCCTTGGACAATGCTACACTTCACTCACACACTGTTATGCCTGGACGTCAGAGAAGAATGATCACAGGAGGTAGAGCTTTTGTTTGCCCACATTCACGTTGTACTGTTGATGATTGTTTGATCTATGCCTCGACTGAAGCGGCTGAGTGGTATTTACTGGATGCCAGATATATTACACTTAAACAGCACCCAATCAACACGCAAGAAACTCTTGTGACATTAACTAATGCTGACAATGAGGTGAACTCGTATTGGTGTGCTAGACGTAATATCGGTGAACAGGTGTTTGACAAATCCAACAATTTCAAGGACAAAGTTTGTAGGAACACTCCTGACTTTCCACACCACTTTTTGTTGGACTGTAAGGAATTTGTGCATGAATATGTTCACGTTGAGTTACCAGGAAAGGTTAAAAATGTTGCTGTGAAGGCTTCTACGAAGGCGATTGTAGTCGCTACTGACGATTATTTGTTGTATGATTCTAATCAACTGGGGACACGGTCCCACCCTAATTCTGCCACTAGTATCATGAAAGATTTTGCTTCAAAAATGAATTATTCTGATTGCTGGATTTGTCAACAGGTCCCTGTAAGTACATCTGCTCCTATGTTTTTCCCCATACCGTTAACTAAAGCAGAATGGTTTCATTATAATTGGCAGGGTTTAGCCCAATTTGTTTTACAGGGCAAGAACCAGAGCTCTTCTTGTCAGCCCAGCACGATTCTGGTTCCTTTAAATTCTTCCTATGCAGGTGTGGATATTGGTGTGTTGGAACGTCTGACAGCAGCAGTTAACAAACACCATAGGCCTAGCGGTGTGGGGAAGGTTATTATTGATAGGCTTACACATTTGTCACAACCAACAGGTCCGAAGAAGATATATATTATCCAAGCTATGTTCGTTCAATTGAATGGTACTGCATTGAGTCCTCATCTGTCATGTTCTGGGAGTGTGACTTCTACACGGTGGAGAGGTTCAGTTGTTATTTCTGGATTGAAATGTAAAGTTGTTGATTGTGCTATGGTGCCTCAAATGAAATTACATGATACCAATACTACCAGACGGCAGAAAGGCACCACGCAGCTTAAAGTCATGCCTCTCGTAAATATTACAACCTGTATTGACATTCAATCTCGGCTCAAGGGCAGCGCGATTCGTCAGCTAGGGGCCGCGTCTTGTATAGGTGGTGTCATTTTCTCGTATCCTGGTAAGGAGCTTCAACTCCCGGAGGGTGTGTTTCTTGTGTGTGATAATGATGCATTCTCTAAGCTTCCTGCTTTGAGTGAGGGTATTTGTTATTTGGCTCATCTGATAACTTTGATTAGGAAAGTTACTCGGGAGGAGATGTCTGTACTTCACAAACAAGCAACCCATCGTAGTCGTAGGGCGTTATCTACTGCTCAGAAGTTTTTTGGCCTAATATTCCCAAGTTATGGTGTCTACAACTCTCAGACTGAATTAAGTGCCCTATCATCCGTTCTTGAAAAACACATTAATGCTTCGGATGCTGTAGTATCTGCCCTGGCTACTGAATTGACTGAAACTAAGAATGTAGCTCTCCAAAATAGAATGGCTTTGGACATTATTTTGGCCAGTCAGGGTGGTACTTGTGCTTTGATAGGCGGTGAATGCTGCAGTTATATTTCGGATTCTGGTAACGCTCTGTATGATTTCCATGAATCTAACAAGAAGGGTATAGAGGATTTACGTAAAGAACACGGTTGGAATACATTGGATTTCTTTGATTCTGCTTTTTCAGGTATTGGTAATATGATCAGGTCCGTCGCTATTATTCTTGTTGTCATTATCATCTGTATTATGTTACTTGGTATTTTAATCAAATGTTTTGGAAAGTGTATTTCTGATGTTCCGGTTAATGCTTTAATGATGGCCGACATAGCTGATGAGCAAAAGCTGGATTCTGTTTTGCTTTCTGATTTTGTTTCCTCTTTTGATGATTTGTTTATTAAGTGATGTTTTGTGATTGTTTGCTTCGGTTCCTGTTTGTTTCTTTCTATAACATGTGATTGATGTCGGTTGTGGAGTGATGTAATGGTTACGCGACAATGGAAGCTCCTGACTATGGAAGTGTTATCAATCTGAGACAGCGGTAAAGGCTGTTCTCCAACTGGGGTCATGTGCTAGTAACCTCTGACCCTGCCGCTTCGAGGACGAGGGAAACATCGGTCGTTGGACATTTCTGTATCTCAGTTTTTGTATTATGCATGATGAACTGAGTTTGGTTTAATTGTGATTGTTATTTACAAGATTCTTTTTATTATTGGTTGTTTTCTATTTTTTGTATGTGTTATCTTTGGTTCATAGTACTGGTCCTGGGTTGGTCTGTGTTATTGTGCTTCTTGTGTTATGGGTTGATGTAGTTTTTCTGTCTGTCGTTTAGTTTCGGAACACCCTCTGGGTGGTCCGAGGGGGGCTGTGTCGTGTATTTCATGCTCTGTAACCATAGCAATGGCCCTCTAATACACACAATGGATAGATTGTGAACATGCCCATCCGGCCTTTTGACCAGCATGTGCAGTGGCTGTAATATCATCACGGGTAGATATAATTGCATTAGGGCCCGAGCCAGCAAGACGCCCATAGGATAAATTGCATTAGAATTGTATTAGACCATAGGGTGAGTTGCATTAAACCAAGTGTATGGCAGACAACACACATAAGGAACCCAAGGAGTCCTTAGAATAGCCCCTGATAATAAGATAATAAGATAATAACATCCTACTTACAGGACAGAAACTACTATGTCTTCACTGGCAACTTTGTATCTGACCAAATTAAAATGACGTGGATAGCCTGGAGACACTGATCATTACCAGATGTTAACAAGACCATATCTCTGTTTTGGTTGGCTCAGCGACAGTGACAGGGGGGGTATAAAATCCTGTACACACAGATTCTTCCTCTTTTCTTCATATCCTGTGACCGATTCAGATGACCAGCTCCAGAGAGAGCCATGCTGTGTAACCTGCTTTTTTGAATAAACAGTCTTAAATTTGCTCAAGAACTCTTCTTCATTTTTAGCAGTAACAGATACCAAAATATACGAAATAAGTCTCTCAACTCACCTGTCTGTGATTCTGTGAGAGTGTAGATGCTGTCTCTCTGTCCTTTCTACTGTATGTGTGATAGATGCCTGTTTGAGGACGATTTCTCAGGAGTTTGAGAGAGTCTGCTCTCGTCCACAATACACTTTAGGTGTCTCCACAGTTTAGTTTCATTTCAGCAAACGACGTTGAAATGCTCCTCCCCTCCCAATACAGCTCTTCTCCCTGGAACAGTTAACCCTTTACAGGGCTGATCTGTTTCTAACATGTGGTTTTACAGATACTCTCTTCTTACCTATCATTTCCAATCATCATATTGTTTCCAGTCAATATAAACTGTAATCAGAATAATATTTGTGAACTGGACTAAGGTTTCTACAGAGTGAAGTCTTTCTCTGGCATGGATCACCGTGTTTGATAAGGCTTAATTCACTAATTGACAAAGAATTCCGGAACACTCACCACCTAGAGTGCAAGTATGTGGTATCTACCTAGCAACAACACTTTGATTGGCTACAATCAAAATTCAAGCGTCATAATGTCTGCATTTAATGATTTGAATTATTTAAAAAATATATAATAATAATCTTTATTTGTATAGCACTTCTCCTGCAAACGTTGCAGCTCAAATCTTTTCATCCCATTTTAATAACCGGACAGGACAGGACGAAAACACACTTCATCCTGAAAATGTGAAGTTTTCATGCTGTTCCATACCGTTTAATTGTATTTTCATTTGATATATTTATATAAATGAATGAATGATGAATGAATGGTCTTTATTGTCATTGATATAGTACAGGTACCAAACAACGAAATTGTAAATGTAATAAATAAATAAATAAAAACATGAAAAACCGGCTTAATCGCCATCAACTACTAGCTGGAAGCTTATAAACAGGCGTTTTATTGGTTATTTCGTTTTGTGTTTACAAATGACATATCGAGTTATCCTGAGGTTCACGGACCATGGTGACGTCAAAACTGTCTTGCGCCTTTGTGATGTCATAGACGGATGACGGCATAATAGCATTGGTAGACTATACATACAGGTGAAACCTGGGATCACGTCAGTAACAAATAACATTTCATGAAGAGAAGATGACATCTCCAAGATATCTACTTCAAGGGAAGATGTTATCTACAAGATATCTGACGAGCATTGTTATACCAGGTGATGGCACAGAGACAGTGAGGTAAGTCATTTGGTTACACATAAACTCAGTCATCCAATATGTTCACCAGAATTCACAGTCATGAATTGGAGTTTGTAGATAAAGCACTGATCCATATGAGAATCGCCTCTGTTTACCTTCTGAGAGGGAACATAAACATCACATTTATTTTTTGTTTCTTTTTATTTTCACTACTCGATCTTTTCAGTTTGTAAAGCGTCTTTGAGTGTCTAGAAAAGTCTAATGTCTAATGTATTATTATTATTATTATTATTATTATTAATAATATTATTATTATTATTATTATTATTATTGTCTTAAACAGGAGTAGGCCTTAATAAAAGTTGTCAACCACCTTGGATTCATTGATGAGTATTTGAAGTTGGTAAACAGCTTCATTGAGTGTATGGCTAGACAGGTCATGCAAATCTGCTCTATACTTCCCCCATCGCAGTGTGCAGGGGGGCGGTGGTGCGCTGCTGGGGGCGGACGTGCTGGACCGCTACTTGCCCTTCCCAGAGAGGAGGCTGGGCGTCTACATCACCACGTGGAACATGCAGGGAGAGAAGGTGAAGGGTCAGCGTGTTATTAAGTGTGCTTGCAGTAGCAAGCAGCGCTTATTAGTATTGTACATTTTCTTCTTTATTTATTATTCGAGCAAAATTGGACTCGGCTACTCGTCCCACAGTTTTGGCACTAGGTAGACATGAGAGGTCCATTTACCAAACCAACAGTAAATCATGTGTCATTTTCAGGGACCAAACAACCTAGAGGATCTTTTGTTTGAGTCTGAGCCTCAAGACTTGTACATCATTGGAGTCCAGGAGGGATGTCCAAACAGGTGTGTATGAGACGGCATGATTATGTTAATGAGTTATAACGTCATAACAATGAGGTTAAGTGTTGTGAAAACTGAGGTGTTTATGTGCATGTGTGTATGTGTGTCTGCATGTGTTTGCATGTGTGTGTGTGTGTGCGTGAATGCGTGTGCGTGTATGTGTGTCTGCATGTGTGTTTGCATGTGTGTGTGTGTGTGTGTATGTGCGTGTGTGTGCGTCTGCGTGTGTGTGTGTGTGTGTGTGTGTGCGTGAATGCGTGTGTGTATGTGCGTCTGCATGTGTGTGTGTGTATGTGCGTGTGTGTGCGTCTGTGTGTGTGTGTGTGTATGTGTGTGTGTGTTTGTGTGTGTGTTTGTGTGTGTCCGTGTGTGGGCGTGTGTGTATGTGTGTGTGTGTGTGTTTGCGTGTGTGTGTGTGTTTGTGTGTGTGTTTGCGTGTGTGTGTGTGTGTGTGTGTCACAGGCGGCAGTGGGAGGCCCGTCACCAGGAGGTTCTGGGGTCGTGCTACAAGCTGCTCCACGCCGCCGCCCACGGAGTTCTGTACCTCACCGTGTTCATCAGGAGGGACATCGCCTGGTTATGCACAGGTCCGGTCCAGAGAATGTTGTGTCAGATAGAATGTTTCATTGAGTGTCATTGACATTGCAGATGTTATATAACATGATCTGTCTAGCTACTACTGTGCATACACGTTTATCAAGCTACAATACACATTTGTTTACTGTCATAGTCTGACTGTGTGTGTGTGTGTGTGTGTATGTATGTGCGTGTGCGTCTGCGTGTGTGTGTGTGTGTGTGTGTGTGTGTGTGTGTGTGTGTGAATGTGTGTGCGTGTATGTGCGTCTGCATGTGTGTTTGCATGTGTGTGTGTATGTGCGTGTGTGTGTGCGTCTGCGTGTGTGTGTGTGTGTAGTATATTTCTACTTAAACACACACACATGCATGGATTGTATAAGGTATGGGCCTGTATGTATGCTATGAAGGAATGTTATAAAATGGCTCTTGTGATCTGTGACCTGCCCCCTGACTTAAGGCCAGGTGACATCATATTGGGGTCTCCTACTTTTCACACCTCAGGCATCTATGTAGTGACTGTGATAGGATCACTGTGGTAGATATTTGCATACGAAAGGACATAAAGGTGGGAGCACAGGGGCAGATCGCTCTCTTATTTCACCCCAGCCCAGCTGACCAGCCAGACCAGAATCCAGCTCTCATATCGTGTATACCTGTGCTTTGTTTAATTAAATCGTCTTAAACTCAGAATTCATTCTTTGATTCATAACCAACAAAATTAACCTCATAAGTGTGTCCCTGGCAGAGGCGGAGCATGCCACAGTCACTACGCGGGTCTTCCCTCTGATCAAGACCAAAGGGGCTCTGGGGATTGCTCTCACTTTCTTCGGGACTTCGTTCCTCTTCATCGCCTCCCATTTTACCTGTAAGAGAGGCCTGTGAGAGAAAATTATTATATGTAATAAGCTACATTTAAGAATCAAACATCATCTTGGGTTGAATGTCTGCAGCAGGCTGTAGAAGATGATTTCCTGTTGTCACACAATAGAACCAGTTTCTCTACTTGAAGCTTGACATGGGCTAAGACAACAGACACATTTACATGATTACAAAGACCTGATTGCCCTACCATCTGGAGCAGTTTTGGGCTTTTGTGTTGCCCAGACCCGGTGCTCTGGGACCAGACTGAACCAGTTTGTGGCTATTGTGTTCCGTTTTCACCTTTGTCTCCCTAGGAGAAAGTGGGGGCCGATTCCCCCCTAACCTTCATCAAAATCATCTTCATCCATGTACAAACTCACACCCCTTGCTCATGATTGGTCTAAACCTCACCCGAGGGCGGACCCCTTACCTGTGGAAACCTGAATTGTATAAATGCTGACATGTAATGAATGATCATCACTTTTTGGGAGGAACTTTGAAACGTTCAGACTCGTCTGACGGACCTGTAAACTTCCTCCTTCTGCAGAAGAATATTAAATATCTTTTCTTATACATCTTGAAACGAAACAGGCTGCCATTATTGAATAATTTGCTCTAACAGGCCTCTGGGAAATGCAGTTCTGCTCAGGAAGAGATGCCATTGCATGACATGGGATTCTAAACAGGGAACAGAAAGCCCATTCCTTTTTTTTTTATAGATTAGATTCAACTTTACTGTCATTGCAGAGTACAAGTACCAGACAACAAAATGCGACCGAAATTTGCATCTAATAGATAAAACATGATAGTCATAGTGATAGGTACAGTACGGTAGTTAGAGGTATATACAGGAGAGGATAGTAGTAAGCTATATACAGTTATGGTAGCTATGTACAGTATGGTGTATAAGGCTATATCAAAAAGAGTATGTGCACTGTGCAACAACAAAAAATGGTATGTGCAATGGTAGTATTTGTAAACAACAGTAGTGCAAAGGGTAATTGAGTGTTCACATTGACCAGGTGTGTGGTGCAACCAGCAGTAGTCTCAAGGCTAAAATGGTTGTCCGCAGTGTGTGTGTGTGTGTGTGTGTGTGTGTGTGTGTGTGTGCGTGTGTGTGTGTGTGTGTGTGGAGGGGGGGGGGGGGGGTACTGATAGTCAGTTTACCCCATGGGGTGTGGGGGTGGGGTGCTGAAAGAAGCTGTGAAAGAAGCTGTTCTGGAGCCAGTATGTGTCATCCAGCCATGATGAGTGCTGCCCTAAGTATGATTGTACTGATGAAGTGATTTGTCTTTAGATGATGTAGCATTGTAGCATTGTTGAGCTTTTTTTTGTTTTTTTATGTCCATGTGTTCCAGACGGAAAATCCAAAGTGTCTAAGAGGATCCGGGACTACAAGAAGATCATTAAGACACTTGCTCTTCCCAAATGCCTCCCTGACACACACCCTGACCTCTCCACAGCCTGTAAGTAGACCAGACTGAATGAATGAATGAATCTTTATTTCGAACAATGGTTAAAAAATAAAAAATAATAATAAGGAAAAGTACAGGTATCACTGTTGGAAAGGGAGTAGGATGAAGCCTCAGCTTATCCTGTCCTACCCCTATCCCTCACTTCCAAGTGAGAACAATAATACTTAAATTATATAATCCATGAATTAATACATAAATTACAGTATCCACAGTACTAATCATTTTCCATTCTTAATATTGAAACAACACAAAATAAATAAATAAACATAATTTTCCATTCTTAATATTGAAACAACACAAAATAAATAAACAGACTAAACTGTGTTCTGGTGTTTCTTTACAGGGAAAGGGAGTGCTAATGTATTCCTCTTACTGCAATGTCATAGTCCATGGCTAATTAAGTCAGGGGGACTGCTCTGTTTGTTCTCTGAACAACCTTTAACAACAAGGTATTTGCGTGGAAACATCAGTGTTAATGTCCGACTGTGTTCTATGTCTCTCAGCTGATGTGACCACCCACTTTGATGAGGTCTTCTGGTTCGGGGACTTCAATTTCCGCCTCAGTAAAGACCGTGTAGGGGTGATGAACATTCTGGACAAGACTGAAGGCCCAGACATGTCTGCACTGCTCCAGCACGACCAACTCTCTCAGGAGATGAAGGATGGTATGTTTATATACAGCTACACTACAGCTACAACTTGCAACATGCTAACACTCGAAAAGGACCCAAATGTGTTTTAAAGTTCAAGATATTAGATGGAGAATGATAACTTAAAATGCATTCTAATAATAATAATAATAATAATAATAATACATTAGACTTAAATAGCGCTTTTCTAGACACTCAAAGACGCTTTACAAACTGAAAAGAGTAGTAAAATAAAAATAAATAAATAAATAAAAGAAAGTATAGGGGTCTAATTAATTTTTAGATGACTACATCTAAATCTAAGTGTCTTTGTAGGACAATGTACTCTGTATACGGCAAGTATATCTAGATTTCGTGCGGAGAAGCGGCGAAACGCCAGTGTCCTCTCTCGACCGGCATTGTGTATTGTGTACACAAAAGGAAGTCTTCTATGATCTATTTTTGCTCTAGGCACTATCTTTAAAGGCTTCCAGGAGGCACCGATTCACCTCCGCCCCACATACAAGTTTGACACCGGTTGTGACGTGTACGACACCTCCTCCAAGCAGAGAACTCCTTCCTACACAGTAAGAAACCCATTCATCGTCATCCCTCATGGCTTTGGGCAAGAAACATTGTTGATGTAGGAGTCTTAACCTACTGTACATCTGTCTCTGTGTATTCTAGGACAGAATACTGTACAGGAGCAGACAGGCAGGTGACATCAAGGTCATCAAGTACAAGAGTTGTACAGCGATTAAGACCTCAGACCACAGGCCTTTGGTCGGCGTCTTCCAGGTCAAGCTCCGTTCTGACAGAGCCAGACTGCCCTCTGGTAGTGGGAAAGCTGTGTCCAAACTCTGTGACCCTTATCAGGGTGGATCCTCACCTGAGCCCTCCCCAGTGACGTCTTCAGGAAAGGAAGACTCCTCGCACTCCCAGACCCCTGAGGAGATGAGGGGAGAGGTTGACGCCACCCTGGAGACAATCACCTCCGGAGAGTCTTGGGCTGGTCAGACCTGCAGTGTCACAGCTGGTGAAGGTGGTGCCACTAGTATGGTGGACACAGACACAGTGAGCTGTGGGGGTGAAGAGGTCTTGAAAGCACAAGAGCTCTCACCCCACTCCTCCTCTGTCCCTGATGAGACGCCTGATCCTGGATGTCTTATTATAAAGACGGTTATTCAGGACTCAGTGCAGGACCCAAAAGGTACAGGCAACGCCCAACCCTATCTAGTTTCACCCCTCTATATAACGAAGAAGTTTGAACACACTGCACCAATCCTGAGATCTCTACACTGGCTACCAGTCTCTCATAGGGCTTTCACACAGGCAAAGAACCGTGCCGGTTCGCGTTCGGAAACCTCCGAACGTTGGCGCTGTCTGGCGAACGAGCCCGCGTTCATACCAGTGTATCGTTCGCCAGACAGCGCCAACGTTCGGAGGTTTCCGAATGCGAACGCGAACCGGCACGGTTCTTTGCCGGTGTGAAAGCCCTATCAGAGAATTGAATTCAAAGTACTCCTAATTGTATACAAATCACAAAATGGTCTTGGTAGACTAATCAGCTAATCATTCCAAGAGTGAAAACAAAACACGGTGCAGCAGCTTTTAGTCACTCTGCCGCATGCTCCTGGAACTCCCTGAAGAAATCAAACAGGCCCCTAAAAATATTTAAATCTAAGCTAAAAAAATGTTTTGGTAACAGTAATGGTTAAACACTAACACTTCGATCTATGTCTTTTCATCCATTATCTATTATCTTATTCATTATCTTGTTAAATGTTTATCCATATACAGTATATCTATTCTTGTCATTTAAAACATATGTTACGGTACATGTGGGAATACGGTACATGTGGGAAAACTAGGGTTAGGTGCTAGGGTGCTAGGGTTAAGGTTAGGATTAGGGTTAGGGGTAGGGTTAGGGTTAGGGTTAGAATTAGGGTTTGACATGCCAGCATGTACCAAGTCACCCTAGCACCTAACCCTAACCCTAGTTTTCCCACATGTACCGTATTCCCACATGTACCGTAACACATATATATATATTTTCTTACTATCCTCCTCTTGGTATTGTTCAATGCTGTATGTAAAGCACTTTGAATTGCCTCTATTGTATGAAATGTGCTACAAATAAACTCACCTCGCCTTGCCTATGTGACACCAGATATGAGGGTATGTGGCCCCTCCCCTTCCCATGTCTTGCCAAACTTGCCAAAGGAGGATTATGGCTGCTTGGTGCGAGGGATCCGCAAAGATCCAGCAATTGTCAATGTTTTGGAGACGTCATTGACGACGGAGCTTCTTGGTGCAGCACAGGCAGCCAAGAAAGAAAAGAAGGGAAAACTATTCTCTCGCTGGAAGGTATATTACACATACTG